>NC_060208.1:55490833-55836666 GCF_021130785.1 Homalodisca vitripennis
CATTTTTGTAAAGTAAAGTAATTTAAACAATTAGTGATTGGGCTATCGTGGTTATAATGAATAAATTATATTTATTAGAATAAAATAAAATTTATTCATCAAAACAAACAAAATATAATTTGTCTTATTAATGAACATCATTTATTAATTAGGTCTTGTACAGTAAAAAATAAGTAAATAAACAAAACTATAACTACCTAACTTTTCAATGAAAATTCCTTATTTAACATGTTCTTTGTGATTTAGTTTTTGCTTTGATAAATTGGGCAATATTTAACATCTCAAAGGCATAGTCTGAGTTGAGGTAAAAATATTTAAAGCAACCAAAGCTATGATTAGTGAAAATTTAGTTTATAAACCAAGCCTACCGCATGTGTCACAGATCAATGTCCGAGTGAAGGTGCTGAAAAGACAACTAGATGAGGCCGAGGAGGAAAACTCAAGAGAGAAAATCCAGAAGAGAAAGATCCAGAGAGATCTGGAGGACCTTCTTGAATCCAATGATGTATTGCAGCGAGAAAACAACAACCTTAAGAAGAAAGTCAGGTGGGCAGTTAAAGCTACATATAAACATGCTAATCAATGTTAATAATATTTAATCTGTTGTAAGTTCTTGTTTAATTGTTTTCTTGAAATAAATATAATGGTCAGTTTATGTGGGCATCAAAGTTCTGTGAAAATTGGTACTTACGGTTAGTGGAGTTAACCAACTATTTAGGCTTGGGATTAACTATGAGCTAATCTAATAACAATGATGAAAGTTATCATTTGTGATTCATATTTACTACAACAGATAGGAAAATGTAAATATAGTTACATTTTGTTCAGTTAGTTCTATTGTATAAGTTCAAATATTTAACAAATAAAGCTATTTGAAGCAAACTTTTATAGAATTCAATTTAAATTAGTCTTGCTAGTTCCTCATAAATGGTCCAGAGGTTAACCTTTTTCTCATATTTCGACTTAGATGGTGTGCTACTATCTTAAAGAATTATATTGGAAATAATATAAGTAACTGCTAGTATTGTAGTTGAATCTCTTTAGTACTGCAAACTAGGTTGTATTGCATTTAATTTTTGTGAAAAATCTTTGTATTGAAATTACAAAAGCTTAATATTAAAAAAAAAAAAACATATAGAATTAGGGTTGAAATATTATTATTTTAGATTAGTGGTTTTACAAAGTTGTCAGTATTTAAATTTGAGCATAATTATTGTAAGTATAAATACTTAGAATCCGCTGAATTTTTTAAGAATAGCAACCGATTTTTCCAGTAGTAAAAAGAATTGACAAATTTCGAAGCCTTCCATTTTAGGATACTCAAGCTAACAATTATTATAAAGAATAAATAAATATATTTTACCTACGAACTAATTTTTGATGAATTGTCATTTCCTGTTGGAATAATAAAACATTTGTTATTTTCTTTTCTCATACCTTATGCGTTAAAAGATTGGAATTCCAATTAGAAATTTTTAGGTATAATCTCTTCCTCTGACATTTTGAGGAAATGAATCCTATTAAACAAATTTTTGTTAGAAATTTTAACAGTCAAATGAATATTCCCTAATAGTTGTTTTTACTTTTAATATAAAAATAGTTAAGTGGCAGTCTGAGTACTCTTCTTATTGTGTTAACACGAGTTAGATTATATTTTACAGAAAAGAATTCCATCAAAGTTTTCTGTAATTAAATCTTTGTTTTATTAGTCTTAAAACTTTTCACAACTAAATAGTAAACTATGCAAACCAAATGTGTTATTGGCACAGTTGGAATAGTGAGATTGGTAAATAGTTGAAATTTAAATCCGGATGTGTCTAATAAGGCGTCACACTTTTGAACCTTTCTCGCTTCTGACAGAAAGTCATTATGGTTTTGTGATGTGTTAGATGTGGTATGTGAGTGTTTGTATGCTGATATCTGTTATCAACAGTAACATGACAGAAAGTCCGCCTGTCGTCTCCAAGGAGCTGGTGAGGCAGACAGCCAACAAACTACGGCGCATCAGTTGTCCCGCCATTAGGTATAAGCCCAGTGCTCCCCCCTGCTTGTCGCGTGTGAGACTAACACCTCAGTCACAGTGGCCTACTATTATCTTATTTTTTAGTAAAAAAATCAATTGTAACAATTTAAGAATGATTATTTTTTGAAGCCCGTGAACAAATATAAATAAGTATAAGTAATCTAATATAAGTAAATAATTTATTATTAAATCTGTCGCAGAATAAATCTTCAGAAAAATGAAAAGTTGTCTGCTATTAGTTTTTGAGAACAAATTAAAAGTGAAATAAAATATTTTTTAACTTATTTCAGACTTTTTTCAGGCTTGTAGTTTAACCCTTTAACCGCCACACATGAGAGATGTTGTGGAGTACTAGGTTTGAGAACACCGCCGTGCTTGAGATTACTTGTTTTTAAGTTATTAGCTGTGCTGTTTACGTGGTAACAGCTGTTATATTTTGTTAATTAGTGCTATATTTAAGTGGAAACGTGTAAAATAGTGCTGTCTAGTTAGTGCTGCTATCTTGCGGATTTTAGTAAAACTATTTGAACAGCACACGTGCTTCAAATTGTGTGGGAGTTCAGAGCGAGTTGCTTCTGCCTATTGTTTTATGGGAAAAATAGTCGGCACTGGGTAGTATCACCCACAACTACTCTCAGTGCTTGGATGGTGCTGCGTACCTGGACTCGGTTAAAGGGTTGAACAAAATCATTTTTCATATCTAATCTGTCTTACAATGTTGTACAAGTTTAAAATAAATTACACTCTTAAGGTAGACATTTTTTAGCATTTTTTCTTGACTAAATAATTGACATATTATTTATTAATACTAAATATTTTAAAGCTGTGCTAACACCATCCTGGAAATTTGGTTGTGTTGATTCTGTGGCCTGGGTTGAAACAATTTTAATTGGTTCCAGATATTACGAAAAATCCGCTTTTTCACCAGTCAAAATAAAACTTGCCTTGAAGAGGTTGGTTTCTATGTTGAATGCTGTTATTGTAACCATTCTTAACGAATTCATAATTCATGTTGTCGGGACAATATAGCCATCTTGCCAGTTAGTTTTCTGTAAACTTACTAATGAAATTTTCTATTTGTTTTATTTTTTTGTGATTAATTCTAATAATAAATAGAAACAGGCCCGTTCACTTATAGAATCTCACAGCCAGTCCATTGCATGGAGTTAGTATAGCTTTTGAACGCAGCATGGAGTGCAGTATCCGCCACTAAATGCAAGTTATTCCTGCATTGATTGCGTTTGTAAGCCCTTTTAAACAGAGCTGCAAGATAATCACTAAATCCAAATAATGTTATATAATGAAATACAACATTTCCAGAAATCATTGAAAAATCCTCAAATTTTATTTAATACAATTGCATTTAATAGAATTTTGTATTTAAACTTTTCAAGTTAATAACAAAGTGTGTTTCATCATAAATTGACTTCTACAATTGATACAAAATTGATACATACATTTCTTTTTAAATTACTATTTAGAAGATGGTTTCAATTAAGGACAGGTAATAGCTTCAGCAAATTTTCACTAAAGATTGTATAATAAAGGAATATATTTAAGATTTCAAAAAGCGTCAAAAAAACTTTACTTTGTATTGCCAAATGTTTATTTTTCTTTCATTTCATGATCTTATTTAAAAAGGAAGTACATTTGTTGGTTTGAAGTACATTTTAAGCAAATTAAAATCATTTAAGATTTTAATATACTATCAACTGAGTAATGTGAAGCTTGAAGCTGTGACCCTGATGAAATTAATAAGGTAATAATTGGTATTATCATAACTTGAAATTAACAATATGTTGTTTATTTTGTGACATAAAGATTTAATTCTTTTATAATAGAAATAAGGAATAGGGTTAAGCTTGCAGCTCTGCGGATGTGTTGACTATGTTAATTGCTTGTTTTGTTTATTCCAAAATCTCTTCATAATACAGAATGATTTGTTTGTTAAACATGTACATTGTTTGATTTCAATAATTATTATTAATGAATGAAGTTTTGAAGTTTTATGTTTTATATTCTAATGACTCCAAACATTTCAACATGTATAATGAATTTGAAAACCGACCCAGAACAGTTACAATGGCTCGAAATATTTGTTATGTTTAAATATTAGTTGATAAGAATAAAAATTACAATAAGAAATTGAATTCAAAATACCATAGATTAACCTTAAAGTGATTGAGGTAAAAAATAATAAGGGATATATAAAGTTGCCTAGTATGAATTTATAGTAGGATGTTTTTATTTTAATTTTGTGAGTCACAGCGTTTTGACTTTTTGTTTTGATATATTAATTCAAGTCCAGTTGAGACTTCTCAGATGTTTGACTGTTTTGAACCATTAGTACGTGGGTTGTATATTTTTCAAGAGAATGATATCGGTATGGATTGCAGTGTGTGCTAGAATGTAACAGTTTTGTTATCACATGTGCAGAGGCGTGAGTGGCATGGGGCTGAGCTCTCGGCTCACGTCGTCCAAGCGAGGTTCAATCCCCACTGAAGATAGTTCCAGTGTCAACAACACAGCTGATGACTCAATAGACGAGGACGAGGTGCCTGCGTCGTAAACTGCTACCACCAACGGTTTGTATTTTGATCCTAAATTTGTTTGTTATAATGTGAAATGAAAACATCAAGATATCTTTACAATACAATCAGCTGGTCTTTTATTATTTATTCTTACAGTCAAGAAAATTGTATATTCAGTAAAACTTTCTTTCAATCAGGGGTTTACTTCAAACAGTGAGGGGGATTGTTTTTAATCTAAATTTAACCCTAGAATTGACATGTTTAAGTATCTGTCGTGGCATAGTATTGTAGTTCCGCTCACCGTATCTTTTTTAGTGATTCATTATTTTAATCTTAACAAATGCTTTAAATGTAAGACGTTATACATATTTTTATCAGAATAAGTTTAGGAAAAAGTTGAGGGTCATGCAATTTTTTAAATGTTATTTACAAATTTATATTTTTGCAAAAACTTTGCAAATAACTAAAAAAAATTATCCATACTACCAACTAATCCAAAAAGTGAGAGTCTATCAATGTTTTATGTTTTATTTGCAAACTTATATTTTTTCAAAAATTTTGTAAACCAAAAAATGTATATTCAAATTTTGTTCGATAAGTGTGTCCATAGCAACTAACCCAAAATCTAAATTTCGTTCAAGATATGCTGATTTGAGAAATATATTGCTGTAGCACTTAACTCTAAAAAGAGTATGCTTTTGTAAATACACACATTTTTGTTTAACCCAAAGTCTGTTTTTTTTTATAAGAATGTAGTCAATGTGTTGTATTTGTGTTAACTACATATTAAACCATTAATTCAGATAACGATTTCAATAAATTTGTTATCTGTGTGTTCCGAATCAAACTATAAAAACAGGTACTTTGGATCAAAAAATGTTTTGTTTTATCATAGGATAAAAGTTAATGCATAGTTGGTGCCGATCACCAAGTTGATACATTGGGTGTTGTATATCTATAAAAAGAGACTAAGCTATAAATATGCTATTATTTTTACTGTTAATATGTTTTTTTTTTCTGAAGAATAATTACATGTTTTACAATTTATTATAGATATATTATTTTTCATTATTTGGCTATTTTAGTTTTTGATTTATACATGAACAATGTTTGGTACAAACTATAGAACCAACAAATTCCAATTTTGCAACAAAAGTTTATAACATTAACTATATATTATTAATTCTTTCTTTCTGTGAGGAAATTTTTAAAATTTATCTATACGATATATTTTTCTTGATCAGCATCACAATGCCAGATAAAGTACTAGGTTTCAGTGAGATCTATTCTGTTTGTGTCTTCACTGTATAAATCAGCTAAGTCAACAAAAGAGGATGCTAACTTACTTTCTGTGGTAATAAAAAAGAAAATTATGGGTTATTCTCTTATTTAAAAGATTTATTTATTGGAAAGACAATGAACAGTGGAAATATATGGAGATTAATAGAGGTCTGTAGGAGGCACAGATGAAATGACGTACCAAGTGCAGGTCCTTGTATTCATAATTATAAATGTACATAATACTACGTATTAATGCGATTCTTGGATTTAATATTGAATTTTAACTTTAAAATGAAAAACGTGCTACCATATTCATCCCAGTGGATTGAAATATAACTCAGTGATAAAAGTATAAAACATGTTAAGAAACCATTTTGTCACTCAGCACTGCGAAGTCTGATGTCATTATTGAGCACATGTCTTCAGAAGTGAGCATTCCCCTTGTTTTTAGTGAAATTTTGCAACTTTCACAAAGTTTTACAGTAACCTACTGCATTAATTGTGATCCATGGGTGTAACAATTCCAAAAGCAGTATAAATCTTTTTGGTCATGTAATGTGGTGGCTATGATTTTCAGTTATTAAAGATGTTTTTTTTTTTTTTTTGTGTGTGTGTTTTAATTTAAATGCATCCATTTGAACTGTTGTTTAGTTTCTGAGGTGCTAGAACCCATGTCTTGTTTTCTGTTAGTTTTTATCAAAAATTATTCATTATCTACTTTATAAAATCATTGCGATCAAGAAATGAACAGTTAGCAGACTTTTTAGGAATTCATACAGTGCACATTTTTCTTTATTAATTGTTCCAATATAATAGTTTAGAAGAATGATCTTGAAATTCAGGAAATATCAGAAAATTCACTTTTGGTATACCTCCAACTGTTTCAAACTCGTTCACACCACCCTCTGCTCCCTTCATTAAGAACTTTAACTTATCCTTTTTAAATATCCCATACCATTCACACACTACATAATCACTAAAATTCAGATCCCTGTATGGATAAAATTATATAAAGAATTCCTTTCATAACAATCTCTATGGTCACTTTTCTGGCTAAGCTTCTTTGTCAAAATTTTCGTGATTTAAACTTATAATATACCCAACTTTAAAATATTCCTTAACGATTTATTAAACTTTCATGCCTTGATTTTACCTTTGAAGCCTCTTCAGAAAGTTGGACCTAATCTGATCTTTTAGATGAAGTTTGAGGAAAGTGAAATTCAAACCGATGATATCCATATAAAAATTAAAAATGAGCAGCAATAACTCCACCTCCTCCACACATGATCCTAAAAACATCAAATACTACAGATCAGCCACCCCAGCCTAATGTACCACTTTTGTTCCTTTTGCTCTTAACGGAATCCAAATCCAACTAGTACAATCCAATGCAAAATAAAAATACTAAGAAGAAATTTTTCATTACTACCAACCACCCTGACCACTTTAACCCCAAGATACTAAGACAAGGTTTTCAATATCCTTAAAGCTTCTCCTTATACACAAGAAAAAAAACTGTTATTACTATCTTCAAACAGCCCAGAAGTCTTCATCAAGTACATTCCAAATTTCCACCCAAACTAGAGCATCTCCTGGGTTCCATCCTTGCCACAAAAAACCTGCAAAATTTGCTCCATCTATTAACCTAGTTACAGTATACTTTCAACTATGATTGAATATAGGATACCTGGCAATCATATGATTTACCAAATCATATGATTTTTTTTACATATCAATGTATTCAATATTTTACCAATGCAAACACTTCCCTTTTATTTTTCTATATGAAAGACTAATCTGTGCATAAATGCATGAATATTATAGATATAATATCAAGGTACAAATAATTATTACTGAATGTTTCCTTCTAAAGCTTTCTCCACTACCAAAATTTTGACTATTGTTTGTGACACCCAGGAGACTTAAAAGCTATAACAATATCTATCACTCTTTAACGCCATTTCAATGCTTTATGTATTTGAAAGTAAGAATATTTGTATTCCTTTTGTTTGTGTACCAGTGATTTGTGTGCAAAAGTTGGTATATCTTGTGTTGTTAACTTGTACTCTCTTATCTAATCTGCTCAGAGGAAACCTTTACTAAAGGCGAAATATGTTGTAGCATCATTGTAATTTAATGCCAGTAGGGGTAATTAGTAAGTAGATAAATATGTTGTCTTCAATATTCAGTTTCCACCAAGGTTTATTACCTGAGTCTGGATTCTTTTCTATTCTGGTAGTACATACATATCATATTTGATTGGTTTACTTATCTTTTGGTGAATTTGTTGTAGGTTTTTCGGCAGGGGACTTAAGGACGTGTTTCAACTCGTCAACTCATGCTCACTCGTGTACATTCCCCAGTCCTCTTCCTGCCTTCGCTCTTCATTTTATAAACTACATCTTTCAATTTTATTATTTATAAAAAGTAACCGAGAAATGCCTTAACCGTGGGCGTTGTCACCGGTTACAAGGTTTGTTAGATATAAAGATATGTGTACAGTTGAAAATTATTACCTTTTTATCGCAAGTTGTAATCAATCGTATTTTAATAATGAATCGTGTCATAATATTTAATTTAATTAAGTTTATTTACATTAATGTTTATTATTATTATTATTATATACTGTGGATGCCTTCATGATTTTCTACTCAAGCCCTGTATTGTATACCTAAACTAACCCAGATGAGCATTTTTATAGCTTTTCAGTCCTCTTGAGTGCGCGTGTGTGTATAGTGAGTGCTTGTGTGAGTGCGTGTGTGTGTCTGGTGTACATATATTATATTGCAGAGGACTTAACAGCGTAGGCTATGCAGGTAATGGTTAATTATTAGAAAGACGTGATACTTACAACTTTGTATTGGGCATAAATAAACAGAGATGGAGATTTATTTATATGTGTTGCTTTATTTCCTCCCTGTCTGTGAATATTGTTTGTTTGACCATCATAGAGTAATAGCCCATTCCAGAGTTGCACATGGTTGCCACATCAAACAGCTCGTGACTACTGTAGAAAACAATTTATTTGGACACAGTATACTCAGTGCTCACATCACTAAGCTCAAAACGTGTTTGGACTGCACATTGTTATCATTGTGTTTCAATTTTCATCTTGCTCGATAATAATAAACTTGACGATTACAAATTGAATGAAATATGTTACTCTAACACATCCAACATGGCTGCCAGCCAACAGTCTCAGTGAAAAGTGCTCCAGTAATAAGTTATAGTTTTAGTGGTATAAGTACAAAACAACACCTAACTTGTGCACACTAACGACTGTCAAGTACTGTGAGTATTTTCCATTTTAAAAAATCAAGAAAACAAGTTCAATAACAACAACTTTACTTACTGCAAGAATCCTAAGCATATGACATCAACAAAGAACACTTAAGTAACCATTACCAAGCTTAACAATACAAAAATATATGTATATTTTACATATTAAACACCACTATTTTCTGACAAAGGAGAAGCTCTGTTTAATTTAAAAATAACATTTGTAGGAATAATCTGGTACCATATGGTAACCACTGGAAGCAGTGCTGACTGTTCTGACATCTCACATTCCACACCTGACCTACTACCGCCGCTGACCTCATTACAACCAGCTCAGCACTTGTTACGCAACCTGCTGACAACTGCTAGCAGCTGTGTACTTACTGACCTAGCTTAAGCTGTACTCCTGCTCTACTCTGTACCTTAGCTGTACAAAATGCCCACAAAATATCCTTGTGGCAATTGTGATATAGGTGTCAGATTTTCAGGAATAAAATGTACAGGAAAATGTAAAAAAATGGTACCACTCAGGATGCCAAAAACATTCCAGAAAAAAGCTTAAAAAAATGGACCGATTCTGAAATTGCAAAATGGCAATGTATTACCTGTAGAAGAGACCAAACAGCTTGATCAAGAACATAGTGATCCAAATTTAAAGTTTAAATACAACTCCAATCACTCCAGACCGTTCTTTTCAAGGCCTTGAAAATAGTTTTTACTCAATGTGTTAGTTTTGGAAGCACAACTCCCTCTATCCCTCCCTCTCTGACTGACTTAAAACTAGACGAAGTAAAATCTAAACTGATTGACCATGAAAAGCTAGAAGATCAGGACTTAGAAAAATCTCTGACCCTAGCTGCAGAGGCCGGAACAATCTTACTACAGGAGAATAATGAACTGAAAAATAACATCCACTATCTAAATAGTCAAATTTCTCTACTTGAAGCCAACTCACTTAGTAAATGGAAGCAAAAGTTGAAGAACTCTCAGCCATAGAAATTAAACATATACAGAAAATTGAAATCCTGCTAAACAAGTTGGAGGATGTAGAGCAGGAGCTTATTAAATGTAAACAAGATAAATCTGACTTACAAAATATTTTTGAGGAACACGACATAAAACAATCAGAAATGCTCACTGGTTACCTATATAAAATAGACGAGCAAGAAAAAATCATCTCAAAATTGAAAACAATGACTGAGCAAACTGATAGTTACAATTTTAAAACTTTTAAAGACATGGAAACCCAAACAACCTTTGTTAGCTCACAATCGACAAATCCTAATCCTGCTTCTTTGTTGGATCTAGCTCTTGTCCTGGAAAAATTTGACCATATGGAGCAGTCCATGGCAGATCTTGCGAGTTATGTCATGAATAATTATGCCCCTCTGCCAGCCCTTAAGGCTGATGTCCTGATTACAATAACGGGACAAGAAGACCAGAACAAAGAAATGAAATATAAGGAAGACACAGAAGGCTCGTCTTACTAAATTAAAGCCAGTTTCAGAACTAAAAAGTATAAAAACTACCCAATAAGACAAACTAGAAAATCAAATTACTTTAGTGTTTCATTACAAGTAAAAAAGTGTAGAGAGACCACAAAACACCGGAATTTGATCTAATTACGCCTGACCAGACTATACAGAAGAGTGGGGGAGCTAGACAAACCCCGTCACAAAAACTGATCAGCTCTCTTGCGACACAGGGTTTCCGTGCCCGATACCTGACCATCATGAACAGATGAGTGGGGGAGCCAGACAAACCCCGTCACAAAAAACTGATCAGCTCTCTTGCGACACAGGGTTCCAGCCCGATACCTGACCATCATGAACAGAAGAGTGGGGGAGCCAGACAAACCCCGTCACAAAAACTGACCAGGACTCTTGTGACACAGGGTTCCGGCCCGATACCTGACCATCATGAACATTGGGGGAGCCAGACAAACCCCGTCACAAAAACTGAAAACACCAGACTCTCCCAGTACTAAATAGCAATAAGATAGTTGTTGAAGCGCAGGTACATTTTCCAAATGACTATTCACCACCTAGACTAAGTACTTTTTATAGAGTTCATCCAGAAAAACATTTTTTTAGGCAAACATCCAAAGGCAATTCACAAATTCAAACAAAAATACAAAACCAGGATCTTTGTAAATCCCCATCACCCTGCAAACAAGTTAACCTAAAAAATCACTGTTCTACATCAGAATATCCAAGGACTGAAGAATAAAACTAACAGATTAGTCCACCTTCTTGAAGAAGTACAGCCAAGGATCTTAATACTCACAGAACATGGACTTAAAGAAGACATTTTAAAAAATATCAAAATTTCTGGCTACACACTTGCCACCTACTTTAAGTAGAAGTAACCATACTAAAGGAGGAGCAGCAATATATGTTGACGAAAACATATTCCACCTGACAGAGACAATCCCCTGTTTCAGCATACTGTCAAGAATTAATCTGCGAAACAGCAATGATTAAGCTAACATTGAACAAGAAACCATTATACATTACTGGAATTTATAGACCTCCTTCTGGTAACCTTCATCAAGCACTGAGTCTAATATCAGAAATGTTGGAAAAAACAAAAGCAGAAAATCACCCCATTCTGTTATTAGGTGACATCAATGTTGACTGCTTAAAGACTGACAACGAAAACAAACAACTTAATAATGTTTTGGCCAGTCACACATACATTTATAGATTGAATCTACCTCCTACTAGGATTACATCGAATACAAGGTCTTCAATTGACTGTGTTTGTACAAATCTACCACTTGAAGACGTAGAAAGTAAGGTATTTCACAGCGGCCTATCTGACCATACTGCACAACTTTGTACGTCACAAATAAGGACTTATCAGGAAAACACCTATTACAGTGGAATGAGCCGAAACTATTCCCAGAATAACCTTAGTATGTTAAATGCTTTACTGCTACAAGAAAATTGGGATGAAGTGCACAATGCTTACACTGCAGAAGAAGCATATACTAAATTTATGTCAATAGTTACCATGGCTCTCAATCAAGCATGTCCATTAAAGAAAATTAGAAGGAAAAAGAAGGTGACAAATAAACATTTTGTAGACCATCAGGTAAACTTGCTAAAAGAAAACTTCCTTCCTTCAGAAACTTCTTAGTATATGAGAAAACAAATAATGAAGAAGATAAACGCAATCTAGCAAAGGCTAAGAAAGAATATGACTTGAGGCTGAAAAAATTAAGACAAGAGGCATCAGCCAGTTTCATAAATAGAGCAGAAAATAAATCTAAAGCCTTGTGGAAGATAATAAACGATGAAAGACAGACAAAAAAATGTAATACAACAAACACTCAAGCTTGAAATTGATGGACATGTAGAAGATAACCCCTATATAAAATTGCAAAGCATATGAATCACTTCTTTACCAGCATCGCTGAGAGAACGCTGAAAAACAATCCTAAACCATCCATAGACCCACACACAACCTCGGACACCGGCCATGACTTACATAAACTGCCAACACGCAAGCCAAATAGAAATACAAAATATTATAAAAAAATCTCAAACAAAAAACTTCTGCAGCCACCGACAATATCTCCACAAAAATACTTAAACATTGTAAGGAATCACTAACAATCCCCCTCACAAGTATTATTAACAAATCATTGAGTCAAGGTCAATTTCCATCAGCCCTAAAAACTTGCAAAAGTTTACCCAAAACATAAAAAGGGGGAGTAAAACCGAAGTTGGCAATTACAGGCCAATATCAATATTGCCAACTTTCTCTAAAATCTTAGAAAAAGTTGTCCTGAGAAGGCTTTTGGACCACTGTGAGAAGTTTTAATTTATTAACTGAGAGACAACATGGTTTCATCAAGGGAAAATCAACCATGACCGCCCTGACCGATTTTGCTGACTACATAATTGACAACCTTGAGGAAGGAAAACATGTTACTTAGTTTCTTCCTAGACCTGAGTAAAGCATTTGACTGCTTGAGCCATGATCTCATATTACACAAATTAGACAAATTAGGAATTAAGGAGCACAGCCAAGATGTGGTTTAAAAGCTATCTTAAAGACCGAAAACAAATAGTAGAAATAAAACAAGCAACAAGTGGAATTCACAGCAATAACTAGATCAAGACCTTTACCTATAAATCGAGGAGTGCCCCAGGGGTCTGTTTTTGGGACCAGTATTATTTATACTGTTTACAAATGACATACCCGAACACCTGGACAAATTTTGTACAGTTTCAATGTACGCTGATGATACCACCTTGCTCTTGAGTGGACAAAAAGACAATCTAGATATCAGATCATTCACAGCCTTGAACATGGCTTATCAGTACTGCCACTCAAATGACTTGGTGGTAAAATCCAGACAAAACTAGTCAAGTCGCATTTGGGAGAAGATGTGATGAAGTACCAACAATACCCGACGTGGAAAGAAACACCCAAGCTAAATATTTAGGAGTCATTGTTGATGAGGGATTTACCTGGTCACAGCATGTAGACCAATCTTCTCTCCAAATTAAATTCCTCCCTTTATATGATCAAACGTACAAAATCTATAAGCGACATATCTACTGCGAAAATTGCCTACCATTCCTTGTTTGAAACTCACATCAGGTATGGCCTAATGATATGGGGAGGAACTTCTGCAAGTAATCTTCAGAAAGTTTTGATTCTACAAAAGAGGGCCGTAAGAACCTTAGCTGAGCTAGGCTACAGAGAAAGTTGTAGAGAAGCCTTCAAAACCCCTGAAGATTATGCCAATAGTAAACCTCTACATAAAAGAAGTCATCTTGTATGCTGTTGGACAACCCCCTGACGCAGAATAGACACCTACATGACTACAATACTAGACACGGTACTCGTTACCAACTACCAGTTCACCATCTCTCCCTATATGAAAAGAAACCCTCCTACATGGGCATGAAGCTGCACAACCTTCTACCTGAAGAATTGAGATGCCTCACCGGGAGAAGACTGAAGACTACTCTTACTGACTGGCTAATTAACAATCCTTTTTACTCACTTAACGAGTTTATTGAAAGAAGACAATGAACATTGCCATTTGAAAAGCTTATTTTTGAAATTGTAACAACTGTTTGTGATGATTTTTATTTGACGCCATTTCAATACTTAATGTATTTGAAAATAAAGAAATATTTGTATTTGTAACAACTACTATCTTAAGCTTTCCGGTTTACACAGCGGTGCATTCACAAAAAAACACTCAATTCAAATCTTGAGGTATTTAAATTGTGTTAGCTATCTTTCCATATGGTGTGAATTGGGAAGGTTACATCACAGTTATGATAAAGGTCATGCAAATCTGAGATCTTGAATGCCACACTAAAATTTAGTACAGATTTATAGACAATTTCTTTAGTTACAGTTTTATAGTTAAGCTTTTTATATCATATCTTAAAACCCCTAACAATATAAACAACTATATTTTAATCATAAAATGTATGCAGTTATTAATTATTTAAACCTATATGCAAATGGTAAACAGTAACTTTACCTACTACTCTGATTTTTAAACATTGTTTTTAAATAGATTCTATGAATAATTATAAAAGGTGTGTTGTTTTACTTTTAGCCCAAATGTATTTCACAATTTTTGAAGTGAAAACTTCTTTAGGCGCGTTGAGCGTTTTGGTAGAGGGTAAAATCCTCGGTTCGCGTCACTGACATGCTAAAGTGGTTTCCATGGAAACGTTAATAATCTTTGGAAAATTTGTTTATTCTATTTTAGTCACTTTGTGCTATTTATGATATATTAAACGCCTAATACTAAATCTACGCAATGTAATATGCTAATGATAATAGTATATCTATAGCTATGGAGAGCCAGACTAGCGCACGCGCAGTAGCCTGTGTACACGTATACACTAATACATCGACTATTTCTGACTATTATGTGCGCGTTGGACGCTTTTTGGATAAGTATAATTTTGTGAGTCACGTCAACAATACGTTATAGTAGCAGTACATCTGTAATTGTAAATGTGACACGTTGTACATTAAGTATTAGAGTGTAGAATACATAAGTAAAGGTAAATTGACCACGTGGGAAGTTCAACTTGTGTGTACTGAATTTTGTTTATTTAAGTAAATTTTTAATTTGACTATTATTGTAATTATTTAATTGAAGGATTACTGTTTATTTATTGAATTTAAATTCATTGACTTCAGTATAAAAGTGAGTATGAAACATATTAATATTTTTATACAGATAAATGAATAATGAAAACAACGAATATATTTTTAAACATTGATATTAAGCGGATACTTTAATATTAACTTCGCAGATGACAAAAATTTATCATTAATTGAATTTTTGAATGAAACATTAGGTTTGACTATGTCTAATGATCGAAAAGTCAGTACAACAAAGTATAAAACGACTATCGATGCTGTTTTTATACGATATTTAGATAAATTTCAATCAAACATTTTTATTTCTTATTTCAGTTACCATAAACCTATTGTATCTTTTTTAGAATACAATGAAATGATTGAACGAACAGATAATCTAAGTATTGTCGAAATTAATGATGACAATGATGTAAATAATGAAAATAATGTTCAAACTTGAATTCATTGAAATTCGTGTAAATATAAATACTATGTATAATTAAGATAATTGTATATTAATTATTTTTTCAACCACTTTGTATTTATATTTTGTTCATGATTTGTTTAACCCATCATATGTAACTAATAAATAAAACATAAAACATTTCATATAATTTTTGCATATAGTTTTAATTACTCTCAACTTAATAGTTCCGTTTTCACTTCTATCGGCAGTCCCACGACTGCTATTTTTTTTTTTTTTTTATTGTTTGTGTATGTGAAGAGTTATTGTCTAGAATGGTTTTGCCAATGATTATACATTTTAAATTAGAGTCTTCATTGTATTAACCATTCCATCATGTTTGGGTTGATGAATGCGCGCACGCACACACACACACACACACATTAGACATTCCTCGAAATATTATTTATCAGGTAACAATATCAACATTCCAGGTCTGAGTGCCTTTAGCAATCAGTGCAACGCCTTCAGCATTGTTATAACCTGCACTTTTAAATATCTGTGTAGCTACACTTCAAGTAAACATAATATTTTTAATCTAAACATAGCATAGTTATTGTGGGACTAATTCTGAGTAGATATCATTAATGTAAAATAAAGTATGAAATCGTTTTAGCATTAAAAGCTCCTTTGAAAATAGCTCAAGAATTGTGGGCACATAGCATATTTTGACCCATTTAGGAATTGATCAGATTACAACCTAAGGAGTAAATTAGCTTTCTAGTATTACTTCAAAAACCACACGCAGATAATTATTTTTCTATCATCTTTCATACATTATATCCTTGGTAATAATTAGCCTATATTAAAATGTAGTTTACAACACGATTTTATTTATAGTAAATGAAGGCATATTTAGTAAAGAAACATTTTCCAGGTACATTCTCTATTTATTGACTCTTCATAATAGTTGGAGTATTCCGCCTTAATTATGGCTTAAATATGTGGCTTTTATGAAACAAGTAATACTCTTTGCTAACCCCCTGATTGGCATGCCCGTTTTAACAAGAGCAATCCTACATTAGATGACATTAGAAACAGAACATTACTGTCTTCTAGTTTTTTACAATTGCGTTATTGAAGTTGGTACTGCAAGTTTGTATTATTTTCTATTTTGATTGTGGCTGACTTGGTATGGCAGGAATTAGTTTTAATAATGCTAAGGACATTTTATATTTGTTTGGATGCACGTTGTTGTGAGTTAAGCATTTAGCAGTGTGCAACTTTTCTGAGAATGATGGCAATAAGGATGCAGATTCAATTTTTCAACCACATCCTGATGTGACAAATCAGGAGATTCTGACTGCAGTTTAGTAAATGAAGATATTGCTGAAATTGATAATGGTGGGAAAAAGCACGCTACATTTATGCTAATTGTAGAGCAGCTCTGTGCGTGGCAAATACATCCGGTATTAACCTATAACAGCACCATTGAAAACTGGACATTTAACCCTTTCCATGCATATTACGGAAAATCTCGCACTGTTAACCCTCCGAGCGCTTTTCGTCGTGGCCGCGACTAATAAATGCCTATTATGATGGCCAAAGTCGCGCCCGCGGCTATATAACAGCGCTTTGTATTATATTCATATTAAAATGACAGCAAAACAGTCAAATTCGGTATCATTTGAAAGATGAAGATTTGTTATAGTACATATAATCGAGACAATGCACAATTGTGGAGGCAGTGCACTACGTCATACTTTATTTTGACGATACGTTACAACTGCGTACTGCTGACAGCTGACTGCGGTGTTGCGTGATTTTACAAACATGGATCGCGATACTTTGGAACATTCTAGTGAAATTCGGGATGTTTTACATGAATATATATCTAGTGAAAACGATGCAAGTGGCATTGAAGCTCCTGATATACCTTCAGATATTTCACTTCTTGATTTTTTAAGTGGCAGTGGTGAAGAGTACGAACCGGACCCTAATGAACTTTCAAGCTAGGGTCAAATTACGCTAGTGCACAGTTTGCTAAAGCAAAAAAAAAGACCGAAGCAGAGTTTGGTGCACAGGCTGTAATACAGGTGTGCACAGGAAATGTTTCCACTTATTAGAACATTATTGGAAACCCCTTAGAACTGAAAGAAAAATAAAGGCATCACAAAGCAGTGACTCAGAGTAAAAACGGGGAAAAAATTGTGTATATACTTGTGATTTTTTAAATGTTATAGTTTGGTTTTTAGTTTAAACATAAACAAAGTATATATATTTGTAAAACTTATTAAATTTGGAATAATATGGCTATTTTGAAACTGTGTTTTTGTGTACATAGTGAAATCTTAAATAGTGGATGTTAGGACATTCCAAAATTTGAAACTTTTTTACTTTGGAGGGACATTTTTGAAACTTTTTTACATACCTGAACAGACAAGAGGGCAAGTAAAATACTGTTATACTTCTTTTATTCCTTTTTGTCTTGTGAATACACTGATATATAATATGAACAATTTAATTACAAAATTGTATTTTATATGGTTTTTTTTAAAAAGACAACTGTTAAAGCGCCAAAAAAGCTGTGGCACTAAGGGAGTGGGTATGTGGCACTCGGAGGGTTAAATTTTCTGAACACTTGTTATTAACTTTTCGTTTTTTGTCGCAAATTGTTTTACAACTATCACTAGTTATAAAACCTGTGATAGAATGTTGACTGTAAGTCAGGCAACAGTTGCGCTTCATTTATTGTTCTGAGTTTCATGTTATTATATCTGAAACTGTTTTTGTAGCCACCAACCGCCATTTTGGACTGTATGCTGGCACGTTTTACGGGTTTTTCCATATGGGAAGAGTGCTAGTGCAACTCTTGAGACCAGCGTGTAAGCTTCATTCCTGTGATTTGTTGCGTGTTAACCAATTGAGCAAGTATGTATTGAGGCCTCTTCGGGACCAGTAGCAGCAATTAAAATGGGTAAAAATGTAAGACTTTGGTTAAATCTTTCTGAAACAAAATCCATAAAAGATAGAGCAGTAATTTTTTTACCACTGTAGAGAATTTCTTTAATACTTTAGTAGAGTAAACCACAAACTGGGAGGTGTTGCCATTTATGCAAGAGACAATACAAATATGAATGTAGAGACTTGATATTTTAGGTTTTTGTTCTGAGCTCACCTGTGAAGCAGCATTAGTTAAAATTAAGGTAGGAAATAGTTTCCTACACCTACTGGGCATCTACTGCCTCCCTGGAAGTCAAATCAAAATGGCACAAGACTCAATCTCAAACATCTTAGATTATACAAATATACAGAATAAACAACTCATAATTGGAGATATAAACTTAGACAGACTCTTTCCAAATAGAGACAGCAGCTCGCATTACTAACATATCAGAAACATCAATAGACTGTATATGTACATATATTCCTGAAAATATAAGAGTTCAGCATTATTGAAGAGGGGCTGTCAGACCATACAGGACGTATATGTAAGATAAACATTGATCCACAAAATAGCCCAAAAAAAGAATCAACTAAACAAAGATGTTTAAACCTCCAAAACCTTCACTACTTAAAATCTATACTTGCTGATGAAAATTTGATTAATGTGTACATTACCAAAATGCTGAAGAAGCTTATAATTTGATTGTAAGAAGAACTCTAGATCAAACCTGCTTTTTTTCTTAAGAAATTAAAACTATGTTCACAAAAACCAAGAGTTATTTATGATCAAGAGTCATATAAAATAAAAGATTCATTCCTTAATGCACTCATTAAATATCAATTGACAGGATCAGAGCATGATGGATAACAAGACAAAATATATGACCTAAAATTAAGAGACCTAAAACGGAAGCAGAACATCCCAGTTTATAGCCTCTGCGGAAAAAAGGTAGAATGCCCTGGAGAATTTATAATTAATGCAGAAAAAAAAACAGAAAGATGATAGCAAATGCCCACTTCAAATTGAAATTCAAGGAGAATTTTATAAGGCCCTAAGAAGATAGCTAACCATTTCAATAACTTTTTATAGAAATTACTGATACAACATTGCTGAAAAACAAAAATCTAACCAAAATCAAATCCTTCCCACTTACTGTAATTAAAATTCAGATGAGGTGTCTAAATTATTAATTTTTAGCCCCACTACATTTAAGGAAGTGGTAACAACTATACAATCTCCTAAACTAAAATTATCAACTGTCCTTGATGAAGCTCCAGCAAGAGCTGTAAAACATTGTGCATCATAGTTAGCCTCACCACTGGTCAACATTTTCAACAAATCCTTCGATTCTGGCGTCTTCCCTGCAGCTTTAAAACTTATGAAAATTTACTATAAGCACAAAAAAGCCAGCACAGTCAAAATTGAGAACTATCGCCCAATATCATTGCTATCAACCTTCTCTTAAGTATTTGAAAAGATAGCTCTTACAAGACTCATCACCGACTTAAAAAAATAATGAGCTTCCTGTAAGAAACCATCATGGATTCATCAAGGGTAGGTCTATTTAGTAGTGCATTGATCCATCTTGTAGAATATATAATTGACCATTTGGAAGACCAAAAATATGTATCAGCATTACTGCTGGACTACATGAAGGCCTTTGACTGCCTTAGCCATAAACCAATAGTCTTAATCTCTTGGATTAAGAGGAAAAGTAACTGAATGGTTAAAAGCTCCCTGGTAACCACTTACAAATTGTAGAAATGGAAAAAAGCAAACAAAAACTTACCTAACCCATAGATTAAATCTACTTCCAGTAACGATAGGTGTGCCACAAGGGTCAGTTCTTGGGCCCATTTTATTCATTCTCTACACAAACGTCATCTCTGGTTTCATTAAAAATTGCAAAACTAAATCTATTATGCGGATGACACTACACTTCTCTTTAATGATGAGTCACCCCAAGGACGACAAAAACTAAACTGTTCAATACTGCTTGCTAAATAACCTAGTTATAAACATCAAAACAATTCATTTAAACGTTGGTAGGAAAAAAGAAAAAGTTTGACATTACAAGAAACATTAGAAGAAATATAATCAAAATTGCTTAATGTTACCATAGACACCGATCTTAGCTGGAATGACCACATAAGCAATATAGCCAATTAAATAAGTACTAGGATTCGCGTTATGAGAAGAATTAAATGCATTGGTGATCTAAATGCAGTGAAGACAGTCTATTACTCACTTGTAGAGTCCCATCTTAGATATGTATGACCTAGTAGTCTGGGGAGGAACGACTCAAGGTAACTTACAGCGAATTCTTGTCCTTCAAAAGTGAGCCATAAGGGTGCTGGCAGATCTTGGTCATCTGCAGAGGGTCATTTAAATCTCTAAGGATCCTAACAGTCATTGCACTCTATATACTAACTGCTGTTCTTCATGTAGATGAGATGGAGCTACCCACGGTATATACACACAACACCACCTAATTTATTTAATAAAATTTATTCATTTATTTGATTTTATTTCAAGTTAACCCCATAGCATCCTATTATACACCCTCCCCTGACCTACCCAAAAACACACACATTATTATTAAACCAACACATGATCACAAAAAATATTACCAAAGTTAACAAAACACTTAACATATAACTAATATTCAACTTATCAAGGTCGAACACCCACAGCAAGCTGGCACAGCCACCGGACACCGCCCTGCACTCTTCCCGACCCGTTCCTATCCACTGCACCTGAACAACTCCTCCCACTTATCATTTCTGCCTTATCATGTCCAGGCCGATTTACAACTTCCATATAGATGCAGAGGAATTTTTGGGTAGTTCTCACTAGCAGGAACTAGTAACCTCGTGGGAGATGTTAAAATTTACCCCGCCTCGTGTTCTCCATCTGTTACGTCACAGCAAGGGTCCAACATTCACATGGGAACAAAAAGGCAGCCCAGTCCGATCGTACCCGTCCTTGTCATCTCCCTGTGTTTGGTGGCTATTTCTGAGAGGTGACTTAATTTAGTATTGTTTGCTTACTTTAAGTGCTGACATTTACAACATGTCTCATCATGATTGTTATTCAAGCTTTAAGATCAGGGATCCAAAAGAATTTAGAAATTCAATCTAATGTTTTATTTATTCCAGAGTGTGTGGTTGTCGGGGCCTCATGATAAAACTTGAATAACAGATTCTGGTAAAACTACTCTAGGACGAAGTTAGTTGGGAAATTGGTACTATAGAATATTATCTTGCAATATGTAATTTGGGGGTTTTTTTTCTTTGGCTAATGACCTTCCCTAGTTTTGGATCATCGTGTTGAGCTCTACTCCTGAAGGCTTCTGGTATCTTATAAAACCAATGCTGAAAGAGATTCTGAGCTATTTCTCTCTGGACTAAGCTTAACAACATCTTGTGCTCCTAAAATAGTCGTGACAAACAATCTGCTACTACATTTTTTTGTTTTGACATGACGGACTGTAAACTAAAATAAGTTTATCAAAGTCATCCAGTTTAGATATTTTTCCAACCTGCCTTGGATAATTCAACAGAAATATTAAGGCACTATTGTCACAATGTAATAGTAGGGGAGCCCGGGATGCTAAATTTGCGGTTACTAAAGCGTCATGGGGGCCTATAAGATTGTGAAGATTAAGTCTTAAAACGAAAAAAGTTTAAGTTAAGTTTTTTATTTCAGTGTACAGGAAAGCGTGGACAAATTTTCAAAAATGTAAAAATAAACATTCACATGGAAATACTTGAGCGTGTCAGACATTCAT
This sequence comes from Homalodisca vitripennis, assembly GCF_021130785.1. NCBI lineage: Eukaryota > Metazoa > Arthropoda > Insecta > Hemiptera > Cicadellidae > Homalodisca > Homalodisca vitripennis. The sequence goes on from NC_060208.1 coordinate 55,513,220, forward strand.
AATGTATACGCGCTGTCTTTCTGATAACCGTGCGATATTAATCTGATAAGTAATTAGTGGATGGTGGCCATAAAAAGGGATAAAAAAAAGAAAAAAAGTTATTCGAGCATGTCAGATATTCAGAGGGAATGTTAAGTAAACTCAAAAAAGTATCCTAATTAAATGACTGACGATTTGGACGTGATCGAAAGTCATGACAGATTTGTGAGAAAGAGTGAGAAGGAAAGAGAGGTGCGGAGTGGGAAATATACAGTTCTCAGCGGCTATACGCTTCACCCTTTATTTATGGTTTTAGCTACCTCACCACATAAAAATCGACAGACTATATTTTTTCTGTAATCCTTAAAAGATTTCCTTCAAAATAAAAAAAAGTTCAATCGCGCTTGAGTATTTCGAAGTAACGTATTTTTTTACACCTTTGTGACTTGCCTATTTCCTTATACCACGCTTAAATCGTCAGATTATTGAAATCTACACTGTTCTACATGTACTTAACTTACCTTGTATTTATCTGACGCGCATGAGTTTTTCTGAGGATCGATTTTTTTTATTAGTCTGACGGTCTGCCCTCAACGCAGACCCCTATATTAAAGGTTCATATGTGCTAGGGGTACATTACAGGGTACGACATTTCTCCCCATATAATTTTCTGATGCGCTCTAGTAATGCGAAAAATCCCCGCTTGGGCTCCCCTACTATAATGTAAATGACCTATGTTCCAGATAAACACGATACAATTCAGAAACTGTCAGACGGTATTCACCATCAATGTTGTAACAACTTTGAAAACATTATGCCTACAAAACACTCTTCACCTTGCATTCCCCGAAGTGGTCACAGGAACAGTTCTTCTGGCAAGACCCACTTCCATGTGAAAAAATCTAGCACAGATTCAAAAAATAAAACCAAAAGAAAGAATCTGTTTAGTATATCCCTTCAGGCAGCAAAAAATCGGGAAGCCAGACTTAAGTGTCAGACGCTTGACATCAACAAGATATCTCATGATGCAATTGAGTCAACTGATGATGATGGTGATAAACCAACAACTCACTTAGTAGCTCCCATTATACACACTTATGAAGATGGAACCTTTCCGATTCAAATAAGAAAAAAGTCATGTGGAAAAAACTTTGAAATAAAAAAATCCCAAAATTCCCACTCAGGTAGTGAGAAAATAAAGCATCCTGTGAACACACTTTATGATTTAATAGAGTTAGACAAACCTACAGAGAACAAACAAAAAACTCATCTGTCAGAAGCGCATGGCAAGGAAATGAAGTCACCTCCATTTACTGCACAGGTGCTTAGAGAGGGAGAAACTTACGAGGAGTTTTTTAATGATAATATCGACAAGCTTCATGTTTTATCCAACCAGACTACATATGATAATCTTAACCAAACCGCCACTGAGGGAGCCAGCCAAACCCTGTCCAAAAAACTGAATCAAACCGACACTGAGGGAGCCAGCCAAACCCTGTCCAAAAAACTGAATCAAACTGCCACTGAGGGAGCCAGCCAAACCCTGTCCAAAAAACTGAATCAAACCGCCACTGAGGGAGCCAGCCAAACCCTGTCCAAAAAACTGAATCAAACTGCTACTGAGGGAGCCAGCCAAACCCTGTCAAAAAAACTGAATGTCACGGTGGATCCAAAATTATGCCGTCAACCTGTACTAACAATTAAATCACCACTCCAAAATTCAAACTCTTCAGAAACCCAGACTTTTTTAGACCCAACTCAAAGAAGCAAAACTCGATGCAGAATCTTCCTGAATTCAAATTTAAAGACAAGATTCAAATCTTCCATCAGAACATAGATTGGCTGTGCAATAAAATCGATAGATTAAATCACTTTTTACACATCCACAAGCCCGATTTAGTTGTCCTCACAGAACATGGACTAAGTGAATTAACTTTGAAAAATGTATGCTTGGTGGACTACTGTCTGGTAACTGCATTTTGCAGAGAGAGTCACAGGAAAGGTGGTGTTGCCATCTACAAGCACACTGACATGGCTAATGAGGTGGAGAGTGTTAATATTGCTGACCATTCAGAAGAACTCGTATGTGAAATGTCTTCAATCAGGATAACATTCGACAGGAAATCATGTTTATACATTCTTGGGATATATCGACCACCCAGTGCTCCTCTTGACAATGCCTTGGCCCTGTTAACTGATACCCTCAGCTTACTTCCTTGTGACAACAGTGGAATTTGTATTGTTGGTGATATCAATGTAAATTGCTTGCTTCCATCAAGAGAAAATGTAGCATTATGCGAAGCACTCGCCACCTTCGATGTAACCAGAATACTGTTGCCTCCTACAAGAGTCACTAATACCTCTGCTACTTCCATTGACATTGTCTGCACCAATCTTAACACTGACAGAGTCAAAGTCATAGTGGAAAATACGGGCCTTTCAGATCATATGGGACAGCTTTGCTACGTTGACGCCCCAATAAAGAAAAATGAAGTTTGTAGAACTACTCACAGACAATTTAATCCTGACAACCTCCAGCACTTCAAGGACATCCTGTCACTTCAATCATGGGACAGAGTCTATCAGGCAGCCACAGCAGACGAGGCTTACATGAACTTTATTGATACCCTGACAATAGCCCTTGACATCACATGTCCACGTAAAATTTGCATACCGAAAAAAATAGAGGAAAAATTCTAGCCCTACACAACCTAGAAACTAACAGCCTTAGAAAAGAGTTCATCCTGGCGCTTGACAAATATAAAAAAACTGGAAGTGAGCAAGACAAAGTGGATGCGTTTAACAAGAAAAAAATGTATGATCTAAAACTAAAAACTCTAAGACGGGAAGAAAATGAAAGCCTTATTGCTGAGTCAAGTAATAAATCTAAAGCCATCTGGAATGTCATCAATAGTGAGAGAATTTCAAGAAAAGACAGTGCAGGGGCAAGATGGCAGATTGATGTTGGAGGAAGGGTAGAAGAAGACCCAGACAAATTGTGTGAACACTTTAATATCTTTTTTTCCAATATAGCCGAGCAAACTCTACTGCAAAACAATCAATCAAGAGCCATTGTTATGAGTGATACTTCTTTTCTTGGAACTTCACTTATGGAATGGAGACTCACTTCCTTCAGTGAAGTTTTTAACACTATAATGTCACTGAAGTCAACATCTTCTTCAGGTATCGATGACGTGAGCTCTAAGCTGCTAAAGTTTTGCATTGGTGAAGTATTTTTACCCATTACAGATATAATCAACAAGTCTTTGTCTCAGGGGATTTTTCCTAGCAAACTCAAAATATCTAAAGTTTATCCCCTTCATAAGCAGGGAAGCAAAAAGGAGCTACAAAATTTCAGGCCGATAACCCTAATCCCAACTATTTCAAAAATCATAGAAAAAATAATTTTAACCAGAATTCAAAACCACCTTAAACTCAACAATCTCCTGCCTGATAGACAACATGGGTTTATCCCTGGAAGATCAACCACAAGTGCTTTTACCGATTTAATAGAACACATCATTGACAACTTGGAGGAAGGGAACACAGTTACAAGTGTTTTCCTTGATTTAAGTAAGGCGTTTGACTGTTTGGGCCATAGTTTAATTATCAACAAAATTAAATCTCTTGGTTTTGGAGGGACTACAGTCAAGTGGTTTGAGAGTTACTTAACGGGAAGAGAACAGGTCGTTGAAATAAAACAAAACCTGGATGGAACAGAGAGGACTGCAAGATATGGGCCCTTGGCTGTTACTAGAGGTGTTCCCCAGGGTTCAGTGTTGGGCCCGGTTCTGTTTGTTCTTTTTACTGCATTCCTACCTAAGTATTTGGGTAGTATAAGCTACCCAGTCATGTTTGCTGATGACACCGTTCTTGTAACGAGTGGCAGGCAATGCCATTGAAGACCTGGACATTCGTACCTTCATATCAGTCAGTATGGCACAACAATATTGCTCAAATAACGACCTAGTTTTTAACGCTGCAAAGACAAAATATCTCGCTTCTGGACGATTAAAAGAATGCTTGACTGAGCCCCCAGATCTTCAGAGAGTTGACAACACAAAACACTTAGGCCTAACTCTGGATCAAGGCCTCTCCTGGAGCAATCACACCGACCAACTGTGTTCAAGGCTTAGCTCTGCAATCTTTGCAATGAAGAGGATTAAATCCATTGGTACCTCTATCGCTTTGAAAGCCGCATATCACGCTCTGTTCGAATCACATGTTCGATATGGAATAACTCTGTGGGGAAGTTCATCTGCCGGCAACCTTCATCGTGTCCTGGTATTACAGAAGCGGGTTATGCGGATCATGGCAGGACTACAGCCACAAGAATCTTGTAGAGAGGCTTTTAAATCTTTTGAGATACTCACAGTAGTGTCCATATACATCATCGAGGTAATCACCCACGCCTCAAGAGAAAGATTACCAAGGGTTGGTGACGTCAACAGCTACACAACAAGACGGGCAAATGATATATCCCTTCCAGCGCATAGAACAACCCTTTACACCAAGAAGCCTTCCTATAGCGGTGCAAGACTCTTTAACATGCTTCCAAAAAACTTCAAAACATGTGACTCTAAAACTCTGAAGAAAAGACTGCACAGCCTGTTGATAAACTCTACAATTTATAGTTTGAATGAGTTTTTTAATTCTATTAATGCTATTATTTAAGACATGTATGTGTATGTATATGCATTCATATATTTTCTCCTCATATATATTTTATTTTACAGAAATGTTAGTTAATATCAAATTTTAAAGATATTTTCTCTTTGCATTTATAATAGTTTTAAACTAGTTTACCTACTTCTTGATGACATCAATTTTTACTGCACTTGTTGACTCTGTAACCATTCTTGATGAATGTGTTAATAAAGATATTATTGAATTGAATTGAATTGAATACTTCTCAAAGGCAAAAACTATAGCCAATGCTTTTAATTCAAACAGACTATAATTCTTTTCCTGTGGATTCAAGGGCTGAGATGAAAACCTAACTGGCATGAGATATCTATTATGGTCCTGGGATAACACACACCCAAGAGCTGTGCCACTTGAATCTGTATTTATTGCTACATTACTTAAATTTCATGTGAACTTTTTACAACACTTTTGTGTTAATGTAATTTTTAGCTCTAACAATGTATGTAATTTTAAAATGACTTGTCCTATTTCTGTAAACAGATCAATGGAATAAATGATTCTTATTCTTATTCTGTATGGAAGACAAAGGAATGATTAAAGTCAGGCATAATTAGTACCGAGTCATCTCGTTTTGAAAAACATGCCCCAAAAAATGAATTTTGTTTGTGGCCACTACCATTTTTTCAGGATTATTAGTGACCTGACTCACTGAGTCTATCCAAAACTATATGAAGAACCATGTGTTCTTCAAATGTTTCTAAATACAATACATCAATCATCAAAAAATGCTAAAAGGAACTTATATTTAATATCTTAAATATTTTGTCGATAAGATTGCTAAATACTATACTTCATGATGCAAGGCCAAACGGTTGAAATGAAAATTATAAGTAGCCCAAGGAACAATAAGTGCTGTGTACTATTTTTTTCTTTTTACTGTTCATCCAAGGGAATTTGACTGTAAGCAGAGTTCAAGTCTAAGAATGTGAAAAACTTTGAACAACACAAGTATTAAACACAGACTCAGTGGTTGGCATTAGAGTTGATTCAAGATCCAAAATTGTAATTATTTTTCTATAATTTACTACTAATCTGGCTTTGCCACCTTTTTTGGGTAACAAAAGTAGAATATCTCCATGTGGAAGACTTAATAATCCCCTTTACTAATAAATTGTCAACATGCGTGGGATGCATATTGATAAGGACATAACTTTATCACTTCTGAGGAATTTAACTTGATTGAATATGTTAAAACATTTCTCTTTCCTAACCTTTTTGAAACAGTGTCTGGATACGGCAATAATAAGGACTTGACCTTGTTTGATTGTGGAATTGTAAGCTGATCGGGCGTTCCAATGCTCCGCCACGCTCCTGTTGATCTTTAAAACCAAGGTGAGAGGATTGAAATTTCCATTAAGGAAAAATAATGGTTTCCTGAGCTATATTGAATACCGCCTTGAATTAAAAAAAATTCATGCCTAAAATAATGATAATTGGAAAATCTCTTGATACCAAAAAAGAATAAGTCCAAAACAAGTGAGTTACTTTGAAATGCAGCCATACTTCCATTTGAAATTCATATTGCTGTCTGTGGCAGCTAATTTAACTTGAGTAAACTTTTTTAATTATATCCTTTTCATTAATTAGATTACAATATAGTGTTTCTGAAATAATACACCTTGAGAATCCCGAGTTTACTAATCCACTTCTCTCTCTCTCACATATTAACTAATCACCTGCCTGTGTTTATTGAATTACCCTGCCAATAGAAATAATACGTGGTGAAAATCACCACAAAATTATATATAAATTTTAAACAATAAAAATAGATCCGCTACAAGTAGAAGAAGTAAGATGTAAAAAATTGTGCACGTAAAGAAGTACATCAAAACAAGAAAATACAGGAAATTACAATAATGGACATAACATTCAGCAGCAGTCATTTATTTATATAAAATATGTAGGACCACAAGAATCTGTACAATTATGTATAGTCAAGCCATGGTACAGCATTATGTACACAAATGTACGTATTTACAATCAATATGTACACAATATAACAAGTTAACAAATCATCATACTTACATTATTACAATATTCCAACAACTCAATAATAGTAATCATAATCGATTTACATAAGTCTATATGTATCTCCTAGTATTGCCACTAATATCTAACCCTATGCTATAATAGAATATATTAATGCTAAGAACGTAATGAATTTAATTTTAAAATCTTTGCTCTCCATTTTGATTGTTCCAATTTTCATTTTTGATTTTTAACATTTCAATTCCTAATAAAACACTTTTCTATATTTTTTTAATAGGGCTAAAAGTGTATTTTTGTGTATTACTATAGTGCAGTGGTAAATTTGTACCAAGTCATCTACAAGCCAGTTTTTGTACATTTTATGAATATTTCATTGTGCAAAATCAATCTTAAAAAAGACAATAGCAAGTTGACTTCAAAATAAACAAAAATATAAAATATTAGGCAGTATAAGACCCCTCCTTACAGTTGGTATTATTATATATTCAGGAGATCACTACCCTAAGTTGAGCAACCTGTGATTGGACTAAATCGAGTAAAATTGCCTTTGTTTCTACCATAATCTGATTCTGAATGAGCATGTTCTATAGTTATGTAATATCTGTGCATCACAACTACAGTTTAGTGAATCTAAAAGTGACTAAGAGTGCTATTTTAGATCAGGCAAAGTTTCACATGGCTTTTTATAAAAAATCATATAATTAATTAATTTCACCATACTGAAGATCAGTAATTAAGAGTTTTAGCATAAGAAAGTGAATACTAAAATGTGAGGTGTCATCACCAATTTGGGCGATCAGAGAATACAGATTCAATACAATGTTAATATTTTAATAGATGGGTTGAGGTGATCCATTCCCCAAACGCTCACTTGTTAACAAATATTTGCATTTTATTACAACATAATAGGTTTTTAATTCACTTTCCTATAAATGTAACCCTAGAGTTTGTATATATGCACATTGACAAGATGTGATATTGGGAGGTTCATATCACTTTATTTGGTCCAGAGAAATAGATTCACCTTCACTGTTGACCAACAATCGTGTTGACAAAAGACAGGTAAAGTTTATTAGTCAGTTAACAGTAGTAGTCAGTTTAGTTTATTGTGTTGGGTAGCAATACATTTCTTATCATTTATGGTGTTGAGTATATGTATGATACTAACACTGAGTGTGTCTACAGTCTTCTCTTATGACTGATTAGAAAATCTACAAAGACTGTCTTAAACCTCACAATAACAAGTGACAAGTAATGTTCCAGTACAACCCTGAATTAAAAGCCAAAGTTTGGTGTGACACATTTCTAACTCCCTGCACTACAAGAAAGTGTGAATTTATAAGGCCAAGGTGAAGACAATTTTCAATGTCTTTTTGAGGTGTCGGGTGCACCACCTGTACAGAGCTGTCAAAACAGAAAGGGTCGGACAAAGCCAATCATTGGAAGCTTCACTACCAGAAGGGGTGAAACCTTCACAGCCACCATATAGCCCGGCTGACTTTCTGGTTCCAAAGCCCAAACGAAGCCTAAAAGTTTCCACCACCCAATGAGCTATCATAAGAGTTCCTGGATAAGGTATCTGACTTCTAGGAAACATTTGCAGCTGAGGAATTTTGTTGGCAGCGATGTAAGGTTGTTTAAACAATTTATACCAATTGGATCAATAAATTATTTTTAACAGTCTCAGTCTTATTACTTTATATACAAACCCTGTATAAAGAGATGATTTTTTCACATGTCAAACTACACAAATGGTAAGTGTACAACTTAACTGTGTATCAGCTTTGTTTTTGTTTTGTTTAAAACCTTACCAACATATTTTTTTAATGAATAAATAACATTTACATAACAGAATGTATGAACAATAAGTTGTACTACTACCATCCACACAGGGCAATAAAAGGCTATTCCTATACTAATTTTAAACAACTGAGTTCATAGGCGTTATTTCTATATCAATGACATATGCACTATTTGGTTTATACAGAATTTTGAAAGGTTGTCCTGCAACAAAAACTTCCAAGTACTAATCCCGTTTTATCAAGCAGTGCTACAAAACATATAAAATAAAATATATTTATTTTTTTTGTAAAAATTCAAAATTGTTACATTAGTTTTTTTATGCTACAAGGCTACAGGTAAACTTTAAGTGCAAAATGCCTAGAATGGAAACACTTTAAAAATATGAATTTAGTTTTTCTGCCAAGTTTGAAAATTTGGATATTTGGGAGGAGCCTCACAGAATCTCGGCTTTAGGCATTTGCTGAGGGTAATAACTCCCTCTTCACATTGTTCCTAGACTCTAGCAGACAGAAGCTAGCAGCACTAGACTCAATGTTCCTCAATGTCCCTTTTTCTGAATATTTAAACACACACACACAATGGGTTGAACATTGTACAATAATGAGAAAACTGCTTTCAGAAAAAAAGATGGCAGGCAAACCCCCTTTGCTAAAGTAACTCCCTAAAATTAAAATAATTAAAATTTAGTTCTCACGGGCAATAGATTTTTACCACTACTAAGTAATTTTGTGAAGAAGACTCAAGTTTGTGGAACTGCCTATCTAAGGACTCACTGAATGGAAACAGATTTATCGGATCCTTCACAATTCGAGACAGGAGACCTGGCTATGAAGGAAATTAGAGGTAATAGAGTTTTCTACAGTAAAAATTTAAACATTTTAATAAGAATGAAGTTGACACACCTAACCAGCGTTTGGGGAAGTCGTGACATTGTAATGTATATTACATACAGTATAGTGGTATTGAACTGATTTCTTGCACATTCTGTAATTGAATTATTACAGACAAAATGCAATTAAAATGAGTATAATGAGTTTGTAATCAAATATAAATCTCACACATTATTAAGAACATAATAAAAAAACATAAACAGTGAATTTGCTCAAACATTTTCCTTCAGGCTTAAAATAGTTTGGGTATTTATAAAGTAAATTTCCAAAGGCAATTGTCTCAGCAATCTAGGAAACAAGCGGAAGTGAGGCGTGATAGGAACCTAACACACAGTGAAACAGGCTCATACTTTCTCCAATGTTAGTGTGGAACATATTTAAATGATTGTATAATGTTTCATCTTTCATCACTTTCATCAGGAACTTTGTTTGAAGTTCGTATGTACGCTATAATTCTAATGCAACTTTTTTATTTTGTTTGTATTTTTCAATGTTAATTTTTAAACCTTAATATTTATAAAATTAACAAATATCACTGATATATTGTTGCAACCAAACACAATATATCTTTAAAGGAACTAATGAAATTTCAACCCATATTACTTGATCTTATCCTGTGATACTGTTTCATTTACATGGTTTTTCTTATATTCATGGTTATCGTATATTCTGATGATAGTAAAACACAGCATTTCTAAATACATTCTTTGAAAGAGATTAAAAATGAAATAATATTAGTCAACAAATCAGAAAATGACAAAAGATGGATTGGTTTCCTTAAGCCCCGCCGTTCACACACTAGGAGAGAAAGCACAGTGTTCTGTCTATTGCACATTACGTGGTGAGCGCTGCAGGAAAGCAAGGCAGCGCGCGGTGAGCTTTTTGACGAGCCGACGCGGCGAGGCGTGCGCTGGCTCGCGCTCTCACGGCTGGTTCATGGTGAACATTGTTGCTCCATTGTCTGCCATCTGGTCAAGTACCTCGCTGACGTATTGTGCGACGTCCACCGAGCTCTCAGCACTACGGCAGATGAACGGGTGTTCCAACAGCCGGTTATACTTGGGTCGCTGCAATTCCTCCTTGATCAGACTGTATCAGTACAAACAAGGTGAGATTAGTAACAAAAAGCTATTACTTTCTAAAATTTTACTTTATAGAAAGTTAACCCTTTTATGAAAAATCCTCTGAAACATAACATGTTACAAAAATATCTACATTTGAAGAGCTTTCTAAAGTTAAGCAAGGTAACTAAAATTATTTTTTTTTAATAGCGGTTAATAAATTTTGTTCAATAGTAGAAAATCATAATACGTGAGTCTTTTTAGTGGATAAAATAGCAAAATACTATTTTTGAAACTCAGACTATTCAATTACAAGATTATATATTTATGATTTTTCATACGCAAAATATGACAAAAACGTTTTTGTAATGGGTAATTTGTATACTGATGAGCAGCCAATAATTAATGATGTAGTGAGTCTCTCCAAATTCTATAGTTAAATCTTGTTGATAGTTTTTTGGACCTAAATCTTACTGTAGATTCGAGATTTGTCTTCGACACATGACTAGTTATTATCAATATCCCATAAAACATATTTTGCACACAAAAGTTCTGTGACAGTCATAAGCTATGATTTCTGTGAACCCCAATTAAAATTTGTAACCCTACCGGGACTTACGTGACCGGTAGACACCCTACAAGGATAACCGGATAATTTTCCCCATCTATTGTGAAACTCCCTGACTTTTCCATGATTTTTTTTACCATATTATAGGTTGCAAGACATCCTGACTCTGTAGTTCTTTGATTGGTCATCTATTTTGATTGGCCATTATAACAGTTCCAAGTGATATATGATTCAAGGAAAAGTTTTGCTAATAAATGTAAATATAAAAACATTTTTATTTGCAAAATATTTTTTTATAAATATGGGTTGTATACTGTAGATTTCAATATGTATATTAAAGAAAACATCTGTTTACATTTGGCTGAGCGTTTCAGTGAACCTCTCCTGTCAGTTTATGATGGAACGAAATTCTATATCTACCTGTCCATATGCACATTAACATACCTATACATTGATATTGTTAAGTGGTTACATTAGTCTTATGAGTAACTACGGTGGCAAGAAGAAATTCTATATCTACCTGTCCATATGCACATTAACATACCTATACATTGATATTGTTAAGTGGTTACATTAGTCTTATGAGTAACTACGGTGGCAAGAAGAAATTCTATATCTACCTGTCCATATGCACATTAACATACCTATACATTGATATTGTTAAGTGGTTACATTAGTCTTATGAGTAACTACGGTGGCAAGAAGAAATTCTATATCTACCTGTCCATATGCACATTAACATACCTATACATTGATATTGTTAAGTGGTTACATTAGTCTTATGAGTAACTACGGTGGCAAGAAGAAATTCTATATCTACCTGTCCATATGCACATTAACATACCTATACATTGATATTGTTAAGTGGTTACATTAGTCTTATGAGTAACTACGGTGGCAAGAAGAAATTCTATATCTACCTGTCCATATGCACATTAACATACCTATACATTGATATTGTTAAGTGGTTACATTAGTCTTATGAGTAACTACGGTGGCAAGAATAAAATCAAAGAATAAACAAATTATATGGTGAAGTTTAATCAGACATATTCCTGTATCTTATAAATACATGCAATAAAGTTACTTTGTTGGATTGATTTATTTCATATAAAGCTTGGACATTTAGTTTAACATCTCCAATGAGGATCTATACTGAGTAATCCTTATAAGACAGCAAGTGTACTGTGACATCTGACACAGTTAACATATTAATATAAAATGTCTTATGGCATCTTTACAAAAGGCTACATGTTAAAAGGAATTTTTAGTGTGTTTTTTTAAACTGAGATTACTAACTGACAGTGTGAACAACAGAGCATGATTCTCATATGTGGTAGTTCAAAGGTTTGTATTATCTCACTATCTTGTTTGTGAGTTAAGTATAAATATTTTATTGACAAACTTTGTGAAGACCTAGTGTTTGTCATAGATATTTATTTTTATAAAGTGTCTTTTAAACGGTTACTTTTTTCACTTTCTATAATAACTTCAGAAATATTAATTAAAATAGAACTTTAACATTAATTTTTAAAAGCTATTTGCGTGCTAGGGGAAAATATAGAAATTTATTTCCAGCACCTCAAGGGTTAATGGATTAAAACAAAATTACTAATATTGATCAGACTCGCTGTATAGTACCAAAGTTACAATGTATTGTGGGGTCATTGAGCCATAAATTTTAATTTAATGAGTGAACTGTAAAGTGGGCCAAGAGTGTTACCTAAGAATGCGGTATTTTCCATAAACTAAAAAAAAAAACCAAATAGCTATGAAACTGATTTGGTCCAAGATGAAGCAACTAACTGTACTCAAATCTCATTGGATAACTTGTCAGCCTCATTTTATTGTTTATGAATTTTTCCTTTGTGACTTTAAAAGTGTACGTCAAATAAAATTTGTGCACTGCACGACTTGTATAAGCTAGTTTTTCCAATAACAAATGAGATTTTCTTTCATTTTTTGTTTTTTTTTATACATATTTTATTAATTGATGTATGATAGACTTTGTAAGAAATAATAAACATGCAACAAAAGGTTTTATAAATGTCGAAGCTATTTTAAATTTAAAACTGTCAGATATTTTAAATAATCCCTGTATGTAATTTACTACTTTACATAATAAACACTTATCTAGACTTTTACGAGTATTTACATAAGCTGAAGATAGTACCTTTGAAACAGAGTGAATACCTTCCCCATTTTATAAGAAAATCCATAGATGTTTAGCACTGAGTAATGCAGTTTTTGTTAATTTGTATGGTTTTTAAGATGCAATTAAACACAATTTGTGCCTACTTGTGTATAGATGATATAAAGAAAATAATAATAAATTTATTGATATTAAAATATATTTTTGTGGCCTCAAAATAGATTTATATACTGAAAATTAGCAACTACAATAAATGTCCATCCATTGGAGTTGGTCAGGATGTTATTTAACAATGTCAGGTGCCCAGGCAACTATTAACACACTTTCACCCTGTGGTACCAAACTTCATTAGAAAATATAAGTAGTATCATAATATTTCATATATAAAAGGGTTAGATATAATTATTTCAACAGTTTATATACATAAATAAACAAACACACATGTACGTACGCGCACACACACGTACACAAACACACAAATTGACAGCTCGCTTGTCAATCTGATAGATAATCCTGGTTATCCTTAGAGGTCTTCAGAGCTCAGAATTCAGTATATAGGTTAAATACTGAATTCTAATGGTAAATACTTTAGAATATTTGTAAAAGTATTTTACACATCATTATTTAGAAGTAATAAAAATCAAATAAGAGCTTACAAATATTATTTTTAGAAATTTTATTGCAAAAGTTGTTCATCATATATAACATAAATTTTCAGTGCAACATAAAAGGCAAAAATAAGTTCTAAATAATTTAAATTATAAACTATTTGTAGAAGTAAGAAATACTGACCAAGTGTTGACAAATGATACGAACTCTTCGCTGAAGTGGTTGCCATTGTCACAAGGGCTGAGGCGTGGTGGTTCACCCTGCACCACCTGGTAGAGCTGCTCAAACACAGAATTCCACTTGGGGTAGGGGAACCTGCCGGTCGCCACCTCCATCAGAGTGATACCCAGCGACCACACATCTGAGCGGACATCGTAGCCCTTGGCTCGTTGCGGGTCTATCCTCTCCGGCTGTCACATACAAAGTGCTATATTACACCTACTGGTGTATAGAGCAATCTAGATGAAGTATTAAGCGTAAAATATATTAGATACCTACTCTGGAGTTTTTTTTTAAAGGTATAAATCTAAATGTAGGTGACACTTTTAGATGATGTTATATACATTAACCCTTTCCGAGCCAGTGACGTTACTAGACGTCATGCCTAAACTAGCGCTAAAAGCCAACGACGTCCACTGACGCAAAATCAATTTTAAAAAAATATTATTTAAAAGCATTTCTGGGTAACAAACTTAGTAAAAACTGTTAAACAAGGGACAACCGTTTGTGTCTATTTTGAAGGTCATGGCTCTTGTTCGAGCGACAAAATGGCGAGCGGCCGGATGTTCATAGTCTCCCGCAGAGCTAACGTCTATTGACGCGCGCTCACTCTGCCTGTAGCCTTCCATGAGGTTAGATGTTTATTCGCCCTTCCATTTTCGATCCGCGTATTTATCTTTTCAATTTTGATGTTAATCAATATTTTTAATCAATGTACAGTGTAGCTTATGTATTATTATTGTGATGTAGGGCTTTATTGTCAAGTTTTATTTTTTAGAATACTAAGTGTTTCTAGCTATTATTTGCGTGTTTACAAACTCTTATTTGTCCATTTAAAAGAGATTAAAAATTTACGGAATCAAAAAATAAACCTAGAAACAATAGTATTGAAAAAGGAAGAAGAAATCATTAAGCTTAGAGAAGAACTTGAGAAATACAAAAACAATAAAAAGGAAACTGACTCTCCTTTTATCACTGTCCCACATAAGAGATCGCGCCACCAGATTAGCTTACCTCTTTTCTCTACACCAATCAATAGCAGCATATCAAGGGCTAAGCATTCAACATTAAAAACAACCCAAGAAAAACTATTTTCATCTGTAGTTCTTGGAAAATCCAAACAACTGCCTACACCTATACCAACTCCTTGTGCTCAACATAGGCCTACAATACAAAATAGTTTTGTTTGTAACAATCCTTATCAAGTCTTAAGACCTGTTGACAACGAGGAGGAAGATAAAAGCAATGAATGCCAAAATGAAGAGCAAGAGGAAAACAAATTGTTAATATGCGCAGATAGCCATGGTAGAGACTTGGCCTGGTATCTAAGGCAGAAATTGCGGAACTCAAACAAAAACTCTAAGAAATTTACACCAGTCGGTTTTGTGAATCCGGGTGGCAGAACGGATCGTGTATTAAATGAAAGAAACATTAAAGAAGAACTAACACAAAATCAGGATGTTCTGGTCATAATTTGTGGCACAAATGACGTGTCGAAGAATGAGGCAGACAAGGCTCTTTCAGGTATTAAAACAACTTTAGACCAAGTTAGGGACAAAAGAGTAGTACTGGTGGACATTCCAAACAGGTATGATTTATTAGAATGGTCTTGTATTAATGTTGAGATAAGAAAAACAAATACTGCTCTAAAAATCATGAGCAAGGACTACTCAAACGTGATCTTTGTGGAATCCAGCAGTGCGGAACGACATTTGCATACTGCTCATGGAATGCATTTCAATCTGAATGGTAAACGGTGGCTGGCGGAGAGGATTTGTGAAGCACTGGATGTTGGTGACAGTCAACCTGCAAGTGTAGCTACACCTGCGGGAAACGATCAGCTGACGACTGTGGCAAACCACCATCAGTCATCACAGACGACTTCAGGCTCCTGAAAGTGTTTCATCTCAACATTCAGTCCTTGAGAAGTAAAATTTTACCTTTAGAACTAACATTAGATAAGTTAAATTGTGATGTCATAACCTTAAATGAACATTGGTTGCACCAAGATGAAAGTTTATTATATGTTCCGACTGGTTACAAAATAGCCGACATTTATTGTAGATGTCCTGCCCTAACTAGAAGGGGTTCTTGTATATTTGTGAAGGATAGTATAGAATTTAAAAGTTTCAATGTAAATAGTTTTTGTATTGAAAAAGTATTTGAAATTACTGCAGCTGTGATTAATAATAGTACTGTTATTGCTAGCATCTATCATACTCCTGACTCTGATGTATGTTTTTTTCTTTATCAACTTGAACATTTTATTAAATTTGCGAAAAATAAACATAAGGGTAAACTAATTATCTGTGGCGATTTTAATATTGATATCAATAAAAAGACTCAGCAAGCCGAAAGTTTTCAAAATTTGTTGAGGTCTCATGATTTATTTTGTCTCAATTCACATCCGACTCGAAAGAGTGCGTGTCTGGATAATGTAATCACTAACCATGGAGTGGAGAACAGGGATTGTATTATATATCAGCCAAACTTATCAGACCATGCTGGAATTTTGGCAAAATTTATTGACAATAGTGGTGTCAAGAATGAAAATGTTTACTTTAGTACTGTTAGAAACCTAAGGTTAGATAATGTTAATAATTTTAAGGATGAATTATTTTTAACTGATTGGAATTATTTAACAGAATTCTCAAATATAGATGATGCATTTACTTTATTTATAGAATATTTAACAGATACATTTAATTTGCATTGTCCTACTAAACTTGTAAAAAGAAAATCAACCAAATCTGGAAAAAAAAATAAACTGGTTTACTCCAGAACTAAAGCAAATGAGAGATATTTTAATGGTTATATATGATAAGTTTAAGAACTGTGTAAATGTAAAAAATAAAGCTACGTACAAAAAAGATTATATCCGTGCTAAGAAAATATATAGATACAAAATAGACCAAGCTAAAAAAACTGCAAATGATAATTTCATTAAAAATTCCAAAAATAAGTGTAAAGCTACATGGAGTATTATAAAAACTAATTTAGAGAGTTTGACCCTGAGTCAGCAATCTAATATAAATTCTCAAAAGTTTAATGACTATTTTGTGGGTGTGTCAGATGAGCTCAATAAGAATATTACTAAAAATAATGGTGAGGCTTTACAACTATTAAATAATTTTCTTGATAAGTGTTTTTTAAGAGAAAAATTTACATGGAGAAAAATTGTAAAACAGGACATTAAACTGTGTATATCTAAACTTAGTTCATCCAAGAGTAAAGATTTTTATGGATTTTCTAATTTTTTGGTTAAAAAATAATTTTTGTTATTATAGATCCTCTAGTATATTTATATAATAAGATGTTAGAACAAGGTGTTTTTCCAAATGCTCTCAAGCTGGTAAAAATAATTCCTATATATAAGAAGGGAGACAAGTTAGATCCATCTAGCTACCGCCCCATATCTTTGGTACCCATCATTGGTAAAATCTTCGAGTACTGTATTAAGGAGCAATTGTATGATTATTTCTCACTTAATTATCTTTTGTGTAATGAACAGTTTGGTTTCATGCCTGGTTGTAACACTGTAATGGCAGTTGAATCTGTCGTTAATGACATAATCTTAAGTTTTGAAAATAAAGCTGTACAGTCTGCAACTTTAATTGATTTTTCCAAGGCTTTCGATTGTATTTCACATACTTTGATCTTGGATAAACTGACTCGTTATGGTATTACAGGAATTGAACTGAATCTTTTATCATCATATCTTGGCTGTAGGAAACAGATGGTTGTTCAAGGTGATGATAAGTCTAACTTTAATGAAATTAAAAATAGAGTTCCTCAAGGCTCAGTACTTGGCCCATTTCTTTTTACTATAGCTGTCAATAACTTTTCCTGTAATGTTCCATGTAAATCTGTCCTTTATGCTGACGACACCACACTTTTACATAGTAATAATGTTATTGAAAATCTTTTATTAGAACAAGATGCAATGTTAAAAACGGCTGTGAAGTGGTTTCAAGCTAACTTTTTAGTAGTAAATGAAAATAAAACTGAAAAAATTTGTTTTACAATGAATAATATGTTTGAAAATTTTAAAACTGTTAAACTGCTTGGTATTTATTTAGATAGTAAGTTAAATTGGGATTGCCATGTACAAAATGTTTGTAAAAAGTTAGCTAGAGTTGTATTTTTACTTCGTAAGCTTAAGTTCTGTGTTAGTAATGAAATGCTCATTATATCTTACTATGCTTTTTTTTCACACACATTTGATATACTGTGTCAATTTATGGGGTAACAGTAGAGTATCTAATAGAGCTTTTATATGGCAGAAGAAAGCTCTTAGAATAATTAAAGGAGTACCAGACAGAGAGACGTGTTTGCCAATTTTTAAAGAATTTTACATTATGACATTGCCTTGTATATATATATATATATATATTTTATTGTCTCATGAAAGTTAAAGAAAATTTAAATGAATATCAAATCAGAGGAAATACTCACGATTATAATACAAGAAACTTATATAAGCTTGACTTACCACCAATTAGACTACAAAAAACTAAGAAAAGTCACATTTATATGGAAATAAAACTTTTTAATAAATTGCCAGAAGGAGCTTGGTTAGTTAGTACTGATAGGTTTAAGTCTGTAATTAATAGCTGGTTAAAAGAAAAAGCATTTTATTGTGTCAATGAATACTTTGCCTGTGATACTAGTGATATAAGTTTTTAGACACGTTTCATTCTTTCGTTGTTTTTATTCTCTTGTTATTGTTATTTGTTATGTTGTTGTTGTTAATTATTTATTAATTTATTATCCTTGTTAAATATTTTATTTTGTTAATATTTTTAACTTTAGAGTGGTTGTACAAAATAACTGTAAATTATTACTGATAAGAATTTTGACGAAGTCAATTGCATATGTGTACTGTGTTTAAAGACTAATAAAGATCTTGATTCTTGATTTAGCAATGGCAAACATAGACGATCAAGGGTTTGAAGACTTTGTGGGAGGAATAATGAATGCTTCTTTTAGTAGTGCACTCGTAGAGGGATCAATCAGTAGTGAAGCCGAAGTTATTATTTTACATAATTGTGATGAAAATGACAGTGTTAGTGACAGTGATTTTGAGCCCTTAGAAACTCCTTCATTACGTAATGAAACTCTTGAAAGGGAAAATGCTAGAAATTGATACTTATTATTCAAACACATCCAAATAAAAAGTAACACTAAACCACTAACACACCAACAGTTCAGGAAAAAACTGGTATGAGACTTAGTAAGTGAGAAAATGGCAGCCAATTCTACAAAGAGAAAAGGAAGACGTTTGACACAAGGACCCCAGGAAGAAAGACTTATTTGACGTCATTTTTTGGAGAAGAGACCAAAGTATTTCCGTTGTGTTGTGTGCACTAAGAGGGGGTTGCGTCGTGAGACGAACTATGCCTGCAAGACGTGTGCGTCGAAGCCTGCCTTGCATCCTGACCTGTGTTTTGAGCTGTACCACATACAACAAACCTACGCCTAAGGATCACATATATGTAGCTCACTTTCAATAAGTATCATTTATAAGTTTTCTCATGTTATAATATTGTAAAATGTAGTGTGTTCTTTATTTTGTACTTGGAAAATTCAAATTTTTTTTAGTTTCATTGCTTTCATTTAATTTGTATATATACATTTTTACTATATTCTTTATATTTTCTCTAAATAAAAATTACTATATGCTTGTTTTTTGTAAAATATTACAATAATTGTGTTCAACTATTGTTAATTTTATACATGAACACATAGAATGTCAAAATCAAATTTTTTCAGTGAAATTATGATTTTACCATTTTTTGGCTGTAAATTAACAATAAAGAGTGAAAAAAAATATTTTGTCGTTTTTTTACCTTTTATGTTATAAGAATTATAAAAAAAAATTGGTTTTGGTATGTGGGATTTTTTTTATTTTTAAGGTGTATGGCTCTTAGGAGTAGTTTTGGTTATTTATTTGTGGCTCGCTAAGGGTTAAATGATATTTTCTGTTCTGTAAAAACATCTAGAATTCTGAATATAATTATAACTGGAATATAAATTTCTGTACTTCTACCTAGTGTACTAATAAAACAAATATATATATATATATATATATATATATATATATATATATTAACTTTTTTATAATTTCTATTTGAATTTAAGTTTCTAAAGTTATTGCAGGACAAACAATTTAGAATCTGAATTGTTTAATTATTTTTATATATGTTTTATAATTGATCTAAGTTTTTATCCTCTGGGTTAGCGGTTTTATAATTAATTTAGTATAAAACCTAAAAAGAATTCACTACAAATTCAGATACAATCACTATATAAAAAAAATAATCTCCTATTAGTAGCATCGTTATACAAGAGCAAAGCTTACAAGATGGTTTTAAGCCGGCGTCAGGCGCATCACGGGGTTTTCCTCCGGATTGATATATTTTAGTTGTCAATAACTAGTATACTGCAGGTTGCGACCTTGTTATTTGTGTTACTTCACGAGCCTCCTTCCTGGTAGAGATTGGCACAACCCCCATCCTCATCGCGTCACTAGCACCAGTATTGTTCCAGAATTAGTGAAGGACTGGAGTTTTTCTCCCTGTGCGCCCGTTCACGTTATGAGTTACCGGAGTTAATATCTGTGAGCGCCCGTTCAGGTACTTAGAATTGTGAGTGTTATCTTGTGTTTTAGTTCTTGTTTATGATTTATTTTTTTATTGTGTTCTATTTGAAGTGTTAGTAACTATTAAAAACGTTTTAAAAATTAAACATAAATTGTGAAAATGGACTCAACTGAACGTTCTAGGATATCACGATTGTTAGATAGTGTGGAAAGAAAGGAAAAACATGACCGTATCAGGCCAACTGTCAGGGAATTATTTTCAAACAGTGATGAAGAGGATGTGGGTATTACTGATGTAGAACTCAGTGATGCTGATATTGATGAAGAAATTGAACTCCAACATGATGAAGAATCAATTCCATCAACTGAAAATTTCGTAATAAATGATGAAATTTCAATCACCTACAAGCATTGCCCTTAGCAAAACGTATGAATAATAACATATTACCTATAATCAATGGAAAACTTGCTTACATCAGTAAAGGACGTGATATTTTATGAAATGTAGAACCTGAGAGATAAGTGCGTACACCCAACAGAAATATTTTGAGAATGCGGATGGGTTGTGTAAGTAGATCTGCAAAAAATATCCAAACCCTAACCAAAATATTTACGGATGAAATTATAAACTCAGTACTAGAAAACACGAATATTTGGATTGAAAAGAACAAAGATAAATTTATTAGAGAAAGAGATGTAAAGCTAACAACTGTTCAAGAAATAAAAGCTACCATCGGTATTGTGTATATAGCTGGCGTAATGAGAAATTCTCATAGAATTTTATAAGACCTCTGGGCTCAAGATGGAACTGGAATTGAATTTTTTCGATGTATGATGTCCATCAAAAGATTTGTTTTTGCTTAGGGCGAATATAAATACATGACATTACATAAAATACTGGGAACATTGGTGTGACAGATTGGTTTTATTTCCAATTTATGCACAAAGTAACTAAAATAAATCCAAAAAAAGTTTCTAGTAATTTATCCTTACATGGGCATCAGCTTTCACTAAAGACCACAAAAATAGTTTTATTCTGTTAACAACATTCTCGGTAATAACCTTGAATGTACATAGTAAATTGTAGAGTCCTTAGTTTAGGTCAACTTTAACTTATAAATATAAATGATTTATCATCATTTTGTAAAGGGGTAAATTACAGAAGTAGACCTACAGACTAACACAAAGTGTTCTGCTTAAAATAGACTAGTGTTTTAAAACATACTGGTGAACGTCAAGAGGGCAATGCCCCAATGTGTAGTGGCAATGTATTGGTAGAATTCACTCAACATACATTTGCGGCACCTAGTCTGTAATTTTAATTCTTTTTAACATGGCAGTGAGAAACCAACTGATAGCAAAGGAAACTTAGATCTTTTCTCAATATATTATTCTTAAAGGAACTTACAGCCATATATGGGCGACAGCCCGCATCACGTGTGCGAGCTATTGAGTCCACCAGCTGACCTGAGATGCCAAAATCACACAGTTTGATGTTCCCTCTCCTGTCTAGCAGAATGTTGCTAGGCTTCACGTCTCTGTGTATTATCTTCAGTTGTTCCTTGAGGTAGTTGAGTGCCGTCACCGTCTGCAACCCATGAACAGACCATCAACAATAAAAATATTATTTATAGCTATCTGAATGTCAATATTTTTGAAGTATTTCTTCTAAAGCAAAAACACTCAATATTAGAAGAAGGCATAAGAAGATACTAGAAATCCTGAATGTTGAAAGTCAATTACAATTATTTTTATAGCCCTTAAAAGCAATTCCCCTGTATAGAAATGTAAAAAAAGTAATAAGAAAGCATGGAAATTAGATTTTTGTTATATGAAGATTCAAGTGGATAGATAGACAAAAGGAAGCAAAAGCTGAATATTCTTGGTAAAATCGCACATCAGGTGTACCTTGTATCCTGATTCTATGGATAGGAATATAGTAATAAAACAAAGTCTGAAAATTAATAAACCAGAGAAATGTTCTTAACCCTGGAACTGGCGGTCATATTTCTCTCAGTGGCGGAGTGATTTTAGTACTTCATACATTGCCTTATATTTATTTTATTATTACATGTTTACTACAAAGTACCTATGTCATATTATATATATTTTGATTCAGCATTGTTCAAGGAACATTTTTCACATAATATGATTAAAACAAAAAAATATCCTTACTCTACCTCTTCATGAAAACCTTTTTTTTTAGAAAAAAGAAAAGTTAGTTCAAAGTTTTTCATTTGTAAAATTGTTGTTGTTAGTGATATGCAAAATCCAAAATATAAAAAAGAAAGAGCATTTAATTCTGAGTAAAAATAAAACAACACATAGTTTATAAGGTATTAAACGATACAAAAATCATACACTGACATTCGAAAGTGCTACTTACCAACAAAAGTAAGAACTTCAAAGCTCACTTGGATTTGTACAATCTTTTAACTATTAGTTCATATTAATTTTCTATTTTTTAATTTTTATTTTATATTTTTTTATTATATTTTTGTTTAATTATGTTCTGATTGAATGTCTAAATCGGAATCCTCATCGTTGCTTATTTCATGTACAACTAGTTCTCGAATGTCACTTGAACGATCGCGGAAATTACGATCCATTACATAAACACGCACAAAAAACTTACTATTATTGTGTCATATACACAACCATCATTACAATGAACTCGTGTTTTAAGTATGTAATATTGAGAAATAAAAGACATATTAAAACGTCCGATATCGGGTGCTGCCATCTAGGATGCGACTAAAACACCGATATCGGGCGTTTGCCAGTTCCAGGGTTAAGAGGATTATCTAACCTCACTCTTATGTAGTGCGTATATCCTGTCAGTCATAACACACACAGAAGAAATAACACAAGAAAGGGGTGAATATATACAATCATACAACACCAGGAGAGCAACAGAGCACATTCTACCAGCACACCACACTACCAAGTACAGTAAGAAACCATCTTATACTGGATGTAAGATATGCAACACACTGCAAACACATCTAAGACTCAGTGGGAATAATCTCAAAAAGGAACATAAAGACTGGCTTCTAGAAAGACCCATGTACACAATGATAGAATTCTATGAACAATCAAAATTAATTTTGTAAAGCAAGTCTTATGGACAGTTTTGTTTATAATAACTGACGCCATAATAATTCTTGAAGAATTTGTTAATAAAGAGATATTCTGATTCTGATAGAGGTGTGCCAAGCCATTCCAGAAGCTTAACCATTACGAGTTCGTAACAGCATGGAGCTATTCTAACTAACAGTTCTGCTGCACAAAACACCATATTTATTTTATTACGATTTTTTTATTTCATCTCATCACAGATATCAGATTTGTTTCATTGCAATGTAGCGAATTTAAAATACGTACACTAATTAATAATCATCAGTGGTTAAAATTCCAACAATTCTTTACATGTGAAATTAAAATGTGTTATTACATTTATTTTGTTTTGGTTTAATTTTACAATTTTTATTAAATATGGTTTACTAAAAGTATTAATGTAGTTTGATTAAGATAACAAAATAAATGTTGATAATCCCATAAAACAGGAAAAATATTTAATAATTTTTACACTAAAAATTAAAATTACTGATCAATAAAAAAACTTAGTTACAGATTTTATAAAGTGTTGAATAGATATAAAATCTCCAGCGTTAACAGAAATGGGGAGGAAAAATAATACTCTGCTGTAATTCACTTGACTAACTGTTTTCAGAATATACTACTTGTAAATAATAAAATACATGTAAACCTCTATCAATGAAAAAGATTAAAATTCAGTAGAATATAAATTTATACCACATAGAAATTGCATGTGAGCACTTTGTATATGTACTTTTTAAGCATAGAAAAAAATAACATACTTGTATTTCAAAAGAAAATATGTCTGATAAAACAATCAGTAAAATGGAACTTTAATTTATTATAAGTAAGTAACTGTATTCACAAATTTAAATGTGTATATAATGAAATATTGCCAAACTGGGTGCAGGGAACAACAATATTTTATTATATTAAAAACAAAGCGAGCAAATATTGTTAATCTCAAAATTACTATAAAGTTCTGAAAAGTGCAGCAAGCTCCAGCGGGTGGGATCTCTTGTGTATTAAGGCATTAATCAATAGAAAAACAACTGTGTACAACCGTTGTCATAAAAGTTTGCTGTCTAATTTAACAGAGACGGCAATACCCTTGTTTTCATGCTGTCATCATTGTGGCACTAATCTTCAAGATGTTTTTTCAGTTGCAAAAACACATAATACCATTGAATGCTAGATTGGGGCTATATGTAGAATGATCAAATGGTTCAAGCAAATGTTGTGATGAGATCTTGAGTTTCTTTTGCCTCATATGGGGCATTTTCTTGTAGCAAAATAATTTTTTGTTCTATTATTATTATTATTATTTTAATAATAATAAAAGGTCATTTGGCACTGCTATCTGCTCATCACTGAGACCAATATTTGTCTATTGTTATATAACCATACTATTTTGCTTAAAGAGTTTTAGACACTCGAAAAAGAGCAAGATACTTTTAGGGTTCACACAAGCCATTTCTTTAGGTAGCATGGTATCCTACCTAAAGTGGCTGAATATTTTACGATAAGCAAAATATGTTTGTCATCTCTGGCCCCTCCTCACAGAGGTGGCATATGTAGCTCTCAGCTCTTCCTATCTACGTTGATGATAGTTGAGGCTATAATGTCTAATGAGAAGACCTGTCAGGTATCTTAGAGCCTCCTTGCTGAGAGAGAGTACTAGCTTGGTTCTTTTGCACAAGTAGCTAATGAACAGTTTTGTTTGTATGTTGCCTGATGTATTTTTCCAAACCTTCCCATTGTTATTATCTTCCCACTGTATGATTTCCATCATTAGCTGGCATTTTTGTTTTAAGAAATGGCTCTAGGCCTAAAAATGTGAGAGAAGCAACACCTTGACGGTCTTCTCGTTCCCTTCTATACCAAGACCTGGGACCTATGCAATGTTTTCATGACTGTCCCTTGCCAGCATTTTCAATGTGTTAATGCATTCCAGCAGAGTCTTTGACTCACAGGTACAAGAACTTGGAGCTTTTAACCCTGCTTGGCCGACTGGCATTATGTTGATTGTGGCTCCCTTCAACTCCTTCTCTAGAGTTATAGAGGCACATTCCTGTATTACATACATCATCTTCCCCTTGGAAGACTTGCAGCATGCGTTGGTAGAAATTTGGATATGCTGTTACCTCACATTTGGATCCTGCAATGCTCATTCCAGCTTTGCCAATCATTTTAGATCTGTATACCAGGAGAGTGATCCAGGCTTAGTTTTGAATGCACCTGCAGCTTACTCTTGGTGTTCCAGCTTTGAGTACATGGATGCTAAGAATTATAGCAGATGGGCATGACGTTTGTAACTGTTTAGACATTTCCCCCACTGACTATCATCGTCTCTCTTTAAGAGACATCACTAAACTACGTGTTACACAAACAAATAAACCAGAAGCTGAAAACTGCAGAAGTAGCATTTAGTCACCGTCAAAACAAGTTTAAAACTGAGAGTGAGATTCTAAAGCTAGAGACTAAGCTATTGGTTTTTGTTTGGCACCGATAATTTATTCATGCTTCAGACCGAGCCACCTAGCCCTCTAACTCGAACCATGGCTAGCGCAAGAGTACAAGCGACCCTTCCCTCTCCACTCTACAGGAGAACAAGTACTACAGTCCAAGCCAAAGTAATACTGTAGTGTTATTAATGCCGGTTGCTTCTTCAAGAGAAGTGCATTATATTGTTCTTTGACGCCTCTATAGTGGAGTGGTTTGTATTCAGTTGAGCTGTGAGTGGAGTAGGCTGGTGAAAAGTGGGAGACCATGCTTCAGACCACACTCCCTAGTTCTGTCTGCAAGGTTAACCCACACCGGGGTGGGTTTCCCGATGGTTAAAGTCCCACACCGGCTTAATATTTTCTGAACGATTATAGATAAAGTAATAACACTTAGTACATCATTACTACTCCTAAAAATCTACTTTTTGAAGTAACTGCCAGGTGTTTGTTGTACAAAAACCACAAGGAGTTAGAAAAAAAAGTTAAATGAGAGCATAGATTGAGTAGTACATCAAATTTAACTACAGCTCAATGCTGCAAATCTGACCTCAAAAGATTCATCCTTAAAAATGGCACATGTTTAAAATTTCAAGAAGTTACAAAGTAGGTCCTGTTATAATAGCTGAATATTTTTTCTTAGTCTCAAGTCAGGAAATTAAACTAAGTGGATACTGGACCTAAGAAATATTTTTTTAGGCTAGTTAGTGTCTCTTCACATCAAAAGAAGGATTATCCATAAGGAGTTTGACAAAAATATCAAACATAAGTATATCTTATGATGTACATAATTTAAAAGGGTTTGTCTGTAGAGATGAATATCGCAAATAGCACTTAAAAGGTTGATCACAGTATGTACAAAGATGGCACTTATTCAAATATTTTACATGGTTGGAGACAAACATTTTACATTAGTAGCCACAATCTAAATGCACTAATAAATCAAAGAATAAATGCTGCCATATACTGAATATTGCATTATGCCTGCCATACAAAAGTACATTATGAAGTTATTTACTAACAAAGGTTAACAATTTGGTCCCAATTTATTGATAAAGGGGAAAATCTGGTATCACTAATAACAGACAGTTCTTATCATCAGGACTTTACATTTAACTGCCTTATCATAGTAATCGAGTTTTCCTGTTGGAATAGTGCTGTCCAACCTTTTTCTTTTGGTGAATTATTCTAAAGGGTTTGTCGTACTCCTTATAATTTTTTAAGTACGTCGCTTGATGAACAAAACGAATAACACTTATTAATATGGTCGGTTGGGGAAAGAACAGATAATCAAACAAGGAGTCGTTTATTTAATAACCACTTTCCTGAGAGGCAGCTAATTTCTACAACAACTGTAGGGAGAACTTTTCAATACTTCATGGAAACAGGAAGTATTTACAGTTATAGGTCAGCAACTGTGACAAATGCAGAAAAATCTTTAGATACATTACAGATTGCAGACATTTGCTGAGAACCTGAGGAGATTATTTTTAATTTGAAGTATGTTCAAAAATAAATTGCATAAATATTTCTGCATAAAAGTATAGTTCAATAGTCATGAATATTACTTTGTCAGTAATACATGACTTCTAAGAAGCCCAATATGTCTCAATTTATAATAATAGTATGACTACTATATCTCTTGCATTTCTATACTTAGGAACTACTTTTACCTATCCAAGTGAATGTTTTGTTACTTACCTGGTTAGTAATTATACACACCTAAGTTAAAAAGTTTTGAAAATAAAATGTTCTTTTGAAATTATGACATAAGAGGGGAATCTTTTTTAATTAAATTCTTACATTGGGGAATTCCTCGGGATGACCATTGATAACAACCTATCATGGAACAATCACCTTGACACACTCTCAAAAAAACTGAACACATGTTTATACATCTTAAAAAGAGTAAAAAGTGCCAGTGATGACGCAACTACAAGGATCGCCTACTATGCTCTGATCGAGTCACACCTGAGATACGGTCTCGTGGTCTGGGGAGGCACAACAGCAGGAAACGTAAAAAGAATCCTACTGTTACAGAAAAGAGCAGTCAGAATTATGTCAGGTCTCGGTCCAAGGGAAAGCTGCAGAGACGCCTTCATTCATGAAGGTGTCTTAACGATCATTAGCCTTTACATTAGAGAGGTCATAATGCATGCTGTCAAAGAGGAGTTACAACGAGGCCACAACCTTCACAACTATAACACGCGCCAAGCTTTAAACTTCCACCTGCCACAACACCGCACTGCTCTGTTTACGAGGAAACCATCCTACATTGGCAGGAGACTATTCAACCACCTTCCGGAGGACATAAAAATGCTACAAGGAAATACATTGAAGACCAAACTAACCAGATGGCTGGCCGGCCGACCATTCTACTCCATGGATGAGTTCATGAACTGGAAAGGAGAAAAACAGGATGGCAGATAAAGAACCAACTTTGTAAAACTTGACGCCATTGCAATTCTTGATGTTTTGTTAATAAAGAGTTTGTCTATTGTCTATTGTCTATTGTCTACAGCTTTTTATTAAATGGCCCTCGGCAGTTTACGCATACTACAGTAATATGTGATTTGTAATGAAAGGATTACAATATGTATAATCTTACTTAATATAAAAAGAAGTTCAATACTTATACTATATTCAATACTATATTACTATTCTCTTAACCCTTTTAACCCCAGCCATTTTTCCATGGACTTGCCAGAAAGCCCATGGCGATAAGGGACTGTAGTGCAGAATTGAGGGAAAATACATCTAGTTTTCTTATTTTTGAAGATAATTTTTAGGTTTTTGTTTTAAATTGTTCACAAATAAGTGCACTCTTAGATTTAATAGTTAAAAAGTACTTTTACAGAATGGTTTGTTTTTTTAGTGTATTTATACATAAGAAAAATTTTATTTTTTTTAATTTTTTATAGTTTGGACATACATAAAGGGTAGAAAAAAAAATTGTAGCCCCTGAAAAATGAAGCAATTTTGTTGAACACATATTTCTTACTACACACACAAAATTTGAAGAACTTTCCTTGATAAATGCAGGAGATATATCCAATTAATTGTATTGCTGCATAAGCACTTCTTCATATATTTCCACATACACGTCAGTAGAAGTATACAGATATGTATACTTGTTTTTGAACTTTTCGAACTTGAAATAATAACAATTGTAAAATAACACAAACTAATTGTAATGTTTTGTAAGACTAAAACTTGTTTAATTTTTCAAAAAAGTAAAAGAAATAATATTTACAATATATACATTTTATATAAACAACTCAATTCATTGTCTTCAAAAATAGCACATTCACCACTAATAATAGGGTACTTTGGGATTATACCGACCACACCAGTATGAAGAACACAAAAATATAAATTTATAGAAACAAACATGATAGAACAAAAAAACAACTCTTTAATTACAAAATTACAAACTTACAAGCATTTCCAGGCATTGTGATCGGTATTGTTGTCGCTGTTATCTTATCTTTCTCGAGAATCCCGATTACGACAGGCCACGCGGCATCACATGATTTGCACGGGACATAATTGCCTTTCCATTACAATTCAATTTATATTTCTGATCAGATCCTCTAGAATTTGATATTTTACTGATAGGTACTATCTCGAGGGATGTTTTTCTTTCGTTGACATCAGCGCGAAGGCATGGCACTCGCATTTTGGGTGGCGGAGTGTGATCAAGAATAAAAACAAGTTTTGAGTGTTTTTTCAATAAAGAGTTTAGTTTTAGTTTGATCATGTTTGTTTTTATTGAATTTTTGTGTTTGGGGAAATGTAGGGGTAAAACACGGAAGTACAACAAAGCGACGCACCAGCTGAAAGGGCGGCGAGACTCTGCAATCACGTTATCTACTAGACCGCTCGACTTTGACCTCTGTCTGAGGATGGGGAGGGGTTTGCGATAAGACAATTCCTGTTTTATATTGACGAAATATTGTTCTACGCTAATCTAGTAATCAGTAGAGGCAAAATGTCAAATAACGATTCATGTCTGGGTGTGGTCAGTATAATCCCAAATTACCAATAATAGTGTTTATCAAAGTGTTTTCATTCACTGGTAACTTTTCTCTACGACGTTTACTTTTTTTTACTAATAATACAATAAATCACACGAAAAACAACCGCTTTCAATCACGCAAACTAACTGAGGTTATAAGTCAGCATACAACAATGCAACTGAAGTCGTCTGACAGCTGACATCGACAAATAAACTACGCTCAACGACGACGAAATACGATGCCAATTGGAAGGTTTATTGTTTTTGCATGTAGCCCGTTTCTTCACCGACTACTATACCGAAACTGATGGCATTTGGACATATTATTAGCCAGCTACATTAAATTCTCGAGACGTCCGGTATATCGGACGTTGGGCATTTTAGCTAGACCACCTCTGTCCGATATATCGGACGCCGGGGCTAAAAGGGTTAAGCGATATTAAAATTTTAAATGCCATTATTAACCTCACATACCATACTTTAAATGCTTGATTAAACTCTTTTAACAG
Source organism: Homalodisca vitripennis (assembly GCF_021130785.1). Classification (NCBI taxonomy): domain Eukaryota; kingdom Metazoa; phylum Arthropoda; class Insecta; order Hemiptera; family Cicadellidae; genus Homalodisca; species Homalodisca vitripennis. Next base: position 55,543,925 of record NC_060208.1, read on the forward strand.
GTCAACCCCCGTCCTAATATAAGGGTGTCATATCACTGGTTGGGTTCCATAATTTTTTAATTAATTGTATTTTCAATCTATAATTGATGAATATAATCAATTTTATTTTTAAAAGAACAGATTAACCAAGGATAACTGGTGAATTTGAATTGAAAAGTCAGGACAACTTACTGCAACAGTGATCTTGCCCAGTATAGACTCCGGTATCCTGCGCTGCAACACCTCATAAATGTACTTATAAAGCTTGTCCAGGCTTGTATCCATCAGTTCCATACAAATCCAGCAATCCCCCTCTTTGAACAGAGCTCCATAGAACTGTACGATGCATGGACATTCATTACTTTTCATCACCACTTCCAAGTCCATAAGCAGCTGTTTTTGCTCCTTCTCATCCACCGTAGAGCGTATCCTCTACAACAGTCATATAACGCTTAGTTAAAAAATATTTGTACTTTAAATGGTAAACCTTATAAACTAGCAGTGATCCACAATGGTAATTTCTAGACTCTTTTATACGAGGGCCATCCGGAAAGTAGTACACGTTTCCGCCGCGTGAGGCGCTGAAGACGCGAGTAGCCGCCGGTCAAGGTCAGATCGCTTCAGTGGCTTGTCTGCCTTCTCTGTTACAAGTTCCGTGACGCTAGCATTGCCTGTGTTGTTTCTGTGGCAGTTCATAATGTTTAAAAAAATTGAAAACGCCGCCAGTTGTGAAGTGAGGGGTGTAATAAAATTTCTCAACGCAAGAAACGTTCGACCTTGTGATATTCATCGCCAATTAAAGGAAGTGTATGGAGACAATGTGATGGAAGAGTCATCTGTTCGGTGCTGGTGTCGTAATTTCAACTTGGGGAGGGGGAACACACACGACGATGAGCGTTCAGGGAGACCATCTGTCATTACAGATCAACTGCTGAGGTCAGTAGACGAATTCGTGAGGAACGATCGGCGCGTCACAATTGATGACATCTGTGAACATTTCCCTAATGTTTCTCGAACAATTGTTCATGAAATTGTCAAAGACCGTCTGCATTATTCAAAAATTTGTGCAAGGTGGGTCCCTCGCATGCTTACAGATGAGCACAAAACCAAGCGTATGGCTGCTGCATTCACATTTTTGGAACGTTATTCTGATGAAGCAGACACGTTCTTGAATCGCATAGTTACTGGAGATGAAACGTGGGTTTGTTATGCTTCACCTGAGAGTAAACGACAGTCAATGGAGTGGCATCATACTCATTCACCAAAGAAACCAAAAAAATTCAAGACTGTTCTGTCCACCAGGAAACTTATGGCAACCATTTTCTGGGATCGACGTGGTGTACTGCTTATTGATTTTATGGCCCGTGGAGACACTATTAACGCTAATGCATATTGTGAAACATTAAAGAAATTACGGCGGGCAATACAAAATCGACGGAGAGGTCTATTGTCTGATGGCGTCATTCTCCTCCATGACAATGCCAGGCCTCATGCAGCGGGGATAACACAACAACTTCTGCAGCAATTCAATTGGGAAATTTTCGACCATCCACCATATAGCCCGGACTTGGCCCCTTCAGATTTTCATCTCTTTACAAAACTTAAAGAGTTTTTGGCGGGAAAAAGATTTTACAGCGATGAAGAACTTAAAGAAGACGTGACTACGTATTTCAATCGGCTGGCGACGGAGGAATATGACGCTGGAATACAAAAACTCGTCACACGTTATGACAAATGCTTAAATTTGCTTGGAGATTATGTGGAGAAGTAGTTTAAGGTATGCTATTTTCAATGAAATTGTTTATATTTGTTAATATTTACTTCTGTGTCTTTATTTCACAAACGGGTACTACTTTCCGGATGGCCCTCGTATTTCTCTATCTTATGCTATATATACTTCTTATAAGAAATTACCAACCATACAATAGCCTGGTTGAGTTAAGTAGGCACCCTCTTGAAATAATACAGAAAGTAGTTCCAAAGAGTGTTGCCTGGGCTCATGAGGTTTTAGTAGGTGCAAGTTCCACTAACCAGAGGAATAAGGTGACAGTGAATTAGTTCTTTTCCCATTATCACAACAACAAAAACACACACTACTTCTTAATCAAATTACTAAAAAAAATTAATCTATGAATAAAAATTGTTATTTTAGTAATGTATTTAAGGTAGTGATGGACAAATCTAGAATTTACCAATCTGGAATCCGATTGTGAATATTAAAAAATAAATTCCCAATTCTCAAATCTTGAATCCTATAATAGCTTTTTACTTAGGATCATTAAACTAAGTATGATCTATAAAAAAATCTTCAACAATTTCTGTCATTCTTAATCTTTGGGGACTGTCTGGTAATATAAAAAGTAATTCAAGAATGCCACTCTATTGTAAATAGTTTAGAAGAGGTTCAGAGAAATAACTATACTTTAAGAACAAAGTCATATCCCCTATCTTCTACTTTAATTTGATAGATTATAATATGTAATTTCATAGATTAGACTATGGGCTTCCAGAATATATGCTTTTAATCTGCCAAAAACTAGTGCATACATTTGTACTACTTATGAATATATTTTAAACTTGAAATTTTTGAATCATTTCAAACCACTCTTAGACATGATAAAAAATATTATAATATACATATAACATATCTTAAAGAGGAAATACGAATACGAATACAAAACTTGTGAAGTGAAATAAATTTGTTGCTCACATCGGTGAACAAAAGCAGACAAGTGGCAATGCACAAACATAAACATACAAAATAGAAAGTGCAAACAAAACAAGAGGCTGGAAAACAAATAAATTAGTATTGACAGAGCCACTGAACGAACACAATAAGGCTGAATATCATACGGCCGGTCACGTGACTTCCTCTTCCACCATTCTTTGTGTTTTATCTGGCTCCCGTTCTTATTCTGCACGTAGTGCCAGTTTTAAGCAGTTAACCTCTTGCCTCTGCATCGAAAAAATGTTGAGTATCTAGAATGAACGGCATGTGAACATCAAATTTCTTTTCAAACTTGGAAAATATGTGGAAAACAAGTGTACAATGATGACTCTTTATCACGGACCAAAGTGTTTGGGTGGTTTAAACAATTTAAAGATGGCTGGGAAGACATGAGGTACAACACATGCGTTGGCAGATATCGTCATCAAAAACTGATGCCAGCATTGAAAAGGTCGGTAACTTTGTTTAAATACATTACCGTTATTTAGTCAGAATTACAACATTAGCGTCCTGACAACCCATGTGAACGTGTACAGAGAAAATGTGGAAAAACAAATCATGGATCTTCCACCAGGGCAATGCTCTAGCTTACAAAGCTTTGTCAATGAAGACTTATTTGGTCAAACACAACATCCCCATCATAGATCATCCACCCTACTCACCTGACTTGGACCTATGTGACTTTTCAGTTTCCTAAAGTCAACACAGCTTTAATATGAACAAGATTTGAGACAATTACACAGTAAAAGAAAAAGCAATGACGTCATGAACAGGGTGGTTACAGAAAATCATCAGCTACAAGCGGAACAAGTACGGGAGCCAGAAGAATCACGAGGAGGAGAGTTAAATGACTGGTTGTACGATATTCAGTCTTATTGAGTTTGTTCTGTGGTTTCACCAGTACTAATATGGTTATTTTCTAGCTACATGTCGTATTATTTACAAGATCATGATAATTTGTTAATGAGGTATTCATCTATGGTTTTTCATAAACTAAATACACATTTTAGTGATCAGTAATTTGCATACTACCAATCTGTCGTCTGCAAACAGACGCAGCAGACTAGTAGCAATGAACAAAAATAACCATGAGTTTTCAAATACAAAGTATGATTAAAACACGTTTCCACCATTTTTAATTTGTGTAATGCCCATCAGCTGTCGTCCACTATTAAATGCAGCTGAATCACAGTGCTCGGCAAACATGAATATAGAAAATACTAACTGCAAGCAAAAAATTATTTATAAAGATCAATAATTATTTAATTAGGTTTTTAATTTAAAATTTTTAAAACTCTAGGTACAGGAAAACATGTTTTAGCGATCGGTAATTTGTGTACTGTCGACCAGGTAATAATTAATGATGCAGAGAATCTCCGCAGATTTAAATTTCAAATCCAGTCAATCGATTCTTGAGTCCGAATCTTTGTTAAAGATTCGATGGATTTGAGCTTCGATACATCACTTGTATAAAGAATAAAGTAAAAGTTTGAAGTATCGTAAAAGAATAAACAATATATTGACTGACCTAGAAGGAAGCATTCCTTAAACAACTGAAGAAGTAACAACAATAGGGTTTGCTTATATATATATATATATATATGTGTGTGTGTGTGTGTGTGTGTGTGTGTGTGTGTGTGTGTGTGTTAAAAATATGATTAAAAAATATGTTGAACTGATGTTTAATCCTTTTAGGACCAGTAGGAAATTAAATAGATGGCAAAAATTCACCGTATTTTGTAACTAGAACCTAGAACTGTAAAAGACCAAATGTCTGAATTAATTGACAGAAACAGAAACGACCAACAACAAAGAATTATACTGTATGTATGGTATTTTCCCCTAACATAACTGCTATACATTTTGTATTTAGTATTCGTGTAAAATATATAAAGTTTGATACAAATGCATACAATAAATATATAAATTCCTTACAGTAATTTCTCAATTAATTCATTTGTGCTCTTTTCTATGCCATGATATTGGAAAAGCTGTCTGCCTTTTTTTTAACTTTTTCACTTCTATCCCTAATTTTTAAGATCTTCTTTCTTAGTTGACACTGTCATGTTTCTTTGTATAATGTTCATAATGTAAATGTAGTGTTTTATTAGGGAAACATTGCAGACTACAGCAGTACTCAATTGCGACTCAAGTTCTTATAATTTTTGTTTTGTAGCAGATTATTATATAAGTTTTTAATAACCTACAAATTTTATTTTTGTTATTCAGCTATAATATGTGAGAATCCAATTTTGAAAAACTACATATATATATATATATATATATATATATATATATATATATATATATATATATATATATATATATATGCTGAGTATATACATATATATTTATAACTAAATATTACATAAAAGAATATTTAACCCTAATGAAATGCTGAAAAAATCATTTAAATATCTTAATATTTACTTTAATAAATTGTTTTAATAAAAATGCTACATTTTAGGTCTGGTCTTTTTGACATACCAAATCTGCTCATCACTAATAAAAAGGTACGCCTAAAATTATTGCAAAATCGATTTGTTGTTGGTTTTTTTTCTTTGCAAACCAGACCCCACTATAGAACTTCTTTTTCTTAATTGGACCCAATTTTCCCAAAAGCTTTTGTCGTGCTCTACACACCCATCAACATAATTTTTTCACTACTCATCATCGCGTATATAAGATTTTTTTAAATTGCAACGTGGCTAAGACATACCAATAAGTGGTTGAAATTGTACCAATTTTTAAAAACTTTTATTGATTTTATATAATATTTTATCTCTCCAATACAAACACTGACAACTTCATTTCTTTGTATGAGGAGCCTAATAAGACAGAGTTAATATATAAGAAGTTTCAGCACCAGAAGTTTATGGTGCTTATACTTATTATAAATATCCAGTTCCTGAATCTCTACATGGAGCTGAGAGTGTAAAATTTGTATGCAGATCTAGATCCTAGAAATTACAGAATGTTGAAGAACACTGACCTTGACTGCCATAACCGTACTGCTTTTCCGATGTACCATCTTGTTGACTGTGCCGAAGGCTCCACGTCCGATCTCCCCCTGATCCTGCAAGTCTTCTGATGTGAAGTCATAAACCTGTTTAACAGTACGATTGTTACAATGTAACTTTGTATGAATAGTAGAATAAATTTGTGATCAGAATCTGTAACATTACGCTATTTTTTTGTATTAATATACAGCCATTCTTAAAATTAATACTATGAATTGAACTAATAAATATTAATCCATTTTCAGACTTTTCAAACCCTTGTGTTTTAAAAGGCAATTGTAACAAGAAAGACAAAATTAATGGTATTTAACGAAAGAGAATACTCACAGAGTCCGGAGACACTTGGAGCTTTCCTGTGGACTGAATACTTTGACATATCCTCAACCTCTCTCTAGAAGTGAAAACAAAACAAATAAAATTAGTAAACGTTTCCAGTCATAAAAAGATGGAGAAGGATTAGGGTCAATATGTGAACTTAACACGTTCAGTGCACGCCACGCGGATCCGCGTGGCGTTGCCATAGTCTCGACTATTGCTCAGTGTGAGCCCAGCTCTCGGCCGGGACGGTTCGTACTCGTTGAGCGTGGCGTGTGGTTCCGAGTTGACCTTGACTTGTACTTCGTTTCTGTTTCCCGCGTTTTTAGCATGTGCAAGTGATGCGTTCTTAGTGAGTTGTTTATTTATGTGTAGTGACATTGTACTATTGTATTATACAAGTTTTATATCGCATTTCACCATGTCTGCCAACCGTGCTACAGAAAATAGTGCTACTGACGATGAAGCATCAGATGTGGATAGTGAATCCAGTGGAAACACTGCTGTTGACAGTTCGGGTAGTGATAGTGAAGATATTGTAATAAACCCTTCATGGGCTTATAATACAAATGGACTAAGATAGATCCCTTTCACCGGAAACAATAGATTGCTAGTAGATGTACCAGGTAATGGTTCACCGATTGACTGGTTTTTTATGTTGATGGGAGTCTTTTACCCCCAAAGCAGCAAGCTCCTCTTATTACTCCGCCAAGATACCCAACCCACAAACTTGTACAAAATGAAGAACGGGATAAAAAGGGTGACAGAAAACGTAAAGATTGTAGGGTATGCTACAAGAATGAAAAGAAAAGGAAGATGACAACATATACATGTTCTGTTTGTCCAGGTAAACCAGGACTTTGTGCTGTCAATTGTTTTGACATACATCACAGAGGCCAGCAGTAAAAGCCATGCCCTCAAGACCTTGTAAATACTGTATATAGTTTTATTTGTTTTTGTTTTGCACTATATAATGAAATAGTTTCAAATTGGATTGTTTTTACGGTAGCCACTCGCGTTATTAGACTTTTTAGCCGCGCTCTGTGCGACAAAACTCTTTCCGCGTGCTGACCCCGCGGATCCGCGGGTCAATCTGTGACGTCATGTAATCCGCCATTTTGGATCACAGACGTTATTATCTGCCCATAAATCAGCCTCTGATAGCAAATGGTAAGTGTATTAATAAATATTAGACTTTAGGTTCTGGGGCAATTTACATGTATTTGCCGTCAGCAGTCAACGTGTTAATCTTAAACTTACAATTATTAATCATGACAACAATAACAATGTTTTATTAGTTATTCTCAGCAACTAAACTCTTCAGAATTCCAAGAATCTGAAGGCCTACTTAATTTGATTAAAACTCTTAAAATATAAAATATCTATTCAATTTTTAACCTTCCAACTGCCCTTAGTATTTTCCTTAAACGCCAATCCGTTTTCCCCAGTTTTGCAAGGTTTCTTCCTAAAATCTGTAAAAAATAGTTTTTTACTGCAAACCTAGCTGTATTTGGTATAATTTTTTTTTTCACAATGACCAGTATAATAAGTAACTCGGGTAAATATTTTCATTTGAATTTTTTATGGTGAGTGGGGAATTTTTGTTTGTTTTTTTTTTCATGTAAAAAGGGGGGGAAGGGTGTGCCTGGAAAATATTGTTAAATACCAACGTATATCCGTTGATTGGTATTTAAGGAACGAAAATAAACAACAGATATCCATTGAATGGCAGTCGGAGGGTTAGTAAAAGAATGGTAAAAATCATCAACATCTAATCAGCCTATTTTCTGGGAAAAGAGTTTGGTGCATGCCACACAATCTCTATAGTCTTTCAACTGAATCTACAAACTTTATTACTAATTTATAAATCATTAACTTAGAAATACTATTTATCCTTTGGGTCCTACGCAATTCCTCCTAAAAATTCCAAGACTTGTTGGTTATTTGTATCAAAAGTTCTAGCTCTGATGTACAGAATTTTACCCAAAAATTCCAGATAGTTTCCAGTAAATTATACTAGTTTAACAGAAAAATTCATAGCTGTTTTATAAGTACCATTAAAAAAACAGCATTTGACTTTCTTATGTTAATTACTTCATTTAAAAAAATATAAATTAAAAATTATCTTAAAAACACATAAAAAAAACTGTTTAGTACAGTAATATAAAGGGTGTGAACACTCTGTATGTTAAACATATGTATGTATTATACATACATGCTCCTATAACAAGTCAAAATAGCATGACACAAAATTGAGCCAAAGATATTCATAAATAAATAAAATTACAAAAAATGTTACTACAAAGTCCTCACGATCCTGCATGAGGGTGAGTCACATAGATGTACTCAAACACGTTACTGGTATGCTGAGATCTCCACATTCTGCAGTTGTAATGGTGAACACAACATTTGATGAGAAAAGTTTTCCCATCACTAAACATACTGTTTTGAGCTAACTTGGAACACTATCAATGTTATTCAGTACAATTTCATCAAATTCAATGTGCTTAGCTTGTTCTGCTGGCTTAATTTGATGTCTTATCTGAATTTTGTAATCGTGTAGTCTCAGAAAATTATGAACACATTTTGATGAATTGTGGTTTTTGGCACACTTAGTTCAATTTACATTGGCAGATAGACTACTTTGGGATATAAAAGCATGACTGTCTCAAACAGACCACATTTCCTTCCAATTTCCTTGGGCGGCCAGGATATTTCTAATGTCTATACTTCCAGTGTTTTTGAACTGTTGAAACTAAGAAAAAATAGTTTTATTTGTATGTGGGGTTTCTTTATAAGTTTGCAAAGTGTTGTTACATAACAAACACAGATTTAAACTTTATGTAGCATAACACACACCACTAACCATGATGACCACGACAGACAGCCAGGATACTACAATCTCGGTGTGTGTGTGAAGATGGTGATTGTGCATGCACACAGTTGACTACAAAGGTCAACCAATTGATAAAATAAAAACTTGTATATTTTTCATAGCGTATTATTACATTATTTTCTCACAGATTGCTTCATTATTACTTTTACAATTATGAACTAAAATCAAAAAGAATTTTTTTCGATGTTCCTGTATAACATATATATAGAACTCTATTATAATACAAGTGACAAGTGAACCAATTAACAAGCAACTTCAATGTTACAAGTTACAATGTTAGATGTTAGTTTCAAAAGTAAAACACTCCACTCTAATTATAACACGTTAATCTACTGTATACAAATCATTTACAGCTTACAACACAAAAATAAACACAAATTTTTAGTGATGAATACCATCATGACAAAACTAACCTGAGTCTCATTCTCTCCAATTTCCCACTTCTGTAAACATTCCAATATGCTTTAAGATGTTTCAAAATAATACACAGTTCTGCAAAAGGATACAAAATATGAAACTTGTACCCAATTTCATTACAACGAAACAATATCCACTGTGTTTCATATTATAAAAGGTATTGTACTATCAGACATTACTAATTCATCTTGTAACTAAGATCCACTGATGAGATTGTAAAGTACTTCCATACATAATTCATTTTAGGTTAATAAAACCCTCAGGCTACTAAATTTGTCTACACAGGAACAAATGTTTGAAATTCTTTACCCCTTCAACAGTTATGTTTGAAAGTTAACAGACACAATAATCATATGTCCCTTGCTATAGCACACATTTCTTTATCAGATTAAAATTCAAATTAAATTTTCTTAACAACTATAAAATCTAAGATGACGCTAAATAGCTTAAAAATTCTATATGTTACTATTGTAAGACGTTTAGAAATCAAGGAACCACTTAATCATATTGTTCATAGCTTATCATAAGACGTAGCTTTTTCATTATTTAACAATATACTTGCATGTTATTGCCATGAATCAATAATTATTTGATTATATATCTAAGATTACTAAACATAATTTTGAACTCGAGAGTGCTGAATTAAACCTGACTGTGGTAGTTAGATAGACTGTCAAAGTGACATGAGAGAGACGCTATTTGAGACTTCTTTTCTATTTGAGTCAAAATTAGGTAATTACAATGTAAACTAAACAATTATCAAAACAGTAACATCAATAACTTTATTTAAAACTCGTAATATAAAGAGAAAATTGGTTGAAATTTGGGATCAAGTGAATTAAATTGATGATTTTGAAGAATATATAAATATATAATTCTAAATTCTTTCTACTTTCTTTAAGTCATTAAAGAATTTTCACTGGAAAATGAAATATATAAAATTGATAATTTTAGGCTGGATTCACCAGGAACTTGTTATGTTAACATTGTACATATTGACTCCATGATGTGCCATACTTAAAATAATTTTGAAAAGTAGTATAATTGTAAGATTACATTAATTTATATTAGTATTTAGGTTTCTTATCTATTTGACAAGCCTTATAACATAACAACATGTTCTCTAGTGCAATAATAAAGAATTTCATTTCATTTCGTACGTTTGTGCCTAATTAGCAAACAGAAACTGGTAACTGCACGGTTAATACCTACCCACTTTCAATCTACAAGTTCAGATACAGCAAGTTTGCACCAAATAATATTATATGAGCCTGACCCAAGTTAGTTAAATTAATACTTACTTTGACTTTTCAAACAGATGATCCTGACTGAGGGGCTTCACTTTTGGAATACCAGGGCGGGCACGGGCTGGGCTGTGTCCTACTCTGTCCTCCGTAGGTGCTATCCTTGGCCTACACAAACATCAAATAGATCTTCAATTGATTTATACTATTGATTCAAGAAGTGTCAATATAGTATCAAAAAAGATATCTTATATTATTTTAATGTTTGATTTTTAACTATTAAAAAAATTTGATTTGAACTTTAGAGAAGCAGTTTTAAGATCAGATGGAAATATTTTCCTGATGTATTAAAAATTTAACAAGTTACAAAAGAAATCATGGGTTCTTCTAAACTCCTGAGTTTATCCTGAGGAACATTTGAAGAGTTTAATGTTGTTATAAAACTAAGCATTTAGCTATTTTTCTTGTTTAAATTGTTGGTTGTTTGAATATAATTAATGAATTTTTGTAAACTATCAAATTTTACCTGATCTAAAATTAAAAAACATAAAAAGGTAAAGACTATAGTTTGTACCTAAAGCCTTTTATATTTTATCTTCAAAAACATGTCATTACAAGAGGTTACAATGCGAATGTTGAGTTTAGCTCGTTTACCTTCCTCCTACATGCAGCAACTGAAATCAGATGCTGTCCCAGACTTGACTCCTGAAATCTGGAGTAATGTCCGTCTGAATGGATCCAACAAAAATTTGCGATGAAGATCGAAGAAGCTTAAGTAATATCACAGAAGGTGTTCCAAATTTAAATTTTGGTATTCTTTAATGCTTAAATGTTTCTACATAGCAAAGTTTGTAATACAGTGACATTTGTGCAGCAGATAACATTTCATGTAAAGCATTTAAAGTAGTGTTATACCTGTTAAGAGATCAGGGTGAAGAAGAGAGGAAATACTTACAGAGATTTGATTCCAGATGAGCTGTCGTTGAAGGTTAAATTATTTGAGGCCAACTGAGCATTTATTTTCTTTAATCTGCGTCTCTCTGCTAGACAGAAAACAGCAAATTACTTATTTCCACCACAAATAAGTGGTGGATATTTAAGACATATTTATTGATGTCTTAAATATCTTAATAATAAATTTAATGTAAAATCATTCTATTCTAAAACTAAAGTTTTAAGAAATTATTGTATCTGAAATATTGTTTTATCACTGATAAGAAGAGAATGGCTACATCTTTCCAATACTTATCTTCAAACAAAAAATACAATTTTTAAATTATTTGTAGAGTACTTAGAAATAACGTATTTGAGATAAATTTATTAATATACATTTACAATGCACACTCCTGTATTAAATGTTTAGCTAATGATTCTGCAAACTAAATATTGATAAAATTAATAACTTTATAAGGGCATCCTAAAAACTTATTTTTTTACTTTCACATTTGAATTCCTAGCATTTTTATGTGAAAGACCTAAAAAACCTGTGAGTATTTCAGAATGTTTTTATTTGTTTTTTTCCCTTTGAAATACTGAATGAAATTGATGCTGAAAATATTTGTTATACAGAAGAGACTATATATACAAGCAGATAAACAAGCAGTGACCACTTATAGGCCTAGATCTATCTGGTCAACTAGAAAAATATTTCTTTAGAGGAAATAAAGGCTTTCTTAGGTGTTATCCTAAACATGGCACTGAATCCAAAACCATTCATACAAGATTATTTTTTGTCTGAATGTATTTCACTATTAGTAAATGTATTTTTCGAGTTATAGATTTTTGAGAGATATCATACCATAGTGAATAACAAAACTTTTTAGTGTGGGCATCTTTTTTAAAATCTTGGAATAATAAATAGATATTCAGAATTTTAAATCATTAAATATAAGTGAATGTATACATATGACTAATTGTTTGCTGGACAGCTGTTGTTCACGATAAATATATCAAGATAAATACGAGCCATGAAGGCAGGAGAGTACAAATAAATCGAGTATAAAGACCTAACCCTCCCATGGTTTATTGCCGATGCGTCGGTAGCATTCACATAACCGCGTTAGTTCAATGCCGCTGCATCGTCAACTGTTTATTTTCATATGTCATATTTTCAATATTTCATATGTCCATCTTTCACTAAACATGCTATATTGGGTATCGTTGAAAACAGCTGATTTCACTCTTCATTCGGTGAGTATTCTGTACTCCTGACAGTGACCACACAAAAATATTACAATACAAAACTTACCAGCTGATCGCGGCCATCTTTGTTTACCTTTCGCTCCCGCATTCACATCGCCTTATAGTTATTATTGTGTTCGTACGGTGATTGAAAATGGATAATTTACATGCAAGTAAGATTGACAGAGAGATAGATAATCAACTAATTGATTCTAGTGATGATGAAAGTGACATTGGACCTGAAGATATATGCCTTCGGACTTTGATATACTTGATTTTTCGTCTGAAAGTGGAGAGGAGTACACCCCGGATTTTGATAACATGGAAACTTCAGACAGGGAAGATGTGAGTAATGATCCTCCAAGCCCTTTGATGCCTAGACCTACTACCCCTCAAAACATTCTTGCTTCGACTCCATGTTCCCAGCATATCCTCCTAAAGGAGAAGTAGATATAGGCCCCAATTTTAGAGTGAGACAACCAGGTCCTAGGCATGGCTTACCTAGAAACAGTTCACCCGTTTCCTATGCATTGTTATTTTTTACGGCTAATTTTTAGAGCATAGTTGTAAACCAAACTAACAAGTATGCTAATGAAATTATTGAAACCAAAAGAAACTCTGGCACATTGAAACGATTTAGCAGAATTAAAAAATGGGTTGATGTTTCACTTACTGAAATTAAATTTTTTTTTTTTCTTTCTTGATAAACATGGGATTGAATGATGATAGTACTAATTCTAGAAGGGCTTTTTGGGATACCAGGCGTTCTCAACACATTGTTTTCCCAAACAATGAATGTTAATAGATTTGAATTAATTTTAACTAATTTTCACCTAACATCTAGAGAAGGAGTTCGCAAAAGCGAACCGGGTTATGATCCTTGGATCAAAGTAAGAGTTTTCTTGGATCATTTCAACAGCATTTAAAAAAAAACTATTTCATCCTTGGCAAAATGTTTGTATTTACGTAAGTCTTATAGGTATGAAGAACAGATGCCCATTTATTATGTACATACCAAATAAGAAACATAAGCAATATGGCATAAAAAAATTTGAGTGTTACGACAGCCTAACAAATTACGTACATCATATTGAGCTTTATAGTGGAAGAGATTATTTAGCAACTGAGGATGATCAGCCTTTCACAGAAAGAGTTATATTTGAGGTCATGGAAAAGAGCACATTGTTATCATTTATTTACTGATAACTTTACACTAAAATACCACTAGCTAAAAAACTCAGGGATAGAAATACCTATCTAACAGGTACCGGTACTATAAATATCAGATCGAAATATTTACCAGAAACAATGAAAAAAGGCAAGTTACCTGCTAGGGAAAGCTTGTATTTCAGATAAGGAGATGTGTTACTTGTTACCTTTAGACAAACAGCAACCCGAAAACCTGTCATTCTTATTTCTACAGCTACCCATGCTGAAGATAAAGTAGTGCAGAGTAAGAAAATCAACATTAGAGGGGTAAAGCCTATTGTTATCCACAAATATAATCAGTATATGGGTGGTGTGGATGCAAGTGACAATGCAGTGTATCATAATTCCTGCAACCGTCACACAACAAAATACTGGAAAAAATCTTTCTCAACATCATTGACATTGCACTCTACAATACCTACGTGCTTTACAAACTAAACACAGACAAGCCTATGCAACGCAGAGATTTCATAATTAGTGTAGTGGAATCTTTGGCAGCAGTCGAAGAAGATCCTCTGCATGCTCCTAGTCCTGTTGGAGATGGAAGCTATAAACTGGAAAAGTTGCCAGGCAAGTCAGAGTGGACTTGTGTGGTTTGCAAACCAATGAAAAAGGGACAGGTCCAGGTTCTGGTGTCCACAGAAAGTGCTATAACCAACTACAACACTTCTGGACACCCTAAAAGGGAGGTAGAAAAAAGCAGTACCTGACAGTGAGAGTTCATCAGAATGAACGGTTTTCCACAACGTATACATATGTAGTTCTTTGTACATATCTTTTTTGTTATGTAAATAAGTTTATAAAAGTTGATATTTTCTTATTCAGTAGTAAATTGATTTTTAAATGGCTATATGAGAAATAGTATAAATTTTATAGTTTCTATTTTGTGTGAGTGAAAAGTAAAAAATATTTTTTACATTTTACATTTCTTCTTCTTCTCTTCTGAAATGAACAACGCCAAAAACATGGTAAGTAGTTTTTTATCATATTTTATAATACTTTAGTATTTCCTGAACTAAATGATATATAATACTGCTTACATAAATTGACAAATATATTACTTAGAAATTTTTGAATACAAGTCTGCAGAAGCCACAAAATAGGCTGAACCACCAGGTATAATACAATGAACCATTAGAGGGTTAAGTAACTATCTGTTAAAAATTAAGTTGGAACAGTTTGACTTAAAATAAATTATTTTAAATGGATTTTATACACTTTAACCCTTTTAGTGCCAGAGATAAAATGAAATCCATGTTGAAAAGTGCCAAGTTATCTTTTTGTGTGATTATGCGAGAAGTGCCAGAGGGTTTTGGACGAATACACAAGCTTTTAGAAAAAGATTTGTATAACATTTATTTTTGATCATAAAAAGCTCCTCTTTACTTCTTTTTAAAGGTAAAGAAATTAAGTATCAAACTATTTAAAATTAAAATTTTTATTTAATGTTTTAAATTTAAAAATCACTTCAAACAGCAACATATCCAGGGAAACCAAATAATAAAAATCAAGTTTGACGTAAAATAACTTACTATTATAAAAAATGTTATTTTAAAATTTCAATAGTTTCATGATAAAGACCATTATTTTAAAACAACCCAAAATCATGTGTAATAACCTAATATTGTACCATAAACAAAATCTTTATAAATAGTTATTTACTAGAGATTATTTTTACTAATATTCAAGGTTTCAGAAAAAAATCCACCTAAAATTTATTTTTGAGCATTAACCCTTTTAGTGCCAACGTCCGTATATACGGACGTTTAAAAAACTACCGAGAAATGCCAACGTCCGTATATACGGACGTTTGAATAACTACCGAAGAATGCCGACGTCCGTATATACGGACGTTCGCAGTAAAAGTCATACCGCAATAATTTTTTAACTTGTTCTAAATTTGTTGGTATACAAACAATCAGAATGAACCAATCTACATAAAAAAAATAATAATAGTAATATTGTAAGGTTAGTCAGGTGTTTAGCCATGATAGAAATGGCCGTGGTTGTTGCATCAGGCAAAGTTGTGTCAGCTGATAGTTCACGTCTAACCTCTGTGTTTGGTTGTTTGTGTTGCTGCTTTCACAGTGTTTGTTTGTTGATAAATAGTTTACTAACAATGTTTTACTAACATAAAAAGTAAACTTCAATAAAATGAAAACCACATTTGTGTGCAAATGCTGTAAAAAAGGATTGCATCCCTTATGTTTGCCTCACCATATTTGTGTTACCGCCTAACTATAATACCTATGTATAAAAGTGTGCAAATTTTGTTGTTGATATTTTACAAAGTGTACATTATTTTTTAAGTAGAAAGTAGTTTTAGACAGTTTTTAATGGTTTCATAGTGGAAAATAGGTACTTTGGGATTATACCGACCACACCCAGACATGAATCGTTATTTGACATTTTGCTTCTACTGATTACTAGTGAGCCAGGTCAAATTCTCGTGCCCCTTTCGGTTTTCCCGACTCTTTTTTTTTGTTATAGTGTTTTATTTTGTTGTTGGTGTTTGCTCTCGTTGACTCTTCGAGGCTTTGGTGTCGTCTGCGACTGGATCGAGAGAGTAGCTACTTTCACTTCTGTTCAGACCGTTACTAGTGAAGTTTATTTTGTTTTACCCTTTTATTTAGTTTTGGGTTTTGTTTTGGGTTTTGTTCTGCCCCAAATGTCTGGCTAAACACGGCTGTGTCAACTGACGAGGTTCACGAGCTCCAGCTCCAATGTCCGCCTCTCCCATGATTCTTGGGCCGGGTCCTTACACCGGTGCCATGGCGGGCTACTAAGGTTTTCCTACCTGAGGACATTATTTCTCTGTGATACCCTGCTGTGATATTGTCTCAGTGTGCCTGTTATTTAAGTATTGTTATCCAGTTTGTTATCTAGTTTTAAGTAGTTAAGTTTAGGTTAATTCTATCCTTTCAGGAACCCGCCCTGTGCCACAGGACTCCGGGTGATTTTGGCTTTTCCTGTTTGAAATTTGGCGCTCTAAATTCTATTTAACTTAAATTTATAAAGATTTTTAATTTTATCCATAAGTCTGGGTTGACCACTTATAGTTTTGTTCTCCAGGTGCACCTGAGTAGGCAACCTTTCTGGGTAGTTTGTCTGCGTTTGTCCCCTTGTTTTTTTTTTCTTCTCAAATATATATATATATATATATATTTTCACTATGGCTGGCCATCCACGTTCTTTCTTTGCCTTTCCTTGCTCTCTCTCCGTGAGTCGGGGCCCCGCTCCGCTCCAATGGGAGCACGTTCTTTGTTAAGCTAGCTTGGTACGGGCGAGCGGAAGCAGGGTGTGGCTCACTAGATTAGCGTAAAACAATATTTCGTCAATATAAAACAGGAATTGTCTTATCGCAAACCCCTCCCCATCCTCAGACAGAGGTCAAGGTCGAGCGGTCTAGTAGATAACGTGATTGCAGAGTCGCGTCGCTTTGTTGTACTTCAGTGTTTTACCTCTACATTTCTCCAAACACAAAAATTCAACAAAAACAAACATTACCAAACTAAAACTAAACTCTTTATTGAAAAAACACACAAAACTTGTTTTTATTCTTGATCACATTCCGCCACCCAAAATGCGAGTGCCTCTGGCCATCAGCGCGGGCTTCGGTGGTTCTGCCCCGCGTTGATGTCAACGAAAGAAAAACATCCCTCGAGATAGTACCTATCAGTAAAATATCAAATTCTAGAGGGGCTGATCAGAAATATAAATTGAATTGTAATGGCAAGGGAATTATGTACCGTGCAAATCATGTGATGCCGCGCGGCCTGCCGTAATCGGGATTCTCGAGAAAGATAAGATAACAGCGACAACAATACCTGGAAATGCTTGTAAGTTTGTAATTTTGTAATTACAGAGTCGTTTTTTTGTTATATCATGTTCGTTTCTATAAATTTATATTTTTGTGTTCTTCATACTGGTGTGGTCGGTATAATCCCAAAGTACCGGAAAATATTATAAGCTTTATAAAGAAGCTAAATAGTGTAAATAACACAAAAAAGTGAAAATGTAACTTTCTAAAAAAAATAACATGATTTTTTTGGTTTTTGAAATATTAATCAAAACTTTTTATGTGTGTATTCAGTTTTAATTCCTCTTTCAAGTGATAGTATGTGTTATAGTGAAATAATTTTTTTAAAGTACTATTTTTCATGTGAAACTGGAAAAATATAAAAACTGTAAGTAAAATGTCTACTTTTTTTAATGTTTTTAAGTTAATTACATTTAGAAATATATTTTGCTTTATAGTTTTTTATAAGGGAATTTATTTTACTGCAAAACAATGAAAAAATTAGGAAAATAACTCAATATTTGCAATTTTTACAATTGTTTTAGTAAAACACTGCAAAACGGCTGAAATATGCCTGGCATCCTTCAGTAGTATTATGTAAAAAATCACTAGCATTTCTCAGACCAACTTTTGATTTTTTGTCTGGCACTAAAAGGGTTAAAAGCTTCTTTTAAATTCGTTTTAAAGGTATATGAATTGTCCATTTGAAATATACAATAAGATGTTTATATAATTTAAAAAAATTTTAAATCACTAGACAGTGACTTTTTTATAGAAACAAAATAAAGGTCCAGTTTAAGATAAAGTAACTAATATAAGAAAAATGTATATTTAAATTTTAATACTTTTATGATAAAGAACATTTAAAACACCCTAAAATCATGTGTAATAACTTAATATTGTACAATAAAAACAATTATAAAAATGATTAGAGTGCTGAAGGTTTGTTTTGCTAAAAAGCACAGGATTTTGGAAAATATTTCGGTTAACCCTTTTAGGACGACAAAAAAATTTTGGTTATTTTTTAGGTACGCATTTTTTTGACGTGACCATATTTCATAGCGAACATACCAAAGAAGACGACGGTGTGAAAATTGGGGCAAAATGTAGTAGTTTGATAAATATATTTATAAGTCCATTATTTTAAATTGTCCTTACACCATTTTTTATCCACATGTACATAATTAAATTGTCTACAATATGGTAGCATTTATTACTATTTACAATAACCAGAAAAATTAAAAAAATTAAATAAAATTTTAGAATTTTTATTTTATTTTTTTATTTTATTAGTTTGGCTTCAGTTTACTATGATAAAAAAAAATTTTTTTTACTGTGGGAACTAATATTACTATGTTTCTTTACATAGTTTTCAGTTTAAATACAAAATTTTATTAACATTGGTTGAGAAATAATTGTTTTACTAACAAAAAAAACTTACATTACTACAAAGTAACCCAAATTATATAAAACGGACTAAAATAAAAGTCAAACAATTTAAAGTGTGGTTTTACTTACCATATAATGTTGGTTAACAGGTCAGGTTCAAATTTATCCACAGGTATTGAAATATGTAGTATTGCTAAGAAACACTATAAAAACACTCACACAAAAATATATACACTATATACAACAATGGTCTAATTAGTTAGCACATGTATGTTTTGGAAAGCAAATCGGGTGACACCCTTCCTTGCAAATTGAACAAATATAGGAGGCTCGTTTCCTTTTTCTTGATTGTTGACTATGTCCACCTTTTTCTGAACAAACCCAGCAAGTTTTTTGTTGATTTGGAGAAAGTTTTACTAATTCCCTTGTTTTGACGGTTACCATTGACTTGGTTATCCCCAGCGCCATTACGCATATCAAGCCAAGATTTAGAAATATCCCCTATAACATTTTCAATAAATGGAAATCTTGGCATAGGTTTTATTTGTATTTCTTTGCATTTTAGTGTGTAGAGAATATACGCATTTAATAACATTCTAGAAAACAAGTTAAATGTAACCTTCTTCCAATATTTTATTGTGCGTCGTCTCGTCAATATATACACACATTCATCATGTCAAAGGCGTCTATCCCGCCCATGAACTTGTTGTAGGAAGCACCACAATTGATGGTTTTATTTCATTTATAATTCTGTCTCCCACGGCGACGTTTGGTAATTTCTTCAGATGTTATGGTAGTGTTTGTTTGAGACTAATTAAAACGGGCAATTTTTGGGTTTTCTTTTCGCGGTATGCCAACGCAACCAGATTTCTTTTTTTGTTGTACAACTTTTCTCTCCAACACTGAACTTCTTTTTTATACTTTGTCGGTAACCCTTTCCTATTTCTGCGAATGGTACCGGTTACAAATGTTTCCTGGCTGTACAAAACATTGGCCAATTGAATGCTGGTTAAAAAAAGTTGTCAATAAACACATGATACCCTTTTCGTAGATAGTTTGCTGCTTCTAATAGCTTCATCATAAATAGAGGGACCAAGACCATACTTTTTCATTTGCTCTTTATCTTCATTGGACGCCTTTCCTTTATAACAAAAGAATTTAACACAATATTTGGATACCGAATCACAAAGTGCCCATAACTTGATACCCCACCTATGGTGATGTTTATTAGGCATGTATTGCATTAAACTGGTTGATTTTTAGTGCCGATCATACTCTCATCGATTGATACTTGCTGGTTACATAATAATAATAAAAAAGGAAATAATCTGTTACAATGGTCAAAAATTGGTTGAAATCTAGCGCAGGCATCATAATTTGGGCTCATTGGGTTTTGCAACTTTTGACGTGATGTCTACCATGTGAAAAAAAGATAACAGATTTTCAAATCGGTCACGTGAAAATACTCGTGTAAACCATGGTGTTTCAGAGCAAGTTTTACTCCAGTACGACTTTATCGTTGGTTTTTATTTACCAAACCCATGTTAAGAATTGTAGCTATAAATATACGCATTTCTGGGACAGTGACAGGCAACCAGGACCGGAAACGACTTCTTGGAGAAAGGGTGTCTCCTTTCATCCTTGAGAAAAGATTCTGCATATCTGTTTGTCTCATTGACAAACAATTCAATCAGTCCGGGTAGTAAAAAATAAATTTTAAAAAATCAATAGGTTTTATTGCATTTTGTGGTATATGTTTTGGACCAGGAGTTTTCTTGATAGTCAAAATGGTGTTCAATGTTAGGTGGGCTACTCTCAACTACTTCCTCCCAATCACTTTCAATATCATCATCATCGTCGTCATCAGAACTGCTCAATTACTCTCCTATTTCCAGCATTAGGCCTACTGTCAACATTGTCAGAATTCGCTGTCAGATTCATGTGAAGGTATACTCACGGGTATCCTAATATTTTTGGGCGGGGATGGTGTGGGGTTAATAAAATCTTCAGAGTCATAAAATATATCTTCAAGCTGGAAGTCAGGGTCTTCGTCCGTGTCGTCTACAAAATCAGAACTAGAATGTTCAGGATGCACTTTCTGAGTATTGTAACTCACGGTCCAGTTTCACTGCTGTGATCAGCTAAGTTAAATTGATCCATATTCACAAAAGAAGTTGAACAAAACACATTTCACTATAAAATCTATAAACACTAAGTTTATAACTGATCTGAAACAATCAACTATAGTCAACGCGACCGCACTATGACTGACTGAATGTAAACAAACTAGACGGAATTGGCGCGCTCCGCCGACTGGCAACTACAATAGGCGCTCACGTGCAGCTGTTCTAAAAAATAGGACATATGTTGTATTGTTTGGCCAAGATAAGTTCCGAAATACTCCATTTCCTGTCTCAGGATGTGCCTCTACAAGGAAAACTAATTTTGTTCATCGTATTTTCGATATTACGTGAGTATTATGCAAACGTAAACCGGTGGGCACATAAAAGTCCGCTCGTCTTCTTCGGGTAAAACTAGTGCGGACTATTGAAAGCCCGCATCGTCTTCTTCGGCAAAAACTAAGTGCGGACTATTAATAGTCCGCTCGTCCTAAAAGGGTTAAAGTTTATTTTTTAATATAAAAAGCTTTTTTAAATTCTTTTCACAACTTTAATACTTTAATGATAAAAGCCATTTAAAACAATGGAAAATCAAGCGTATTATTACTAAAACGAAACTCAAAACATAAACATAACCTTATTCAGGCAATTTTCAAACAAACTCTACTACACTGTATACACACATGGACACTCGGATGTGACTTTTATCACTTTTTTTATTAATTTTAATGTCTAATATAACTTAGAAACATTTTAAATTAATAAAAACGCACAATTATATAACCTAAAACACGCTCCGCTACTCGTAACGACACTCTGATCACGATCTTGATCCAACTGAGAAAGTGTTGTATTTTAGTTAGTTGTTTATGTCACCTAACAGCATTAAAAAAAATAATAGTTGAAAAGGTTAGTTTAGTTCATGTAGCCTTTGGTATGATATCAGCCAGTATGGGATAAGTTATAGAGGTACTACAAATGAAATAGAAATCGTCTTGTTCCAAGACTCCGGCACGCTTCGTGTAGGAACGTCTCGTCTCGGAGTGAGACTCTCGGCACTCAAGCGTGTTTTTACATCGTCTCGTAACGAGATCCCTGGCACTCAAAAGGTTAATTTAATTTCTAACATAACCCATTTGTTTGTGTATCTCCTATTATACTGACCAGCAGCCAAATCACCTTCTTCATTGACAGGGGCTCTGAATTCCATCTTTGGAAACAGACATGGTCTGCTGCCTGCAACAATTAAAAGAAAAAACTATTTAAACAATATTTATGGAAGAATACCTTAAAAATGCAATCTTGTTGTGTTTAAAATAGTTTTGATAACTTTAATTGTGTAACCAATAAGACTTATTAATCACTAAGTTGACTTATCCTTTATTAAACTTTACATTTGCATTGTTAATGCACATGCTTAACCCTTTGAGTGCCGCAGCGTCTACATAGTAGATGTTGTGAAATGTGCATAAATTGCCGGCATCTACCCAGTAGACGATTTGTATTTAATTAATATCACATATAATTCATTTTTTTTTTTGACAAATAACTTATTTCACAGCAATCTACAAGTTTCGAACAATTGATTGTGATTGATTTTTATTGTTCACCGCCTCCTTGTAGTTATTTGCCATCAGAAACAAACAGATGATGCAATAGTTGGTCAGCTGCTACTTGTTACCATTAACTACACAGTTTGGTTCGTTTCGTTGGGTGTTTACATTATGCTGAAAACTGTTGTTATTACTATTCTGCAATTGTGATCAGTAAAAGTTACAATGCATTTATAAACTTCTTTTTTCGTGTTTATTTTTTTAGTGATGTATATTTTATTGTTGGAATGGTGATGAAGTAAAACGCAAGTTCCAATCAAACTATTGATTTTAGGTGAAGTAAGGTTATATTGTAGGCCTGTGTATATTTTTATATACTTTTTATATAATTACAGTAGTATTTTACAGTCGTCTTACTTCATTGAGTGAAATAGAATAGTTATAATATTGTTTCTAAACTTTTAACAAACTTGAACAAAAATTGCTTTTTGTTGTATTTTGTATATATTGCAGTATCTGGTTAAATATTACTGTAACACACCATATTATACATGATTTTTGTTCAGTTTTTCATGCTCTTTCATATGGTATAGCTAAAAAAAAAATTAAAAAAATATTGTATATATAATTTTTTGGTTCAAACTTGAAATGTATTTTTTTTCATTTTTTAGTTTTTTGTTATAACTTATAATCTTTTTGTGTAAATAAAAATAAAATTATAATATTATATGGAAAAAATACCTTGTTTTATAACTCACAAACTATAAAAAAAAATTATTCAAATCGGTTGAATAGTTTTTTTAATATCGTTTTTTCCCCACACGATTGCAAAACAGAAGGAAATGCTCCGGCAATTTATGCGTATGACTTGGGAAAAAATGCTGTGGCACTCAAAGGGTTAAAAGTTTTTCACCAACAGACGACATTAAAAACAAGTCTGTGTTTCAGTGTGTAGTACACAAGAAATATTGGTAAAATACAAATACATAAATATATATGGAGAGAGTATTCTATCTGCAATATCTATACCGTGTGATTCCGATAAGTGTGCTTTTTTTAGGGTTGATAGAGAATGTAAATACAAACCTTTTTGTCCAATATACACAAGGTCGAAAATGTTCCATTTCCCATAAAATTGAGAATTTGTGAAACACATCCTTGCTGGCAACATGTAGTATTCCATTTGAGATTCAGCCAGAAAAACCCAAAAGATCCCGGAGTAGCTCTGCTATGGGCAAGGCTTGTACAGTACAAACTTTTGCCGTTAGGTGTAGCAAGTGAAACTCTATTCCATTCTAGTGCCACCTGGATCGTCGACATTGGCTTGCTCTGTTCTTCAGTAGTGACAGTTTTTTATGTTGTTTTCCTTTTTTATGATGGCAAGTTTGAGTGGACATCATGGAACTGTGACAGTTTGTTTCCTGATCATTAAAAATGCTGTTGAAACTGTTTTAACACAGTTTACAAAGATGCTGCTACGAGAAAAACTCAGTGTATAAGTGGTTTCTCGGTTCACAAATGGTGACATGTCCATTGATTACAAGCCTCATTCCAGACATCCATCAACTGCCCAAACAGATAATAATGTTCAGAAAATTGAAGGACTTATTCTTTCAGACCATCGACAGACCATTGATCAAATGTCACAAATTATTGGGTTATCTTGGAGCTCGGTTCAGCAATCTGAAGATTTGGGAATTAGAATGGTCTCTTTCCACAATTTCAAAACAAAGAAAGAGGAAACTGACAGCTATTACTGAAAATGAGTAAAAAATATTTCAAACAGTGAAACAGTGGAAGCACCAATTGGATAAATGTATAAAGTGTACTGAATACTACTTTGATGGGATAACATTGTCATATAAAAAAAAGATATTTGTTTACTTCACAATAATTTTTTTTTTTAAGAAAAATTATTAAAAATTAAATTAAAAACAACAGATGACAATGGAATTTCGGAAAGATATTTAATTCCGTAAAATGTACTAGTGGTTGAACGTGCTAACAGTAATGCCCCAGCCATCAGTGCAGGGCAGCATTGTTCTAGTTTAGAATATATGTTGAAGGGGCTGACAGTAATGGCTCCAGTCTACGAAAAACATCCTTCGAGCTACTGATTAGTAAAATATAAAATTCCAAAAGGCTGATCACTAATGTTCATTAAATATTACAGCCTCACCTAACCATATTAAAGCCGTCTAAAACAATGAAACAACATTGCATTTTCAGCTAGAGGACTATGGCCGCCACATTTGTTGCATAAAGAACAGGAATGTTAAATTCCATGTCGAACTTAAATGAAAAAACATTAGAAGTAGTTATTCTAACAAATCAAAAAACTTGATACAGCATCCATTGCACATATTAACCATAGGGAAAGCACAGTTCTAGAATTTTGTTTGTTTTTTTTTTTTTTTTCCTTGGGGCGGCCTACTGCCATGCACTTAAGCCTCAAGGGTTTTTTGCGCACCCCGGAAACACACCATGAGCCCCACCAGTCTACAACTTCAGCAGTTCAACAAACCGCCGAAAACAACCTATCAAGTCCTCGTGGGAAAATTCACCACCCCTGTCCAAAATACCAAAGATGGCATCTCTTGCTATTGCAGGGCAATCAAAGAGCAGGTGCTAAGCAGTCTCCTCCTGCTCATTACACCTTCCACAGAGCGGTTCCTCCTGAAGGATGCCAACTCTGTGAAGATACTTCCTCAGGTGACCATGCCCCATAATGAGACCAATGACCTTAGAAGACATTGATCTGTTTAATGAGAGAAGGTCCGAAGACACCTTGGAGGAAGGTGACTGTAATACCAATCTACTCACTCTCAAACCCGGATGCAACCTCCACCTTCTTTCATGCTCCGGGCGAATCCATTTCGAGAAAACCCTAGAGGATTCACACCTTGGAACACCGCAGAACGGTTGAGGGCCCGTCATAATTGTCGCTAAGCCCTGGTTGGCCAGGGCATCAGCTCTTTCGTTCCCAAGAATCCCCTCATGACCAGGAACCCAACAAACGGTTACATTGTTGATTCTGGCAAGGGAGGAAACGGTCTCATAGCAATCCCAAACCAGTTTGGATTTGATCACGCAAGAATCCAGCGCCATCAGCGCTGCCTGACTGTCCGTGAAAATATTAATCGTCTTGCTCCTATATCGCAGACAAAGATTCTCACGAGCACATTCCATAATAGCTGCGACCTCCGCTTGAAAGACTGTCGGATACGGACCCATAGGGACCACCAGCTCTCTACATGGTCTCACTCCCAGAATTCCAGCGCCTGTGCCGCTTTTTGTTTTAGAGCCGTCTGTGAACCATTCGAGCTCCGCTGGTGGAAGAGGTTCCTTTCTCTCTGACCAATCATCCCTTGAGGGTAAAATAATCCTAAAGGGTTTGTCAAAGGAAAATTTTTGTGGCATCTGATCAGAGACCATGTGCAAAACATCCTCCTGTATCATCAGAGTGCTAATTCTGCAGTGCCCACCGCTGCAGCCCGACCAGAGTCCCATCTGCTGAAGACAGTAGGCACTCCTCATGGCCATAGCCCGAATGACAATGTCCAGGGGGGCGAGGTTAAGACAACAATCCAGAGCCGCACCTGGCGCACTAGGAAAAGCCCCAGTGATAGCAAGGCAGGCCATCCTTTGGATACCCACCAGACGAGCTACCACCGTCTTGGCCTCTGTTTTTGGCCACCATACGACAGCTCCGTACATTAGAGCAGGTCTGACCACGGAAACATAAAGCCAGTACAAGAGCCTCGGCTTCAGTCCCCAGGGCCCACCTATCACACGTCTGCATTGCATTAGAGACCACTTCCCTAGAAAAAAAAACCCTTTTTGAAAAAAAGGAAAATGACCCTTTCTAGATGAGGTCCCCAGTTTAGAACCCTATCTAGGATCACGCCCAGGTACTTGACCTCAGACTTCAGCTCAACGGGTGAGCCTTTGAATAGAAAGGAACCAATGCCCTCCATCTGTCGCCTCCTGGTAAAGGCAACCACAGCAGCCTTGGTGGGGTTGACAGTGAGGCCAACCTCATCACACCAATTTCCCACCATGTTCAGAGCAGCATTGGTCAGTTCCGTGATTGTTGTGTTGAACTTGCCACTCACAAGAATCACAATATCATCTGCGTACCCTTGTGCAAAGACACCGCTGCTACTCAAAGAATTTAGCAGGTCCCGCCCTGCGGACAGCCCCTCGTAGTCTTCGCACTAACACTTGCTCCCATGAGGGTTGTAACAACAACCCTGTCTGTGAGCAAGGCCCCTATCCAGTCACACACCTGACCATCAACACCACGTCTTGAGACCGCATTGATAATCGCCTGAGTGGCTGTATTGTCAAAGGCTCCTTCAATGTCTAAAAAGATTCCTATAGCTACCTCTTTTGCCGCCAGCGTCTTCTCAATCCTGCATACCAATTGATGCAGGGCCGAGTCGCATGACCTTCCTGGAGTGTAGGCATGCTGGTTAGGATGTAGAGGGGGCTCCTAAAGAGGTCCCTCCCAAACAAACCTGGCAACCATTTTCTCCATGGTTTTGAGAAGGAAGGAGGACAGGCATATCGGCCTGAAAGACTTCGGCCGATCCATGCCCGCCCTCCCCTGCTTCGGTATGAACACCACTCTGGACACTCTCCAGGATAGTGGGATGGACCTGAGAGCCACGAAGGCTCTGAACAGTCTGCACAGATGGGGAAGGAGAATATCCAACCCCCGCTGCAAGCAAACCGGTCTCACCCCGTCACCCCCAGGAGCTTTGTAAGGACTGAAGGAGTTGATAGCCTTTTCAATCCTTCTGAAGGTCACAATATGGTGCACCAGACTCCACTGCAAATGGGTGGCGCGGCCCGCATGTCTCCCCTCACTGTCGGGTGGTTGATTACCCTCATGAACAATACAGTCCGGGAAGTGTGTTCCCATAATAACTTTTAAAACTCCTTCCGGTTCAGTAATGTAAACACCTTGATCGTCCTTGAGACTACCAAGCGGCGAGATGGGATTCTTTACTAATAGCTTTTGTAGCCTTGCACAGCCCTGCACACTGTCAATATCGGTGCAGAGCTTCTTCCAGGCTAACCTTTTAGCCGTACGAACCTTGCGGTTGTACAGTGCAAGAGCCTCGTGGTAGGTGTCCCAAGTGCCCCAATACTATCATACAAACAAAATACAAGTAGAATACAAAATGGATAATGGTGACCACAAAACACAAAAAACATCTTATTTTGAAATGTATGATGCAGTACAATCTGACCAATCATGAAATGAGAGAAAATAATTTAATAATGAGATGAACAAATAAGATGTGTATTGGCAAACAAGACTGAGAGCACAGAGGAAAAAACGACAATCAAATTTCGTCATAGAGATAGAAACTGATGAAAAAGATGAAGAAGAAAAATACCAATAAACTATTAAATAATCCTAATAAGCAGTTGGTAGTCCTAATCTGACCTCTAAAATTCCTTGTACTTATCTTGTATGAATATTGGTATCCCGATTATCCCCTCCACCAATGGCTACCCGTACTCAATTTGTTATCTCCCCCCACCCAGAAACCCCAATTCCTCTCGGACTCCTAGATTGATGGGACTATTTGGGATATAACTTAAATTTCAAGTATATTATTAATTATTATGAAATATATGAATCGCACCTAAAATTATTTCTCGTAATGAAAACATACTATTTTAAGATATTGATAAAAGTGATTTTTTTGAGATTGTTATATGTAACATGGCTAATGTAAACATTATCCAATCAAATATATAAATGGATTGAAATGGGGTGCCAACACCTAGAAGAACTGTATTTAGTATTTCAACTTCTTTACGTCCTAAAAGATTTTAATTTGACAACACGTCTTACATACTCTCATAAGACCAAAATCGATTATTTATGAAGATCAACCACCCATCTGTATTGGAATATGGTTACAACAAACACATAGAAAACTGTTTTTTTCCAATTTCCCAATGTCCTAGAAAGATAAAATTTGACACACAAGTGCCTCTTAATTTAAATAGATAAACAAAAGCATTTGCACTTCAACGAAGATCAAGTACCCATAGGGATTGAAATAGAGTATCAACCCCAGAAAAAAGTTTTGTTATTCAACTTGTTGTCTTAAAAAGGTAAACTTTTACATACGTGTCTTATGCTTTCAACAATACAATAACTGGTACCCAAATTATCTTAGACTTGAAGCAGATTACAATTGCAGGAAGTAGTCTCTTTTAGATCAAAGAAGACTGTTTAGACAATATATATATATATAGTCTAAACCCCAGATCTCTCACTTGCCGGGTGAATGTGCTACCATCACACCACAGAGCCCGTACTTTTTACGATTCAATTATATTGTAATTGTATTCAATTATAAGTTAAGGGTAGAGTGCAATAGGCGGACCCGGTTTTTTATATCAATATTATCAAACGATGTTTAATTATTATACCCATCGATATAATCAACCAATAGTAATTAATTTGAACAATAACTAAATCATCTGCACCAACTGTATACATATTTTCATATTCTAAACACAATTTGTTCAACAGTTAAAGTTAGAAACTAAATAGCTACACAAATTAACTATACAAAATAATACACTAAGATAATTTACTGTGTCTTTCTCGGTTTGAAGATGTTTATTTTGTTGTTATGATTCCTTTTTTATATAAATGTCATTTTTCCTACATTTTGTCTTAGTTCAATCGTTTGGCCCCTTTATTATTTATGACATAATTTATAACGTAATTGTTTAAACTATTTCTATTAATTTGAAACATACAACTGCAATTTAGTATATCAGATACATTGATATGGATGATTGTAATAATAAGCGATATAAAAACCGGGTCCGCTTATCGTACTCGGCTACAGTATAATAAGCAGCCACCAACACGGTCGGATGATTATTGATTTTAAATATCGAATACATTTGACCTATAGATATTCATAAAAAATCATTGCCAGCTTTCTTTATTTTGACTAGTGATATCATTACCAGCTGTTATTTCGTTTATGTAGAAGAATGCTTAGTGACAATGACAAGAACAATGGCGATGAATATGCAGATATAGGCTCAAAATATGACACTGAGCAATGTTTTTAATTGTTACAAGATATTGACCTTACTCCTTTAAATCCGAATTGTCCAACTTTTTATTGACGAGATGAAAACTAGAATTAAAGGTGGAAATCACATTTTTTAAATATAGTTTAGTTATTTTATGTAATCTAAAACAAATACATTTATTTTACGTATAAAAAAGTATAGCTTCACTATAATACGATTTTAAAAGCCTAAAACTTAATTCATTTCAACATTATCTCTCAAAATTAAAATCATGTTTCTTTATTGACCAATGGCGGCAAGAACAGTCACGTTTGTGTCTTCGTTTAATAAGCAGTTACGTTTACCCTTGAAAATACATAAGTAGGTAAATGTTATGTTTAGTTGTAATTATATATTATATTATAAGTTGTAAATTATAATAAAATTTAAACATTAATTTCTAAGATAGAAAACTAGCAAACAAATATTGTTCTTTGAAATATCTATTACTTTTTTTCCAACATTTTGCTTTCAGTCTTTTCGATGGTCATGAATATTGATTCAAATCATTCGATAATCATAATCCGATTATGTTGGTGGCCACTTATTATACTCGAACTCTATCACATGTTAAAGGTGGTTTTGTTATTTTTAATGATATTGTCACTTTTTGTTGTAATGTGTTATTCATGTTCTTAATGTATAATAATTAGGTCTGCGACATAAAACTTGTTTCAATTTCAATAAGTGATTTTTATAGTATTTTCAACGCTGATTTTGGGAAAAATAGTGGAAAAATTTCATCAAGTACAGTTATTTGACAAACTGCTTGTCTAGTTTTAGCTATTTTGATATTTTTATACTTTTTTTAGTATTTAAGTGACTTTGAATTTGGGATTTTAGAATCCTCATTAACTGTTATTTAGCATAAAGTACTTTTTAAAATTATAACAAAAATACTATGAGGTATTTTTACAGTAGAACCCCTCATAGGTCATATCCGGCCTCGGTTTTACCGCACCTCGGTTTATGCGGCCACTTCTCGGAAGCCAATATCGAAATTTATTTACCACGGCTTGCAGACGCGCAGTTGCACGCACTAGTCTCCCACGACTCTTGCGTTATTTTGGTGTATCTATTTGTTTACATTTTCTTGTGTTGTCCTCAGTTGAGCTAATAGGTTTAACCTGTAAACAGTTCGTTGATTATTTCCAGTGCGGTTAGTACAGTACAGTACAATTGTTTTGTTTCGTCAAGTGCTGTGTACTGTAGGTTGGTTTATCCGGCCGAATCGTTATCCGGCCAGGGGCTCGGTCCCGTGGTGGCCGGATATGAGGGGTTCTACTGTAGTTACATAACAGTTTTTATACTACATAAGTTATACGTAAAATAAAGAGTAATTAGGAGAAACCAGCAGTATTTTCATGTCGGTGCTTGTCCATTGCCTCCCCCCTCCCCCCATTCATTTACTACAGACTCATTGAGTGAGCATCTTTCATGTCAGTGCCTGTCTGTCGCACTGCCCCTTCCCCTCCATCACCAAGCAGTGAGCTCCTGCTATTGTTCTTCAGTTCACAGTACCTCTTCACTCTAGGCTGTTCACGTCTTGTTGTTACTAGTGCTTTAGAGCAGGGGTGCCCAACCTTTTTTACCCAAGGGCTACATTGTAAAGCCTTTATGGCCAGGCGGGCCAACATCCCAGGGGATTTGGAACCCCAAACAAAACGTATTGTCCGGGGTTTGTTCCAGAAATCTTGTGCAAAATATGAGTTTCAAGGTTATTTTGCCCTTGTTTCCTGATTATTGTAATTTCTTATTATTCATTAGTTGTTAGGTAAAGGTTTATAATATATTATGTTTTTAGGTTCTTTTAGTAGAAATAAATATAAACCCAGACTTTTGGATGTTTGCTCTAATTCTGAGGGAACAATAAAAAAGTCACCAATAAATTGAATACATTGATTTTAATTAATCCTACTAGGATACTAGGACATACAAATTACGTGGTGATCTTGAGTTGGGTAGGGGTTACGTCGCCGCACCGCGCGCTGTGCCGTGCTTTACGCGCGCTCTATTCGCCAGCCGGCAGCCACCACCGTAGTCAGTGAAATCTGTCTGCAACTACTTTACTTCTTTCAACACTCATACTCCACCAAATGAATACGGCTCGTTCTACGTGAAATCGGCTAGACTGCTTGTTTCACAAAATTTGTATTTATTTAATATTTCAAATGCTTTGAAACAAATTTGGTTGTTTTGGCAACAAGGCGGGCCACATAAAACTGACTCGCGGGCCGGATTCGGCCCGCGGGCCGTAGGTTGGGCAGCCCTGCTTTAGAGTAGTGACTGTTTTATTTTGTTGTGATTTTGGTTTATGAACAATAGCTACTAGAGGATGTATAAACTCACCAGATTGCTTCTGCTACATTTGTGGTAACTATACCATTAAAAGGCAACAAAGAAACATTTCTGATTTTGTTGAAAAGGTATACTTTGCCTATTTTGGTATAAAATTAGGCGATCAAGATAAGTCTTGGGCCCCACACAAAGTTTGCTCAGTGTGTGTTGAAGAACTGAGGCAATGGTTTCAAGGTAAAAAACAGTCCTTACGTTTTGGAATACCAATGGTTTGGAGGGAGCCCAAAAATCATAGTGATGACTGCTATTTTTGTTCTTGTAACGTGTAAGGTTTCAATTTGAAAAACAAAAAGGACATTTCCTTACCCTAACATACAATCTGCCATTCGCCCTGTTCCTCATGGAACTGGAGTACCAATACCCTGTCCTCCAGATTCTTTGGATGATATTCTAGATGACCATGAGCCATTGCATCAGCAAGGTGATAGTGAAGCAGACAGTGATGGCTACGATCCCGGCACATCTGATCCCATTCCATTCTCACAATCTGAACTTAATGATTTAGTTAGAGACCTAGGTCTTCCTAAGAACTCGGCAGAAATTTTAGGATCTAGATTAAAAGATTAAAATATGCTGGCTCCGGGTACATCTTTTTCTTGGTATAGATACAGGGAGAAGAAGTTTGTATCTTTCTTCTCTCAAGAAGGTGATCTGGTGTTTTGCAGTGATGTTCCTGGCCTCATGGCATGTTTCAAAATAGAATATGCTCCTGATGAGTGGAGACTTTTTATTGATTCTTCAAAAAGAAGCCTTAACCCTTTTACTGCCGACGTGCGCAATCGCGCACGTTGCGATTTGTTCGAAAATTGCCGACGTGCTTATTTGCGCCCGCTGCCGTTTGTGCGAAAATCGCCGACGTGCGCTATAAAAGCCGTCTCGTATTTGTTTTATACTGGTTTTCAATGTTGTCCAAATGCATCGAAATTCAGCTGTGTTATTCATTACCATATGGACAACACACAGAAAACAGGTTTTATAATCTATGGAAGCCATTTTTGTTACTGAACATCTTTGGTTATAACTCGAGTTTGGTTTGATGAGGTTATGGTCGATCTCGTTAGTCGTGAGTTCCACTTGTGTTGTTTCGTGTTTTACACTTTATTTGACATTTATATTTGTAAATCTACATATTTTTACGATTAATAAAATGAGTAAGAGAAGAAGATCACCTGTCAGTGACTGTCTGCAAAAAAGGTGTTCATCCCACATGTTTTGGGGAACACAAGTGCTAATCAGCAGGCCTATGAACCTAAAAATGTATATATATATATATATTTTTGTAAATATTGATCAAAGTGCCTTTTAACTTTAATTTTCTATTATATATTATATTTTCATATCAGTGGACAGTGATTTATGTATTATAAAATGATTTATGTGTTATAAAGTGATATAGTGTTATCAATAATAGTGTTATCTTAAAATTCGAGGATATTGCACCAATTTCAAAAAATTCATCACAGCTTCGGTATTTTTCAAAGTATGTTCCTAAAACTTTTTGGGAATGTTTATATATAATTACTATATAATAAAAAATTATAATTATGGTGGTGGTTTAATATTTAAATATAGTTGTTGAAGTGCAAACTCAAAAAAATAATTTTTATTTATTTAAAATTTTTGTTTCATGACATAATATATATATTTTTTAATGACAGAAAATGTTTTAAATTATTTTTTGTAGCAAATTGCAACTTATAAGGAAAAAAACAAGATAAAGTTTATCAATTTATGATAAAAAATAATGAATCCATGATTTTTTTTTTTAAATCATTACATTTTAGTCAATTTCAGCCCGGCATTTTTAGCAAGTCAGTAAAATTAAAGTCTGGCATTTTTCAACAAACTAAAAAAAGTGTCCAGCAGTAAAAGGGTTAAAGCAGTACTTCTACACAATGGCAATAAGTATGCGTCTGTGCCAGTTGGACACTCGGTGCACTTAAAAGAATGTTATGAAAACCTTGAACTGGTTTTAAATAAACTCTGCTATCCGGACCATAAATGGACATTATGTGGTGATTTAAAAGTGATTTCAATGCTACTTGGTCAACAAGGTGGCTATACAAAGTTCCCTTGCTTTCTCTGTGAATGGGATAGTAGAGACAGAAAACAACACTACTTAAAAAAAGTTTGGCCACTAAGAAAAACCTTACAGGTAGGGGTTAAAAATGTTGAGAGGAAAAGCCTTGTGGATCCCAAAAAGGTGTTACTCCCACCACTTCACATTAAGTTGGGGCTGATGAAACAATTCGTTAAGGCACTGCCAAAAGAAGGGAAGTGTTTTAAATATCTTTGTGAGCAGTTTCCTGGTTTATCCGAGGCAAAGCTAAAGGAAGGAATCTTTGTCGGACCAGACATTAGGAAACTCATGAGAGATCCGAATTTTGGTGACAAAATGGAAACAAAGGAGAAGGCAGCATGGACATCTTTTAAATTAGTTGTTACTGGTTTCTTAGGAAACAAAAAAGATCCAAACTACAAGACAATCGCCGCAGACATGCTTGACAACTTTAAGAAGCTGGGCTGCAACATGAGCATTAAAGTTCATTTTCTCCACTCACATCTAGAAT
Source organism: Homalodisca vitripennis (assembly GCF_021130785.1). Classification (NCBI taxonomy): domain Eukaryota; kingdom Metazoa; phylum Arthropoda; class Insecta; order Hemiptera; family Cicadellidae; genus Homalodisca; species Homalodisca vitripennis. Next base: position 55,578,825 of record NC_060208.1, read on the forward strand.
ACTTCCCTGAGAACCTTGGTGATGTAAGTGAAGAGCAGGGCGAAAGATTCCACCAAGACATCAAGGAAATGGAAAGAAGATACCAAGGAAGATGGAACGTTAACATGATATCGGACTACTGCTGGATGTTGAAAAGGGACAATCCTCAACGAGTCCACAGCCGGCAAACCACTAAAAGAAGCTTCGACGGAAAGCGAAAGCATTACTATAAAGACTTATGAGCTTCTAAATTTATTGGAATTTATAGCTTAGAACATGATTTATGTATAAAATAAAATAATTTAACTTTAGAAAAAATGTGAAAGATTGGTTTAATTTTGTTTTTTTCCAAAAAGTAATTTCTTTTTGTGAGAAAACCTGACGTGATAGGAAAAAATGGATTGCATTTTTGAAATCAGCACAGAGAAATACATAAAAATCAGCTACCAAACTTAAAACAACTTGCAAAAATTTTTTTTTTTTGTAGACCTAATTCTTGTTGTACGATTATTAAATAATATTGAAGTTGGCCACATGGCCGCTTATCAAAGTCTCGCCATGAAATATTACTCGGTGCGACAAAAGTATTTCAATGTTCTATAACTTTCTTAGGCTGCAGTGTAAGCGGCCACCAACACAATAGGATTATGATTATCGAATGAAGTCATCGATATTCATAACCATCAAAAAGACTGAAAGCAAGATGTCTGACAAAATGAAGTAATAAGGTATTTAAACTAACAATACGGATTTGCTAGTTTTCAATCTTAGACATTTATGTATGTAATATACAATTACAACAAAACATAACATTTACTTACTTTATGAATTTTCAAGGATAAACGTAACTGCTTGTGAAACAAAGAAGACACGTACCTCACTGATCTTGCTGCTATTAGGCCTAGTCAATAACGAAACACATGGTTTTAGTTCTGAATTTATTTCCAAACATGATTTTATTTTGAACTAATTTTGAGTGATAATGTTGAACTGATTTAAGCTTTAGGTCTTTAAAATCATATTATAGTGAAGCTATACTTTTATATGTAAAATAAATGAATTGGTTGAAAGTATACTATTTAAAGAAATTATTACCGTAAGTGGTTTAACTCTCTGACTGGCAACGTCGTAAATTACGACTAATTTTTTACCGCTTTGAACCGGCAGAGTCGTAATATACGACTCATTAAACATCATCTACTATTTACGTCATAATTCAGAGAATTACCGCTCGAATCGTATTAAAAGTTATATTACTTTAATCAAAAGATTTCAAGCTTTCTAATATTGTATTCACTTTTACATGTATATATATAAATGTTTGTTCTTTTACTGGCTGTTGAAAGCTGACGACTAGTTGCGCGTGACGTAACTCGGCACCTGTTACTGTCCCGCACAGCTGTTCGGTTGCTTGCTTTGTTTGTTTACAACTCCAGTCGTGTGTTGTGTTGTGATCATCATGGATAACGATTTGCTGTCCAGTGAAATCCATGAAATACTTTATAATACCTAGTGATGATTCAGATAATAATAGTGACATTTCTGTGAATGTGTTTCCTCCTGATGTATCTCTAGAGGATTACTCTAGTGGAAGTGATGATAAGGGTAGGGTACAATAAGCGCACCCAGTTTTTTTAATATCGAAATTGGCAAACGATATTACTCAATCATAACCATCGATATAACCAATCGTTACTGATAATTATTTTGAACAATGAACTTAATCTATATCAACAGCTGTACACTGTCGTGCCGTACCTGGCACAACTGGGCGTAGGGTAAGAATGTATTACAAAAACATTCAGTTAACACCAAGGTTTATTCAAAATTTGTCATAGATGGCAAAATACTGATTACAAGCGATAAAAGAGAGCATACAAGTTCAAAACAATAAAATTAAGATTATAAAGTTATAAAATTTACAACATACTTAAATAGTTTTACTAAAGAAAAACCTTTAACTCAAAGTATTAGATATTTAATAAAAGGCGCGCTTGGAAGTAGGGTCTTTGAGAGAGACTTGAGAATTTAGTTAAGTTATTATTATAATTTAAATGTTTATACTTTAAACAACATGATGTCTTGGCAAAAAGTGAATGACGGCTATTTGTCTAACATCTGGGAGGGTTCACTTACTTGTTCATTACGTGCTGTCTCATCAGGAGCTCGATACCGAATAATATAAAATTATGCTTTTCGGCTGGGCTTGGGATCCTCCCCACTTCTATTACTCTACTTAAAGCTTATTGGTTAGTTCATGTGCGTCATTTATTAAATGCCCATAAATGGAAATGGTCAGAGTTGGACTTCTAGGATTGGTTCGTGGTTGGAGTGGGTTATTGCTCTACTTTTAGCGTTATCATTTACCCGCTTCCGTAAGGAAAGTTACTGAGTTATATTTTCTCATGGGAACAAATATTTTGCTCTAGTTTATAAATTATTGATAAAGAAAATATTAAATTATTTTAGAGACATTTTATAATAATTAATTGGAGTTAATTTAATTTGGGTACTAGGCAACAGCACTACAACACATAATCGTACCAAAAAACGTAAGTGAAATTTGTGGGAAAGAAACAACTGTAGGAGGCCGCCCCAAGGAAAAAAAGAAAGAAAAAAAAAACCTGTGAGAGGAGCAAATATGGTCATCTTCAGTTTTCCTAATAATTTGGATTATAATAATTTGTTTGATCACTGTAAATATTGAATTCATATTTTTATTTAAAACATGTGATTGTTATTGAGGACTATAGATATTTTTATATCGATTGATAGTCTAGGATTTGAGATGCGAATATTAGGTATCGATGATTACATTCTTCGATGTAAAAAACCGGGTCCACTTATCATACCCTACCCGATGATAATTATTATATGACATCTTGTATATAGTCTTCTTTTTTTCAATTGTAATTTTATTTGTAAATAAAAGTGTTTATAACTATATATTTTCTTTTTGAGCATAAGTAAGTGGACATTTAGTATATTTTGGATTTTTAAATAAAATTAATTTTGTTTCGTTTGAATGGCATAATATAAAAAAGTTTTTTTTAAAACAAAGTTTTAACTTCTGATCATCAAACATCCACCATTATTTAGGTAAGTCAAATAATATTTATTTGTATTTTATACAGAATATCCTGCAGAGTAATTTGATGTATAACACTTTATGTTTTTCCCAATAAATAATTGTACAGGATAAAAAATTCACGAAGCGTCGAATTAGTGTGCCAGTGAAAGCTTTAATGCGTGCCAGCCAGAGGGTTAAGGTACTGTAGATTTGAAAAAACATTATCCAGAAAATTTCAAGTCTGAATCCATCCAAGATCTAGATTATTTTTAATACTGATAATTCATTACATTGGTAATATAAAGTTTAAAAAATAATAATTCAAACATAGCCTAGTCCAGGCTAAAGCACAACAAAATAATTTGAGTTCATGATATTAGGCTGGATCTTATTAATAGTAATTTAGTATTATAAAATACATACAATACACAAATAATCTTAAATCATAGTTGTTGTTTGCTTACATTTATTTCCTGGTAGAAATTGACTTGAAGAATTTCCTTGATCCGCCATGTTCGGTCTTAGTAGTATAGTCCTTAAGATTTTATGCAGACAAATTTGGGTATCAAAATAAAACCTTACAATCAAAATAATAGCACTATAAGTTTCAAGTGAGATTAAATACTTTAAATAATATTAAGGAGAGAAACTATCTCAGAATAACGGGGAATTCCATTTCAACTCGCAAATATTTTTAGCCATAAACCACATAAAAACACAAATCTGCCAAATACGACGGAATTTAGACAGACGGACATTCCTTCCAGCCATCCAGATCCAGCTACGCCTTGCAGTTTTACCACCTGATTCTGACTATACGATTTCTTATTCCTTATTTCATCAGTTTTTAATAGAAACTATATTAAACAAGTTTCACTTCAATAAATCGAGTCGTAACTTACTTACATGACTCTTGTCTTCTTTGCAAATTTATCACTTGATGTATACATTTTTCTTTTAATATGAGAAAAAGAATTTCTTTACTCTTTTTACTGATACTTTTTACATTCTTTCTTTGGTAAAGTACGTACATTGTTCTAGAAGAAAAACAAATCAAATTACACGTCTGATTAATACCCAATAGTTCCTCTAAAAACGTGCAATATAATGTTAATGTATACTAGAACACTAATGATAAATAACTTTCATAACACATTAACTTGACAGTTTAAAAGTAAATACATAAGTAAAAAATAGAAACCAAATATAATAATACAGTTGATTATCCACTTTCTGTTATTAGTTAAGCTAATAATAAAGAAAAGACCAAGTAACGACGTAAATAAAATAATTTAAATATAAAATATATTTAGAAAATACTGTTAAGTTTTTTTGTCTTGGGCACTGAAAAGACTTGTTTTTAAAAGTCCTTTTGTGTGTATCCTTTAATAGTCCTTTAATATCATTGACATCACAAATATTCAACTAAGTGGTCATTTGAAACCAATTCAGCAAGAGGACTAACTCAACTAGTTTAAATATAATGACCATGAGTATACAACACAAGGGATCTTGGGCTTTGCTTGAGAAGTAACTAAAATTGTTGTACTTGAAAATCCCAATCAAGTGTCTTGCCAATTTAGCAGTTCGAGAGAACTACGCACGGACACGTTTCGTCTCACTATCAGTGGTAAAATTTGTAATATCAATACATTGATGACAAATTTTCAATGAAATGGGAACACAGGAAATTCATACTCACAAGTAGGACCGCGACATGTCAACGAAAGACACGTTTTGGTTATAGATGTTAGATACATTTATTTATAACTATATTCAGAATTAGGTCTCTATATTATTTAAATTTAGATTTATTACCAAACCCCTATGTGGGGTAATCTTCATACTTGTGTCATTATAGAACAAGATGAAGATTTGCCATGTACTTGTTGTCCTCCTGATAAAGCCAAGTAAATTATTTTCTCTTTCAAAAGATTTCGTTAACATAACAAGTACATTATTTTTTAATATTCCCAATTATTGCTTCAACATTTTTTATTGATTTTAAATTTAATATATTTGCTTAGCCAATTCCAAATATTTCAATGTTGATTGACGAAATACAAATACAATTGTAAGTGCAGGTAGATTTGTATAAATCTGCCTTTTGCAATCATTTTAGAACTAAGAATATTGTCATCAATCTGCATTCATTATGACAGCCACCTCCAAACATCACGTCCAATAAGCATCCTCAAATCAAAATTAATTGTTTCCAGAATAGTTTAATGATTTAGTTTAAATCATGGGCGTATACAAGGGAGGGCCTCAGGGGCTTGACCCCACCTTTCCCTCTCTCAGAAATTGTACAATACAAACAATATAATTGTACAAAGTATATTTTTAAAGCAAGAACATAGTTTATTCTGTATACAAGCAAAACAATTTTACAGTATAAGATTCCAGAGCTCCTATATTTTGAGGGTATAAAATATATTACGTTTCCTATTTTATAGTTCCTAAACCACTCAGTGTGTCAACCTCCGAAATAATTTTCTATATACGCCATGGGTTTAAATTAATCACCTACATTTAAAAAAATAATACCTTAATGGAATCTCGTAATCTTATACTTAGCCATATTAACTTCAGCATTTTAACATTTTCTAAAACAATACCTTCTCTATCAATGTGCATTGTTGTACCAGCTGTACATTCTACAAGTAAAGTGCTGAGGTCTATTGACTAAATATAACTTTGATTTTATGAGTTATGATTTTTATTTGGCACACATTACAAAAACAAGTTTATTCAACTATTATTAGTTTTTACAGTTTGTAATTCATTGTAAAACCTGCTTTGCGAACATCAACATCAACTTCAACATTGTTTGAAATATGAACCACAAACATGAATCATGCTTAAAAATAGACATAAAATATAAATTGGTTTATCAAACAAAACTCGGTTTTTTTTATAAAAGAATTGCAAAAATGTTCCCCTCAAAGTCTTCCTTTAAATTAGTCTTTAAACTAGAAATACGTCTAAACACCTTAAAATTACGACTCCTAGAAAAATATTCATAATCCATATGTTAATTACAAATACAAAATAGAAGAAATGTTTTAGAAGACAGCAACCTGTTCGAAGTTTAAAAAAGATGCAATTGATATTATCTCAGCTATAAAGCGTCACAGAGTGAAACTAAAAGTCTTAGAAATCTGAATTTATTTGAAAACCACTTTTAGTTTGTATTTTATACAACCGGTTTACCAGGTGATGACTATTTATAAAAAGATTGTAGAAATATATAGAACTATTAAATGCAACAATGGGAACTATCTTGAACTGGAAACTAAAGTGTCACAATTAATTTAGCTTTTCCGTAACACGAGATCGCTTGAATCAGACATTGATTTTATTTAACAAAAAATACTATTTTTTACTAACTGCACCAAATAACAGTAGTTTGAGAAAAAGAATATATATTTATTGCATTATAGCATTGACCAGATTCAACAATAATGTAGATTTTAATTTAGAATAATCATTATTTTTCATGAAGAAAGAAATGAACGTGAACATAAAACATCCGTAACTACTTTAAGAGGCGAAAGGTGTCACTTTTTCATTAAAAGCTCAGTCGTAATGACACCTATTCACTCAAAGCTATCAGAGAGCGAGATTAACCGCACACGCCACTCAGAAAGACGTATTACGTCATAGACACTGTAAATTGATACAGACCAAAAAACGTTTATTTCAAATCATACGTGTCTGTGCATATCCAGTAACAGGGCGAATGTTAATACTTCCATTCTCTATATAAACGAAACGAAATTAAAATCAATTGAGTTTAATTTGCAACTGAATTAACTGCAACTATATATTTTAATATGAAACAAAGTTCCATTTACCTATTATTTTGGAATGTTTGTTCTTGTTTTGAGTAACACCATTACTTGAATTGAAGAACCTAACAATAACAATTCGTTTACTTATACCATTCTCTCCGGGGAGCATCACATTATATTAGTTTCAAGAACTTTTGCTGGGGAGTGATCGAGAAAATATCATGACATAATACCCATGATGTAGAAAGATAGGAAAATAAGTTTTACTTCCCAAAATTCAAAACAGAATTCTTTTTCAGACTTTTTAAAATATTTAATTTGGTTTAATGGTATAAGTGTATTGCATTATCTGGTTATCTTTCTTCTGCAATATTTCTTCTTCTTTTTCTGAATTTATGTTGTATAGTTCATTTATATCATGTGATTATCATTTATTGTATATTATTTAAAACACAAAGTATTTGTTAAAGTTCAAATGTTTAGTCAACCGTTTCAATACAATGGATGTTGTACGTATAATTAGTGACCGGTCAGCATAATAATATTCAATTTTATTAATAGTATTTAACGTTTAAAGGTTAAGAAACTAATACTCTATACTTTATTCAGGGATCTCACTTCTTATCTTAGGCTACGCACTTATTATTATGCTGACCGGTCACTAATTATACGTACAACATCCATTGTATTGAAACGGTTGACTAAACATTTGAACTTTAACAAATACTTTGTGTTTTAAATAATATACAATAAATGATAATCGCATGATATATATATATATATATATATATATATATATATATATATATATATATATATATATATATATATATATATATATATATATATATATATATATATATCCTCCTGCTCAGTTTACCATTTCCAATAAATATAATTGTAAAACCTATAGACAGTCAAAGGTAAAAGTAACAAAGTGAATGACCGTCACGTTGTTAACAATTTAATTACCTACTTTTATGAAATCATCCTTACCAAGTTTATTTAGATTCAGAATATGGATGAAAATGACCTTTCACAACTTGACCCTCTTTTAGTTAATAGGGTTATCCAAAAAACAAACGGAACATGGAAAGAGAGATCTGGTACTTGACTTTTATATAACCGCACAACACATAGAATGGAATTCATGTTCGAATGGAATTTCTTCATGTGTATTATTGCAAGGGCATGATTTAGATTTAAAGCCTCTCGCATTTCTTATTTACTTGTATTTTAAAATTTTGTACTACTTGTGAAAAAGGTATAAAAAAGGAATGTGGTAATAATTAATTATACTAATTAAACATACTAATCTCATCCCGAAGATTATAAAGGTTTTTGAAAGAATATTTGTATTAAAGAAAAATTATATTACGTGGGATGAATCTTCATCTGCCGCTGCACTAATAAGAGTTGTACAAAAAGTTTTAAATAATATACAATGATAATCACATGACATAAATGAACTATACAACATAAATTCAGAAAAAGAAGAAGAAATATTGCATTTCGAAAAGAAAGATAACCAGATAATGCAATACACTTATACCATTAAACCAAATTAAATATTTTAAAAAGTCTGAAAAAGAATTCGGTTTTGAATTTTGGGAAGTAAAACTTATTTCCCTATCCTTCTATTGCTTGAACTCATTCATGTCATTTATAAATTACACTCTTAGTTAGTTCATTCTTAATGGATGATGTATCAGGTTTCAGCATTTCTTGAACATATTTTAGAAGTCTGAATGCGTTTGATCTTTTAAGGGATAATATCTATAATATTTTTAAGATCTGTATTAATACTTGTGAAGTATTTAATATCTTACTATAAATAGCTTGGAGGTGTATATCACCCTTTTCAAGCTATACTTAACAATTGATTCCAAAATGTTCATCCGGATAAGTCAATTGGATAATTTTGTACATAATTTGTGGTTTACTTTAACTTCGGTCGTTTTCACGGTTTATAAAAACGAGGTACAAAGAGTTTATAGATGTTTAGTCTGGTAGTATTGCCAAACAAGTGTGTTAAATCTATTTTTAGTATTCCAATCAATAATATTGTACTGAATTGTACTTAGAAAGCCAGCCTTAAATTCGTAGCCTTACGACGTAGTATGCCACAATAATTCAGTATTTTTATATACTTAAGTATACAAGGTGAGATAAATTTGAACTACTTAGTTGTTAGAGACTGATAATAAATAACTTTAATGGTAACAAAACAAAAGCTGCGTTATGTAAAAATGAGTTATTTCTATTTATTTTGTTGTTTTGATGGATTCGTATTTAAATTTACCGCCCTTACTAAATGAGGAAGTTGAAGTATCTTTTAGTGTAATCTCACATCCCTATACTTACATCTAAGTAATAATTATACGGAATCTCTTAGTTTATTAAAACAAATAACACTGAAAGGTTCGATTCTAAGAGAAATATTACAGGTTTCATTACTTATTTAAAATATTGTAGGAACGAGAGTATTTTTTTTATTTCAAGCTACAAAAAAGATATTGACACAAAAAATCTCTCTGAATACAGTTTCTGATTGGTCGCAAGAGAGAAACGGTAGACGCCATTTTCTTCATCAAGTTGGGTGTGATGTGCAATGATCACCAGTCGTCTGTTTTGTAAAAACAGAGAGTACATTTTTTTGTGATAGCTATTGTACATAAGTTTTTTTCCAGTCATTCAGAAAGGTTATGTTGTTTTAATGAGTGTGTAATGCAAATTATATTTTAACTTACTGAATCTGTGAATACTTGTGTTTCTACGCAACAACTTCGATTCTACCAGGTTTGGTCAGTTTAATAGCCATTCACGTTGCCTCCAACGCACAATAATTCTTCCGTGTGTTACGGTTGCTAGCGGAGCTATCCACAAACATTTGAAGTCTGTCAGAAAAAATTAACAGCCAGCCAGTATTTTGTTTTATTTGTAAATTTTTTTTCTTAAGTAACATGAAAAAGGAAATCCCCATGAAATTATTTTTAGACGCTTTGCGATGTATTGTAGCAGCTTACAGTCAACTTCTTATGAGTCCTAACTGATTCAATAGGGTTTAACTCATGGAAAATATATGAGTGTAAAATGTAGCCACATTGTACAAATTTAAAATGAATGTGGAGAGTAGGCCTAATGTTGTCAACGATTTTATTTTGAATGTATAGGCCATAACTAATAATTGTACATAATATGTTTTAACCTACCTCTTTATGCTTACTCTTTTTTTAGAATCTTATTCACTATAATTTTTATATTGGCCTATTGAAAATAATTGAATTTTGTGTGGCCTACATGAGTTTAGAATAGAACTGACACAGACCTGTTGAGTAAAGTATAATGCAAATTTTGCAATACATGGTTTATAAATTATACTTTACTTGATTTTTATTCTAGTACAAAATGTAATTGTTCTTTTTGGAATTTCTGGATTGCGTAGGCTAGTTCTTAGGGGGAAGTTAAATAATCATTTTGCAATAAACTTTCAGTAACTTAAAGAAGTTTTCAGAGTAGCCTTGTAGGCAAAATGATATGGACTTTTTTAAAGTCTTGTCACAAAAATGTAACAATCTAACTTACCATTCCTAACAACAAGATGCTGTGGAAAAATATAAACTTTGCAAACTATTTGTTAAACTTTTTTTATATATCTCCAAAACATGGATGAAAAATGTATAGGCTACTAGAGTTACAGAAAAACATAATTCATACTTAGGCTATATTTGTAACATGCTAAAGGAGGGTACATTTTTTATTCCATCTTTGTGGTGTTTTAAATAAAAAATAAAGTTCAGCACAAGTTTAAGTAGTCCTATCATAAAATGGCACCTTATAATAACAAACTTTTCTAAATAATTTTAATACTACATATACAATGAAAAGATTGCAATAATTTTGTCGGTTGTTGAGTTGACCTGTCATATTTGGGAGTCGTTATTTGATTGCTATTATCGAACAACTTGATATATTATCCAACTTCGATATGTAAAAATCATACACAATAAGAGGTACTTTGGGATTATACCGACCACACTAGTATGAAGAACACAAAAATAGAAATTTATAGAAACAAACATGATAGAACGAAAAAACAACTCTTCAATTACAAAATTACAAACTTACAAGCATTTCCAGGTATTGTGATCGGTATTGTTGTCGTTGTTATCTTATCTTTCTCGAGAATCCTGATTACGGCAGGCCGCGCGGCATCACGTGATTTGCACGGTACATAATTGCCTTTCCATTACAATTCAATTTATATTTCTGATTAGCCCCTCTAGAATTTGATATTTTACTGATAGGTACTATCTCGAGGGATGTTTTTCTTTCGTCGACATCAGCGCGGGGCAGCACCGAAGGTGCTGCCAAAGCCCGCGCTGATGGCCGGAGGCACTCGCATTTTGGGTGGCGGAATGTGATCAAGAATAAAAACAAGTTTTTAGTGTTTTTTTAATAAAGAGTTTAGTTTGGTAAATGTTTGTTTTTGTTGAATTTTTGTGTTTGGAGAAATGTAGAGGTAAAACACGGAAGTACAACAAAGCGATGCACCAGCTGAACGGGCGGCGAAACTCTGCAATCACGTTATCTACTAGACGCTCGACTTTGACCTCTGTCTGAGGATGGGGAGGGGTTTGCGATAAGACAATTCCTGTTTTATATTGACGAAATATTGTTCTACGCTAATCTAGTAATCAGTAGAAACGAAATGTGAAATAACGATTCATGTCTGGGTGTGGTCGGTATAATCCCAAAGTACCCAATAAGAATTATAATATTACTGTAACAAGAAGAAACTCGTAGCTTACATTACAATTTTAAAAACATAAATTTAACAATAACATTACAAAACAATAAAACTAACTATGGCCTGGACTTAGATATCAAAGAAACGTAAAAATATATATATATAAAAAAAAACTTGCCCAACTTGATATCAATGAGTAATCGCTTTTGTGAAATGGTGGCAAGAATTTTCCCCATGAAGGTAGGTTTTACCAGGAGCCAAACCCACATGTTGAAGCCACTTAAACAAATCTCATCACTTGTGAGAAATATCTCACGTAAATTTTCATAATCATCGCCATTTTGAAAGTCTCAAAATATTAGTTATTTTTGTTCTTTTTTTAAATATTAAAATTACTACAAATAATATGTTGAAATCATATGCTAAGTTAAATCAGTTGTATTATTTATAATTATTTACTAATTAAAATAATTGAATAAATTATTCCTACGGATAAAAACAATCGAACCATTTGATAATAGCAATCAAATAACGAGTGTAGGGCGCTTATTAAAGTCTACCTTTATATTTTAGTAGCAAACCAACACCAATACTGTAAAGGAGAATTCTCCTTCTTTCCATTCATAGACATGTACAAGTTGTAGCATACAGTGACATTTAAAAACTACAATAAGATATTTTTATTGTACAACATTATAATGTAATCGCTTAAAAAATAATTTTTGAAAAGCTAAAATGTATTCCATTGATTGATATACAATAACAATATTAATTCCTGTTAAAAGTCAATACTGAGGACCTTTAAGTAGAAGGAAGAAGCTACTTTTGTTTATATAGTCTTCGCTATTACTGGTGTTCAATATAGCATCTCTTTAGGTATCTGATTAATAAATACATAATATTTCGAATTAGTACCTGTACCTAGATAAAATACCAAAAACTAGTTGTAGTTAGCTTGTGTTAGTGATATTTTAGACTAAAAAAATGCAACACAGAACTTTAAAATTTTGTTAATTGCTCAGTTATTATTGAAAACAATAACAAATATATATATATATATATATATATATATATATATATATATATATAATATAAATTTAAAGAAAACTGTCGTGACTCATGGTATAAATCACAGATGGAACTTTTGAAAATACATATTCAGTCAAACCTATTCGGCAAGTACATACAAATTCAAACCCAATTTACCTCAGAACATTAGAACAAGCACACCAATTGGTTTTAAAGAGCAAAATTCCACATGGACTCAACATCAGATAACTTAGCCAAAAACGTCTAAATTTGAAATCAACATATGGAACAATTGTTTAGTTCATGTCATCTGTATTTATTATTATTATTTATTCACTGTTTATTTACTGTTGTTTGTACTGTTTTCTTTTATATTTTATACAATTTTTGCACCTGAAGACGGTTTTCACCGAAATATAGTGCCAATGTTTTAAAAACACTTTGTTTTAATTGTACAGTAATTTACTAAAAATAATATATATATATATATATATATATATATATATATATATATATATATATATATATATAATTTTTGTAATAACAATAACAACATACCTTTGTCAAACAGTTCAAACTATTATAGTCATGCACTACTATAGTTTCGACTTTTAATAAGTCATTTTCTGATGTTGGTTTCAATAAATATTAAAAGCAAGCATTATCCATCTGGAGTCATAAGAGTTTAAAATATATGAACTCAGCACGAAACACAACAAATAAATACGAGAAACATAATATTTGATAGTCCAGTCACACACGAATATTAAACATGATATAACCTCACAGCTGGTAGAAGACAGGACAACTCACTGAGTTTTGATCTGAGCTTGTCAACTTGTTTTTCTGAGTTTATAATATTAAGATAAATATATACTTTCTTAAAGGATACTACTAGATTACCTTTGCATTTTTTGTTTGAACATGTTTGCATAAAATAATGCATATAGATAAGTTGTTTCCTGTATTAGCAAAACAATTGTTAATACACTATTATTATTATTGTTTACTATATTTTATCTTTATAATCCTTATTAAATTGAAATCTGATATACTTTGGATTTTCTTAAAACTTATATAATTATACAACAAGTATCATTGAAATTTGTATTCAAAATTTAGAAATAAAATATTTTTATAACATAAAGCAAACTACATATTTTCAGAAAAATTTATATGCAACAATTTACACTTAAAACAGGTATTTTAGTTGTGAAGGTATTTTTTTTTAAAGTTTACAAAATGGCATGGCTATTTTGAACTTTTACCATTACAGAAATGTGGCAAAAGATTAAGTAAGTGTATTTTTATCAATTTTGGTTGAGAAATCAAAGTGTTTTCAAATGTATACAATTATCTTTTCTTGACATCCGATTGTTAGAAATATAAAAAATTCAAAATTGTAAAAGCCCTTAAAATGGAATAAAAGAAATAGATTGTTCAATTTGCCTGCTTACTTATAAATGTTGGTGGAACAAATAAGCCAAGTTTTATCAAGATCTGATTGATAATAAGATATCCTGTTTAAGTTGACTTAGAAAATTATTCTTAGTTCTTTTGTTTTCCAATACAAGCAATGTTACATTGACGTTATTGAAGGAATAGTCTAAACATTAAATGCCATAACATACTTAAAATAAGAATTTTTTTGTTTTTTTATTTATTTTTTATTTTTATTTGTATTATTTCAACGGCATAACCATTTCAACAAGTAAGTCTCAATTTTATCTAGATGCATAACAATTGACCAAAGAAACTAATTAGTAGACAAAAAAAAAAAAAAAAACAATAGAATATGCAACCAGTAAACAAAACAATAGATACATAATGAAACAAATAGATATGAATTGTAAGATGCATAACAAGAAAGTATAAATAGTTTTTTGTTATTTACAAAGAGTTTTAGCTCTATAAAAAGATAAGTTATAAAATCAGAAATGTTCATTTTACTTAAATTCTACTTTATTACATTATACATATCAAAATAAAGAATAAGAATGTACAGAATATTTTACCCCATATAGTAAAAAAGTAGTAACACAATAAACTTTCATAATAAACAAAACAATTAACAGATGAAGACAGGGCCATTGGTAGTAACATTAGACTAGTTGTTTAATAACTCTTTGTTCGTATTGTTAAAATGCGTTTGGCTAAAAACATTATAAATGGGAACAATATATTATTCTTTTCCAGATTTTTATTCAATACAGTTTCAAACCTAAATAAATTGAATGCCAATGAGATTCTCAAGTTTTATTTTAATACATAAAACAATACTTATCAATGTTAAATACAGATGGCTATTAAATACAAAAGAAAATTATCAACATTTTGTAATTGTTCATTTTGCTTTTGCTTGCCAGCAGCAACGACGGAATCATTGGAAATTCCACAAAGGATATTATTTGTCATAGAGCCTTATTTATTTGAGGGTGTTTGTTGTTGTTATGTACTGTTTCATGTAAATTGCTTCTAATAAGTCATTTACAATGTTGTGGGCCGTAACAGCAATTGAGGTGTTGCCCTTTGTTGATGATGGCAAAGGAAAAACATCCTTTGAGATAAGATCTATTAGTAATAGATCAAAATTCTAGAGGGTCTGTTCACTAACACCTATGAGATGTAAACAATATAAATTCACCTAACCATAATTTCTGTGATAAGCAATCCAAAGTTTCAGATGTAAATCTTTTGTATTCTCGTGTTCCTTTACTTAAGAGCATTTGTAAGATTTGTGTTATTTGAACATTAAATATTAATTTATCTAACTTTTAAATTGTTTGTGCTAAGCAAATCAACTATTCATATTGTACTCTACATATTAATTTATGCTTACTACACTTTAACGTAGGTATCTTTCACTAAACACACCAATTTGAAATATTACGCAAAACTTAATCCTGTAAAACATTTATGTCAAGTAAATGTAGACTAAGTTCAAATAAACACTTTGTATTAAAACATGGACTGAATTCAAAATAAATATTTACAATGTTTAATAAAATAATGTTAAACTTAGATTCACTTTTTAAAACTATGTAAATTTAAACACTAAATTCCTAATTAGTTGGAGAATAATGATTAATACTTGAAGAATGAGTGTATAAAAGACTGTATCTGTATTGAAGTTTTGTTAATGATGTGATATATCAATAGGTTCAAGTTTAATTGTTAATGTCATAAGCTTTGTGAAGTGAAACTGAGCGATATAACAAAATTTGTTTGTAATTTTTATTTTTTTGGCTAAGCCTATTTCTTTTAACATGGTCTTAAAACTTTTTGGTTGTTGAATCTAAACATTTGATACCAGCACTTACCCAGGATTGTGTTGTCTAAATCAAAAGAAACTTCTTTTTATAAAAAGTGTCAAAATCTGGAAATTCAGGTGATTGGTTTTTGCAGAGTATCAATCTGTGCAAACTTTGGTTAATTAAGTTATTGGATGTTTTACAGGATAATGGACAGTCTTGTGATGGAAGACCACATCAAATATGAAGCAGAGGAGTCCGAACAATTAACAGATCACGTTTGGTGGGTAGCAATTAGATTTATACTTTTGGAAAAATAAATTTTGTTTTTATTGGAGATTTAAATACCAGTCATGCTAAATATGTGTTTGTACTAAAATTTATATTTAATTTTTATAGTTGGTACAGTGCTTGTCTATTGAACTCTTTTCGCCATTATACGGGGGTTGTTCGGAAAATAAGTTTCTTTAATACACGTACTAACTTACATCTTGTAGTTTAAAAAAATAAATAAATTTGAAAGAATAATTTTTTTACTCAGTCTCTAGTTTATTTTTCAATTTACATCTGAGGACTTATCGTATTTTGGTACAAGCGTTCCAATACCTATTGAATAAGATTCTGCCGCCAGTGCATGTAACTAATTGTGGCAGTTTTCTTGGCTGCGAGGTTTGACTCACTCCATTGATTGGGTTTTGTTCAATATTGACATAAGAAATCCATGTTTCATCCTCAATGACTATTAAGAAATTCGTTATGTTCTTCATAGTAATGGCAGAAATACTAAATCTGATACCATTTCCTTTGTTTTGAGTTCATGAGTCAAGAGTTTTGGTGCCCATAAGGCATGAAATTTATGATATCCAAGTTTCTCATTCACAATATCATACTCAGTGGATTTGGTTGGGGAGGATTCCATAGATTTTCACTTATGTATAAAAAACCGTTTGTTATTTGCAATATTACATATGATATATGTGGACTAACCACTAAATGAAAGCTTATGTTTATTTTTATTTGATTGTTTTTATCACTTGTAATCAGATAGATCACTTTAGAAAAATATACTCATACTTATGAGTTATTATTTACCTAACGATTTATTATAGTTCTTTATTTTACAATTATAGTACTTTATAAGTAGATTTTCTCACCAGTGTTAGTAGTTTTGCATGGCAAGAAAAGTGCATTTAATAATGATTTGGTTATTTTACTAATGGGAGCATGTCAAATTACACCTAAATTGCGGTAGTAATTCATGTGATAAAATGTTATTGTGTTTGCTGTTAAAAGAATATTACTTATACAAGGAACCGCCAGAGAGTGCAGTTGGCGGCGACCAATAGAATGGACTGGCCTGCGGCGACGTTGCCACACAACTGCCGCTGCCGCCCGGCACGGCTGGCGCATTGTGGCTGATAAGCCGCTGCGCTGTCACAACTAACACTGACACTGAACATTTAAAACTTATCAGTATAATTGAAAAACAATATTTAAAATGCGTTGGCAGTTTGCTATATTATATTTAAATTACTTTGTATAGTTTATTAATGTTACCTGTATTACAAACTAACTATCGATTAAAACAAACAAATCGTCCCCGTCAGTTAGTCAGAGTAAAGTACTTGCTTATTTCCATACAACTTTTCAGTGATTTTAAACGATTACTAAACACACACAAAATTAATATACATGTTGCTTATATTGGACACTGCATGACGTGTTGCTTGATTAAAAAATAATTAAAAACAATATAACAAGATAATCAATTTTTAAAATTATCGAACAATTATATATTTTTAAATTATGAAATAATCAAATTTTCCACTAAATAATCTTTAGGCCTACTATTTTAAAATGAAATACGTTAAAAAGCATGATTGACTTAATAATATTCTTACCTTTGCACTTGTATATTATTTATTCGCTCTCAGGCGGCAACATCGTAGCCAAAACCTCGGAGTCTTCTTCATTTTCACTTTCTGCCTCACTGCTACTCGTGTCAGAATTGTCTGCTAAGTTATAATTATTTTATCTACAACACTTGTGCGGATACATTCCTTTTCAAAATCAGCTTTGCTGCAAGCTTCTGCGTGCTGAACTCTTGATTGCCAGTCTTCTTTAGTCACTTTGTCCAGAGCATCAGAACAAGTTTCTCAACGTCGGTTATTATTTTAAATGTCTTATTATTACGTGCTACCTCTCCCTTCACTTGAGCCCATACCCATTTCAATGGGATTGTACTGGCAGTGATAAGGAGGGAGCCTGACAACTGTATGTCCCATTTCATTGGCTAATACGTCGAGTTCATAAGTTTTTTGTTGGGTTTTTATATGGGAGAACCCTCATTATAAGTTCTGGTTTCGTTCTTTCATACAGTATTGTATGTTTTTTTCGAGACAGCCAATTTTGAATCTCTTCCTTTCTCCACGATGAATTTGGAATTTTCTCGGCGAGTACTGAGTGGTATGGAGCATTATCCATAACGATGATCGAGCCTTCTTCCAAAATGCATAGCAATTTTTTAAACCATTTTCTAAACGATTCAGCGTTCATTTCATCGTGATAGTCCGAACTGGATGATGTCCTTAGACCGAAAAACCCCCACTTACATTCTTGCAAAAACCCATCTTTTGCCGAACCGACATGACAAATTATTAATCTTCTACCTTTGCCGAGAGGAACCTTTAGTCCACCAGACTCAGTCGTATCCTGCCATATGTATTTTCGAGTATGGTTTTTCATTAACCCATGTTTCATCGAGGTAATATATGGGCCTACAATCACCAGATTCTCTAAGCTCTTGCATGGTTCTCAAAAATTTTAAACGAGCCGCTACAATATCATTTCGTTCCAATAAAAACTTTCTACCATCATTGGTTTTCTTATACCTGAAACCAACATGCCTTAATAATCTATATGTTGAAGTTACCGATCCGTTGTAATCAAGTTTTTGTTTGAGATCCCTGCGTGATTCTTTTTGATGTGGGAAATTCCCCTCTGTCGTAGTACGAAAGGACAGTTCGTCTCAAAACATCTTTTTCAAAGTCGTCAAAGCCTGTTATTTTTGATTTTCGACTTCTTTGTTTTCCTGGCGTTGAAAACTTAATTTCTGATGATGAAGATCCCATCTTCTTCGGCCAGCTTAGCTTCTTTACTTATTTTGTTGACGTTCTTTCACTTACACCACAGGCCTCAGCACAAACAGTTTACCACTTTGCTTAAAGTTTAGAGTTTCTCGGAAATTTGTCAACGACAGTTTTTTTGAAAAAGTTGTAAACGTTGTAAATAATACGTCGTTCTCCACTATGTAGTTGGTTTTTTCCGCTACCACTCTTACTTCCGGATGGCTGTGCACTTGAACAAACATCATCACACTCCATTTTGTCCAAATAAGGAATCACAATAAGAAGTATATTACAATTGACACTACACAGAAAATAATCGGTACACTTATAACAGCTACTAATAAACAACACTTAAAAACACGAAAACGTTCATCAACAGTAAAAATTCAGCACAAAATAATATACGCGTACTGGAATTGAAGAGAATGCAGTATTTTCAACCGCCACTGATGAAGCGACAATAGGCACTGACTGACGGTCAGAGACAGGAAGGAGGAAGGGGCTGTTTCTTGGAAATAGTAATGACTCATCCGTCTGGTATTACCACCACTGCTGGCTGGTGCGGCTTTTGTTTACAGGCATTTTCACCCGTTTCCTCCACATTTTCACTCGTCTGAATCATCTATTATGTACTGTGTTCAAATTTCATTGGATGTTATAGAAAACCGTTACTTTAGAATTTTATAAGAAAGTGCATTCATATATAAAAATACTTGTGCTGTATGATTTTTTCAACTATGACCAGTTTAAATATTTAAATCACCCACTTGTAATAAAAAACAATTTTACATAACACAGATTCAAGACTATTAATAGCCAGGTAAGGAAAAATGCTTTCAAATGGTTATAAATTTATGAGAACCGAAGTGCGTAACAAAACCGTTGCGGCAACAATTTCCATCGTTATGTACTGAATAAGTATATTTATGGAAAAGAACATATATTTCAAATGTATTTGATAACTTTCTTACCAAATTGAAAAATCCATTTAACATAACATGATTATACTATGCACACATGTAATGCCTTATTATATATCAATGATAATGGCATTATCTAACTGTTTAAATACGAGAAATTAACGTTTTTTTGCGGTATTTTTTATTTTTCTTTTTAATTTTATATTTCGGCTAAAGATTTTAATCCTACGATCTTCGTATATGAGTAATATAATACAATAATTTATTTCAATCCATTTAACTCAACATGGAAATAAGCTACAGAGATGTACTTTTTTTTAAAATGACCGTAAAATTACATTTTGTAATACGTAGTTAATTAATTCAAGACAGCTCTAACATTTCTTTCGAGCGTAACGATTAAGTATTTTAAGAATGTTGGACTCGCGCGGCTTGTGGTTACAGCGGGGAACAAGTTTGGCAACGTGCCGCTCAGCTCTCGTTGGCCGCTCCAAGGTTACGGGCAAAATAGGCTCCTCCCTCAACTGCACTTTCTCGTGGTTTTTCGTATAAGTATAAACTTCTTGCTTTATTCTAGATTATCATATAAATAAATTAATTAATAAAAATCTAACTTCTCTTTTTGATTTGCTAAAAGAGTAAATTAATTTCTCCTACATTCAATCCGATTTAAAGTATCTACTAAAAACTTTTAAACTAAACATGTTATTGATATAAGAAACAAAATTAATGTATAGTCTACGTGAATAGACTGAGATCGGCTGAGATCTTGTAGTGGAGGGTGGTTGTTTGTGATGTTTGCTGTGTCGCACTTGCTCGTGTAACCCGCTCCATAATGTGATTCAATAAGCTACTTAGGCAGGTCTTACACAGGCCACAAAACGCGGAACTCAGGTTTTCGTTCTTTATTGCCGACTGCTTGTCTGTTGGAATTATGGAGTTGCAAACAATGGGTGAGCATCGGTGCTTTCACACAGAGTGGCCGATTTAATTGTGTAGCATCAGTCGCTGCCACAGCCAACAGTTTTTATCTTTGTTTCATCTGCGTTTTGTGGCCTGTGTGGAATCGCTCTAAATCGTGGCAGGACTGATCGTCGCGATTAGGCTTGCCCAAATCTCGCTTTTGTGAACCACTCCTATGGCCGATTAATTGTAAGAGCTCTGATATGATATAAGCGGGAAATTTTATACCATTTTTATGCTCTTTATTTGGCAAACCAATGCCTATTTTTTGTAGCTGCATCCGTCCAATTTCTGCACAAATTGTTGACATCATTCGTGACACAAGGAAAAGTTTTTAATACTTTCACCATTTCGCCGCATTTGAGAAACGAAACACCTGTATTCAAGCTGAGTAGAGACACGAGAACCTCTCAACAGTTGCCAAAGTGCCAAGGCTTAGGCCACTGCACACATGTGGTGTGTTTTGGTGCTAGATACTGAAATCAGCCACTCTGTGTCAAAAACACAATCTTTTTCTGTTTTTATGTGTAATGTTTATAAACAATATTGACCGTGAATTTGATAATTAAGATTGAGTGGGAACCCTGTATACATTTATTAATTGTTATCAACAAGTATAGTTCTGTATTTTAATTCCATAATTTACAGAATATGTTGTTGATAATTGATTACTTTACCTTACACTGTTACATATAATGTGCTGGTACATAAAAGAACTTAGTTTTATATTATTGCTGATTTATTGTGAAATATTATAGATGCTCAAATGGTGTTCAATAATAAGCAACCAATTTAAATTTGTTTTTGATGTTAAAGTATACAGTTAGCCGTTTCAACATAAATTATAATAAAACACAAAGGTATGCTTCGACATTTTGAATATTGTTCCAGGAATTTCTTTATCAAATGTATTAACCTTATTTAAGCTATTTTAAATTTTTGTTGCAGGGAAGAGGTGATAATCGAGGATGGTGACGTGCCAGCCTGGACTCAAGATGTTGAGGTGATTAAAATTAAATGTACTTTCTTAACTCGTTTACTGCGTAAGTCGACTGCAGTTGTCTTAACATTTTTCCATTGACCTTATAAACCAACTGTAGTCCATGACAATATAAAAACTTCTCTGTGTGAGTAAATTGTATGGTTACCAGAAGTTTATATACACAGTTACACAACATCTAATCCTAGCAGAGCACTGGTGCTATAACTGTCTTGTTAGTTGCTTTGCTACTTTTGACATGGCTGGAAGAAAGGCGATTTCTAGTTTTTACTTTTCTCAATGCTGTATGTATGTATATCATGGATGGTATATGGTTAAGGGGTAGAAAAACTTGTCAGAGAAGAAATCTCTCTCCGAGAAAGATTGAATGTATGTTGATTATTATTTAAATTTCCCAAATGTCAAGGAAAGGAGGATTGGACTCGAGAAAGTAGCCTTCTTCCAACCAAGGAACGAGGAACATCTCATAATATACAAAGTAATATTAACCATTCCCACCATAGCTATGTTGTGTTTAGAACTGTATTGTTGTAATGCTCAGTAACTGGAACGTGACAACAGTTCTCATGTGTCATTTTGATGCAAAGTAGTCTTGTGATCCGTGTTATCGTCTCTTTTTTCCCTGTTCTTCCTGGTTTCTAGTATATGCACTGGAAAGGAATAATGCTGAATTTGTATGAGGTATTTCCTTCGGGAGCTTTCCAATTAAAAAAATAAATAGAAATGGTTTTTATTAATGGTTATTTGTATTAATTCACTTTAATATTTTCATTAACAACAGTACTGCAAAGGCCACCTTATAAATACCAGTGACATCAAATACTTCATTTTTCTAAATATTTGGAAAAACAATTATGTCCCCTTCAGGATACTCCCCTTCTGATGCTATATATTTCTCCCATCTTCTTTTTAACTGGTTGAAACATCTCTGGAATAGAGAATAGTGTCATTGCGCCTATATAATCTAGATGATGAGGTGTTCTCATTGTCTCATCCATACACTTGAATAGAGCTAAACTCGACATTTGCATCGAATCAACCATTCCCACCATAGCTAATTTATGTATAAAACTGTATTGTAGTACCTGGAACATTTAAGAATTGTGAGAACGAAAAAGTAAAAGGTCCCACTGAAACTGTAGTCACAACGCAATAAAATTTCCTCGTAAGTCGTAGTTATGGATGGAATGTTTGTGACAACATGATTGTTGCAATGAATGGCTAGATTTGTACTGGTACTGGAACAATGTGTTAACCCTCCCTCCAATCCTGTCTACTGTCACTGGAAATTTTATTGGTATTCATTACACACAGTCCTCTTTAATTTGTGTTCTGGTCTCAGTAACTTCAGCCCTATTTTGTAACTTTCAAATGTTCTGTTATGTCTGTGAGGTCAGACGATTTTTTACATTAAATTCATTAGCAACCAATCAGAAGGACAGTGGACTTGTGGACTTCAGACATTGATACAAGAAGTCGTAGGTCATCCTAGGCTCGGAATAGGAAAGCTTCTCTATAAGATTAGTTTGCATATTTATTGAGCAGACCTTTTATAATTTTGAGCAAATAGACATGATTATTAATATAGGCATTGGTTTAATTAACCCAATAATATCTGATAAATATGTAGGTATTAATTATTTGAAATTCTAGATGGAAGATGATGCAAGTGCTGATGTCACCATGGAATCAACTGCGTCTGAGAGCACTGTGTCATCAGCAGTGGCCGTAAATCCGATGACAGGAGAGGTAAAGGCCACCTCTGAGACCATAGAGACACTGGTGGAATCTGAACTGGAACCGCAAGCAGAACCACAAATAGAACCTGATCCTGAGCCTGAATTGCATCCAATACAGCCAATAGTGACCAGTGTTACAAGTCTGGCAAAGCCAATGGCCAAGATAGTGAACTTAAATAACTTCAAGCTTTTGCCACGTGGGAGCTTTGTCAATATTGGTAACAAGAAGATGAAGCTTGTCACTCTGACAGGGGACAAGAAGTTGATTGCTGGAAAGGTAATAAGATACATGTGAAAACCAGTTCTTTAATTTTAAGTTGACATTTGCTGTATTACCAATATCATACAAAATTAGAAATTTGTGCATCTGATTTTTTTAAATTTTTGAAATATTTTTTCATAAAAAAAGCTGTGATACAGAATTATTTATATCATCCGTTTCAAACATCAAAGCAGTCAAATGAATAACTAAGTTAAAATGTTCGCCCTACTAAATCAATCCTGTAGAATTCGTTTAAATTATTATAATTTTTTTAAAGTACTAAACATTTTAGTAACACAAATTTGATTAATCTGTTTTTTATTCAAAGCTGCAATTGAAGAAATCATAATTTAATGGGTATCTTGATATTCTAAGTTGATCATTTTACTTACCAAGTTCTTTTACACAGTATTGCTACTATTTAAGGGTGCTGCATTGAGCAGGTGAAAATATATTGTATAAACCAGTAACAGTTTTGAAATACTGTAATACAAAATTATTTGTTCACCATGTTCAGTTTTACTCATATGTTTATTTTATACAAGTGCCATTGGGGGTTTAGTGAGACAATTAACTTCTTTTAGTAGAACTACCTAAACTACTTCTTTTAAAACTACTGTTCCGGGTCTATGAATTGTGGAAATTGTCAAAATATAATGTGTATTCTTCATTTGACTAATGTTTCAGTGTTGTGCAAATATTAGCATTGCCTCAAACCTATTTCTGGATGTAGGTTTTTAAGAATAGGTTTTTCATAGCACTCGGCACAGAAATTGATCAGCAAAACTTTTTGGTAGGGAAGTGCAAGTTTCCCTCTCAGCAAACAAAGACAGAAATCTTTTTTCAGTAAATCTAATTCCAAATCTCTTGTTATAAACCTCTTGATTTGTGTATCTAAAGTTGAACAGTTTGCACATTCAAATAATGATTAGTGGAACGAACTTAATTGTAAAGGCAGGATTTCTGTAGAGAGAGCCATAATCTAGAATTATTTCCAACTAAATGAACTTGACTAAACAGAAATGAAAATTATGACTCAGGAGAGTTAACTGATGACCATGCATTAGCTGGTAATTGCTATTAAAACCTCATATATATATATATATATAAAATGAAAAATAATATATAAAA
The DNA here is from genome assembly GCF_021130785.1 of Homalodisca vitripennis. Taxonomy (NCBI): domain Eukaryota; kingdom Metazoa; phylum Arthropoda; class Insecta; order Hemiptera; family Cicadellidae; genus Homalodisca; species Homalodisca vitripennis. Next base: position 55,603,841 of record NC_060208.1, read on the forward strand.
CCACACCAAACTGTAACATGTAATGAAGAAGTACTCGTTACCATTAGATACTACCACTATACAGAACTAAGATTTCTGCAGCAACTTGGGATAACTGAAACAATTCCAGACAAACTGCTTGATATCACAAAACAAAAGTAAAAACATTAGTTCTCAGTACTATTGTACGACAATTTCATACTGCGTCATATGAGACCAATCATCTGTACTTGTACCTCTACTTTAGCAAACACATTAATTTAATTGTTTATGTATATATTAATTTAACCCTTTGAGTGCCACGGGTATTTTCCGAAGGCATATGCATAAAGTGCCACGCTGTTTTTTCGCATATTTGTAAGCTTTTGGGAAAAAAAGCTGTTGTAAAATAACTACCAAACAGATTTCTATAATCTTGTTGTTGTTTTTTTCTTATTAAATTCAAAATGTGATACATATCGTTACAAATAAAATTTGATTTATAAAAATATAAAAATTTCAGTATTTATAAAAAAAGTTTTTTACTTTTGTATAAAAAGTTAAGTTTCGACCTAATTTGTGTGTATACAATATTTTTAAGATTTTTTTTCTTTATACCATGATAAAGGCCATATGATTCTAAATAAAACCCATGTGTAATATCTTATTCTAGAATTTTAAAAACATGGCATTATATGTATTAACAAAATGCTGCCCGGTACCGACATTTTATAAACTGTACTTCATTTGTCAGAGTTTAGAAATTACTTAGTAATGATGTAGTTTTCCCAATAAATCTAATAAAACATTAATATAACACAAATAAATATGATTAGTAAATTTAGAAACAAATACTTGCTAACATATTTACATAAAAGTTTACATTTACTAAACAAAAACTCTAATAATATTTACACTGAAAAGTTCACGTTTTTCGCTTTAACACAACTCAAATCATACATTAATTTTGTAAAGAAATACAGTTAAATACTGTATAAGTTAATATTTTATTGTGTATTTACTCAAATGCTTGGTTATCGGCACATAAACAACAAGAAATGCCGTTACGCAACACGGTACTCGTCCGCTACCGTCCGATACGTCGCGTGACTAGAAGACAGAATCATTGTACAGGTACTTATCACAGCCCACTATTTTTGGACGAGTTTTCCTTATCAGAGATCAAAATAAACTTCGTTATACGTTCCTTCTTCCATAATGAATCTAAAAATACTCGAAGAGTCATACTTCCTATCTCTAATCGTCTCCAAATAGACACACGAATGACCTGACATTTTCGAATAATGAAACGTTGTTCTTATAGTTTTTGATTTAATTGAGTGTCGTAATAACTTGTAAATTCCAAAATAGGTTAACCCTGGAACTGGCCATCATTTTTCCCAAAATGGCAGGCACTTTTTGGTGATTTTGTAAGGGTTTTGTATTTTAATCACTGCTCATCTATTTTTTAAGATACAAACATTTAAAAACATAAATGTCTTTAGAAATAGATGCAGTTTCCCAAAAAAATATTAAAGATTGAATCATTTAATATATTTTTATTTTTTTACAGATTTTTGTAAAAATATTACTAAAGAATAAATTTTTCTCAAAATGTATAGCACCCTCTTAGGTAATATGAAAGTTTTTAGAATAATTCTAAAATATACAAAAGTTTGCTTATATACCTCAATTACAAATTACAAAAAAAATATTTAGGTAAAAGAAGTTTATTGGTACTTTTGGATAATATATCTATAAAAACTACAAAATCTGAAAAAAGTTTGTATAGCACTATTATGTATACCATTGTAACATTTTGGAATCTATTGGATGAACAAATGTTTTTTTCTAAGAGATAAATATATGTAGAAGAGAAAAATATGATATTTATAGAGGTTTACATTGTATAAGATATTTTTATATGGCAACAAAATTTTTTTTCTATTTTTACAAAAGTCAAAATTGTGAAATAAATGCCTAACTTTTTTAGCTAACGATTTTCTTTTCATCCAAATATTATTTATAAAGATAGAACGTTTATTGAAGTTTACAAAAATGTACAACAATGTATTTTTATCTCTATTATTTTTTTGTTAAAAAAATAAAACAAGCGATGGTCATAAAAATAAAACGCTAATACCTTCAGAAAAAGTAAATTTTTTTTACTTTTATAATAAATACCTTTGCATAAATTTAAATCAAAATTTCATTTTAATTAAAATTAAATTGTCTACAAAATAATAAAACACTGAACCTACGTGAACATAGGCTTATTTTCAGTTTCACAAAAATCCAACCTATTCGCTAAAACTTAACCTAACCTCTACATTTTTCACTTCACTAATTAGAAAAAAAACAATAAACAAACTTTTATTTATACACACTAAATAACGAAAAGTCTAAAATATCCAAATAAATAGCAAGCAATACACTAATACCGGCAATGACGTAATAACAACAAAGAAATCAACACGGCAACCATGCGATGCGTTGTTCTTCTCTACTGGCTGAGTCGGTGATTGCGCAACAGAACAAAAATAAAATACTAGTTCATAGTCTTCGTTGTCTATTATACTGTTGCTTAGAGCAATTCTTCCTCTTTGTTGTGATATGATTTTCACTATTTCCAGACAACGATAAAGTAACAAAAATAACAAAATTTAATGAAGCTATTTTCGACGCATTAGGCATTTTGGGATTTTACAAAACACGAGCTTTTCAAACGCTTATTTTATAAACATTTATTTTCCTACTGGCTATTGAAAAGATGTTTCTGAAAGCCAAGAATACACTGTTTTCAATGACGACACTTACGATCGTGTAGAACGTAAACTCACGATAGGGAACTTTTACAAACATACGGTAATTTTAGCGTGTTCGGAAATTACGCAAACAAATGGCAATCGTAAATGTGAACATCCAAGTTTAGAATTTTATAATGAAAGATTTAACTTAACTATAGAGCGTTTTATGATATAATATGAAACCTTGAATCTTTATCTTTAGATTTACGTATGTTTTACTTCAAACAAAGTAAAAATAGACTTGCTGTGAGAGATCATATTACGACATAGTTAATGCGTCGAAAATAGCTTAGTGCCATTTTTAAACTGTGGTTAATGCGTCGATAATCGCTTAAAGCCAGTTGCAGGGTTAAATGAAGTCAGTTGTTTTTAATACTGTAATTTATTTTGTCCCCGATAAGGAAAACTCGTCCAAAAATAGTGGCTTCTTGAGAAGCACCCAAACAACATACGTTTCACAGATAAAATAGTAGAGAAACAACATAAAACTCGTATTTATTGATAGTTTAGATCCTATTGAATACAGCCGTCTGATTATTTGGCCAAAATAATCTTGTACTATATAAAATATTATCGAAATACGAAACGTCAAAATTGGCGACGCTGGCACTTTATGCACTTTTCGTACCGTCAAAATTAGCGACGCTGTGGCACTCAAAGGGTTAAACAAACTCTTCAATAATATAAAGTTTTTATTTTTGTGAGGCCTTTCGTACTCAATGAGTACATCTTTGGACTCACACATTCAGTTGTGTGAGTCCGAAGATGTACTCATTGAGTACGAAAGGACTCACAAAAATAAAAACTTTATATTATTGGAGAGTTTGTTTAAATTAATATATAATTTCCAATAAGACAAGAACTTCAAGAATGTTTATGTATATTTGTATTAGTTTCATTACTCCTTAATTGTGTAGATAAACCGTTCCTAAAAAGTGCTGAAAGGTTGATGAATGAGAGCATATAGAAATAAACCTACAGACAGACATGGATTATTTGAACATTTAAGTATATTTTTATACTGGTATTTTTATTTCACTATATCTATTACTGTTCGATCCATCAATGATTTATGGTTATTCATTCACTTGTAGAAGTTGTATTGTTGACAATTTGTTACGTTCATAATTCTTAAATGTGAGTATTGGAATTTATCAATCTGTTTTATAACATTGTTTAATATTTAAATATAGCAAAACAGGTATTCTTGTTGTGAAAGTGGTGACAGTGACTAATAAAGACAACAAAGTCATCACTGGTAAAGTTGTCTTTTTGAGCACAGAAAAGAAGATGATACTGTTTTATAACATTTTTTAATGTTACAATATAGTCAAACAGATATTCTTGTTGTGAAGGTGGTGACAGTGACTAATGCAGACAACAAAGTCATCACTGGCAAAGTTGTCTCTTTGGGCACAGAAAAGAAGATGATACCAGCCAAAGTGGTCAGTGTGTCAGGCAACAACACAGCCTCTGGTGGCATCATTAACAATAAGGTTGTTCCGGCTAAGGTGAGTAAGGTTCATATTTTTTTTAATTGCTTACGGCACATGTATTTATCTTATAACGTACTGAGAATCTGGTTTGAATGTGAAGAGAGTGTGATTTGAATGTTAGGCTTCTTGTACTCAAGAGATTGCTCTTGTAAGAGACTAGCCAGTGAAATTACTTATATTTCTTCAAATCGAGTCTCAATAGAATGTTAATTTGAGCATGAAGTTGCCAATTTATATAAGCTTATCTTGGAAAATCTTAGACAACATGGATTGTTTGTCATTGTATAAAATTACCAAGAAAGTTATCCAGGCTGATGATATGACTGGGCTTTTGTTTCAGGATCGTAACCCTTGTCTAATCACCATGATATAAAAATCCCACGCCTTTTGACCTTTGGTTAGCAATTCTAGGGTTAATTTCACAATCACTTGTTTGAAACCCAAATCCAGGATAGAATTCAGGAACAAATGGTTTCCTGTATATCCAACTAGGCCACTCTTAACCCATTGTCTGCTCTAATTGCTAACTACACCAGTTTGATTTTAAGGAGTTCACGTTGATGGTGGCCAGAACGTAGATAATTTTTAACCAAATCATGGCCATTTTAAAATGATTGAACCACAACTTCACAGAAGTTTGTGATATGGCTTCCTTCTGAAAGATTAAAAGCATATGTTTTCCTGAGGTTGAAACAAAACTAGATGCAAATTCCCTGACCTTCATATTCCGTCATGTTTTGGAGAAAATATAAGACAAAGGTTTGACAAACATGCACTGAATACCGGCACATAAATATATGAATGAGAGCTATTCTCGGTGCAAATAGGGTACAGAGATAATGCATGTGGAATCTGATAACAGTAGGCTGCTGTGGATATGGAGTAATGGTTGAATATAGGATACTTTTCAGACAGCCCTTCTGCACCTGTCCTTCCTGGACAGATTCAATTAAACAATGCCAAAAATGTAAGACTTTCCAAATAATCTGTTAGTAAATTATTTTATTTCAGTATTTTATATATGACATCTAGCAAATTTGTTCATGAAACAAAATGCATTGCATTTATTCATCTTACAAATGTTCTATGGTGTGGAATTCAGAACTATCTTTACCATCATGGAATCATTCCGTAGTAATGTGCCAATGGTTGATAGTTTACAAGTTAACTTGGTTTTGATGCAAATGAGGAATTTAATAACAGCAACTATTTCTCTACTTATAACCTTTCTAGACAGGTTAGGTTACTAGGAGATATTGTTTATTTAAAACAATTTAAGCTTTAAGCAATTTAAGCAAAATTAATCTTTTTTCATTTCACTTAACCCATTGCAGATCACTGACGAGCCCAGCTCGTCACGCAGCGGCCGGGCCTAACGGCACGATGACGAGCTCAGGTCGCAAAAGCGGTCTGCTTTTAAATTTCCCTCCAAATAGTTCTATTAATGTCTGACAGATCGGCCGATCGTGTTCACTTGTCAACTAAGAATGTTTAACAACGGTCTACGTTTAGAGTTTTCAAAAAGTTTTATAAATATCCTACAGATCGCAGTTGTATGTCGAAGTTGAAAAATCATTCATATGAGTTTTTTTTTTTTTTTTTTTTTTTTTTTTTTTTTTTTTTTTTTTTTTTTTTTCCTTCTGAGGAAGAGGACACTTTGTCCCCCACTTAGTCCTAAAAGGACCTTTGCGCCTCCCTTACTTTTATTTGTGCCCTCAAAAACCGAGGCTTTTGCAAAAACCAATCAAATTTAAGGGCTCCTGTTCTCTGATGTCCTTGGGGCTGAGGAGATATGCTCCCAAGTATCTTTTCCTAGTCTCTACGATGGCAGACAATCCAACCAAATGTGCTCTGCTGACTCCTCCTCCTCTCCACAGAGTCTACATTCGCTGCTCCTACTAAGGCCTACCTTCACAAGGTGCTTCCTCAGAGGGCCATGTCCTGTCAACATTCCTAATATCAGTCTTATATCCTCCTTATTCTGGTCTAGGAGAGCTGTCCACCCTTTTGCATAAGGAGAGATAAACATTTTCGATATTCTTAAACCCGAGGCTCTGCTCCAATTCTGTATCTTGTCCTCTTTTCCCAATCTTTAACCAGAGCTTTAATGCTGGAGAAGGATATTCCACAACCTGGCTCAGGCCCCACCAATATGGATTCTGCTCCCTTTTTGGCGAGGATGTCCGCTTTTTCGTTTCCATGAATTCCTTCATGACCCGGCACCCATCCGAGTGTTACTCTGTTATTTGTTGCTAGCTCTGCTAGGGCCTTCCTGCATTCCCAGACCGCTTTCGAATTAATCGAACAGGTATCCAGTGCCTTCAGTGCAGCCTGACTATCAGAGAGTATAAGGTATGATAATCCTTTTGTCCCCAACTGTGTGAGTCTTCTAGAACATGAATCTATTGCCATGACCTCCGCCTGAAAAAACTGAGGCATGTCTTCCTAGGGGCACAGCTTGCTCTACTATTTGTGCAGACCTTTCTAATTCAAATTCATTTTTCTGAAAGGGTCCTATTTCTTCCAACTCTTCTGCCAGGGACTCTCTGTAACCTCTCCAGTTGGTCGATTTAGGAACCCTGTGGGTCACGTATCTTTCCCCTATCTCCTCTATGTCGAACCTAATTGGACAGTGGTCCGATAGTGAGGCCTCCTTGGAGACGTGCCACCTTACTATATTTATGTTTTTGAGTCCTGTAGATAGGGTTATGTCCAGGACTTCTTTCCTATTTCTAGTTATAAAGGTTGGGCTTGACCCTCTATTCTCTAACACTAGATCATTGCTGAACATAAACTGTAGAAGTTCCTCACCTCTCTTGTTTGTGTTCGTACTTTCCCCAATACGTGTGGTGAGCATTGCAGTCGCAGCTGAGAAATGAGGGCCGAGCCTCTGTCTCTGCAGCTCTGCAATAGTCTTTCTAGTTCTTTTGGTGGCAGCTTGTTGACGGGTTGGGGAAGTAGGCTGAGGCTATAGTAACCTCTCTGTCCCCCTTGCAGTGAAGCCACCTTCACTGTAAGCCGCCCACCAGATCCCTTGTTATTAGATCTGTAATCGGAAAGACTGTTATTAGTTTTGAAGTTAGAATACAAGTTCTTGGGTTTTCAATTGTTCGATCATAAATGAGATTACCTACCTGAGTTGTCAGTCCTCTGATGCAACCTCTATTGATCCAAGGCTCCTGGATTAGGGCGATATCCAGGCCTGTTGAGATAAACCTTCTTCCCAAGATGTCAGTTGCGCCCTTTGCATGGTGTAGGTTTTATCTGTATTAGGCGCATACTTACGCCTTTTTCCCACCTCCCCCAGGTGGTCCATCCCCGTCTCTTCTTCTGGATTGCTTGGAGACTTTATCCCCTTTTCTTCCTCGAGCCGAGACGGATGGTCCTTTGAGCGAAGGTCCCTTCTTCAAGAAGAGAGAACAGGTGGGTCTTTCTTCTCTTCGACCGCTGCACTGGCTTGTGGAGTAGACCTTTTAGGTAAGGTATGTACAGATTGCTCTGACACCTTCGTGGCCTCCTCCACTTCCATCTCTTCAGCGGTCATTTTTTCTGTGGTGACCGTCTCAGATTTCTCTGTAGTCCCCTCTTCCCTTGTGGGTTGTTCTATGTTTCCTTGATGTTTTTTCTTCAGTCTAAGCTGAACTTTCCCAAACTTGTAGCCGATCCAAGGACCTTCCTTCTCAAGCTTGTTCGCTGTAGCGCAGTCAACTGCCAGGTGAGTAGGACAGACTTCCCCTCGTCGCTTCTCCGCAGAACATTCCATTCTCCGACAGATAGCTCTTTGTTTTGTCCTTTTAAGAGCTTCATTATCTTTTCGGTTGTATCAAGTATACTGTCAGGAAGATAGACAGTCGCGATTCTCGCACGAGGGATTTCTTCCTCTGGTACTATCCTTAGACTGGCCTCTTCCAAGGCTTTAGGAGTCTTGCTTTCCTTTAAGCCATTCTGCTGTTTCCATGTTTTCGCAGGTGAAGATTAGAACCCCTGTCTCCTGTTGATACCGTAGAATCTTGGAGAGTAGGGACCCTCCTGTTCCTCCACGATAGCTTCCAGGATGAAGCTCTGGATCTTCTCCATCTGTTCGGTTGTGAGTAGGGTCTCGGGAAAATTGGAGTGCAAGACCCCTACCCTTATACCAGCTACCGCTTGTTTGTAGGAAGGTTTCTGGGTTGTCCAGATTGCTCCTTGCGTTCCCCTTGATTTCCTTCGTTCTTTGTTTTCTTCCTCTGGTGGGCCTCCGGAGTGGATCCCATCAGAGTGAGGTCTTTTTCGGTTTCTTTCCCTCTTTTTGTTTGTTCAATTTTTTATTTTCTTTCTTCTGGAATTGGTTTTAAGGCCAATTCCCTGGCTTCTTCTTGGGAATACCCTCTTTTTCGAACCAGACCATGCGTTTCCTGGCGGCTCCACATAACTTAGGCAGTGCTGGGAGCTGTCTCTCGACTTTTGCTCCCTCTTCCTTCTGGTGATCGCCCTCCAGTATCGCATCTTCTTCATCGGTTTCGACTCTAACCGAGTCGGAGGCTATTGGACTTCTACTAGGAAGTCCGCCTGTTTTTTTTGGGTTTGATCAGGATTGCTAGGGTCAGAGCCCATCATCAATCCCTCTGTGTTTCGTGAATTTTCATCCCACATTTTGAGTGCTACAAGAGCTCTCTGGTTTTGTTTGTTTTTCTTTAAATTCTGTACTCATTGTGTTCCCACGAGTAGCGGAGATCTAAAGGTCACCCCAAGCATTGTCCGCTCTACTTGGGAAGGCTAGGTTTAAACTGGAGGTCGCCAGGTATCCAGAGTTCGCATATTTACGACCAAGCTCTCCCTTGATCACGCAGCCCTCGGCATATGCTGTTTCCACCTTGGCTTGGATTAACAGAAGGAAAATTAGAATTAGAATAGTTTAAGATAGATTGTTGGGAAGATTACCCGACAGGTGAGAGTAGTGGGGAAAAGAAAGTTAAAAATTGGGATAGTTCAACAGAAAGCCCGCCAGATCAGCTCAGCCTGATCGGAAGTATAAAAGAAGACAAGATTTGGATCAGGCAGTTCCAGGTGCACGCGCACGAAAAGTACAGCACTCAAGAAGAGAGAAGTTTACTCATATGAGTTTACTCTCTGCTTTTTAGCGTTTCTGATTGGGTGTTTTCCTCAGTTGTTATTATAATACTTTTGAGGTTAGTGAAACAGAACTAAACGACGCAGACGTACATGTTAGCGGGTTTAGTCTAGACAATGGCCCGGATGTTGTAATCGCTTCGCTCGAGCCGCTTTATTTAGACTATGATTCAGACATCATCCCTGCCACCCCGGAACCTTGCTCGCATGTTATAGTTCCTACATCATGGATACCTCAACAGGCCCATGTTCCATCTGAATTATACCTTCACAGCTGAATTTTCTAGTATACAATAGCGAGCGATACGATGTGGCGCACCATTGCGGTTCGTTCGGGGCCGCTGACCGTAAATTAATTCGTGCGCACTGGCGCCCGCGCGCCAAAACAATACGATCCGCAATGGGTTAATATTATATGAGGATAAAACTAAATAGTAAATTTGGGAGAGAAAACACAATGTGTAGAATTTTGCTAGGTAAAAATATTGTATACTACAAAAATATTTTATTAAATAAGACTTATTAAAGTTGTATTAAATAACTGTAATATTTCATATTGTATTTAATATTAATGAGACTTGTACTAAATAAAAAGTTCATTCTTCTTCTTTGCCTGTCTTTGTCTTTGTTTCTTTGTCTTCAGTGTGATTTAGACTTACTTATTCTTCTATTTTATTTCTGATTTCTTCAACAAAATCCTTTATAAACTGTCCTCACCTACAGCCTTTTTCAGTAATTCCTGTCTAATATTTGCCTTCAACCATCTCAACCCACTTGTAGTGCATCCTTCCTTGTGTCAGTTCCAATACTGGTGTCCACCTCAAAGTTTCTTTTCCTGGACCTTTGCGTCTTGCTGTGTTCCGTGAAATGTGATTGGCTGTCTCAGGTGGTCAGTATTGCAAACTCCAAACTCAAGCCAATCAGTGCGGGCAACAACAAGGAGGTGACAATCTACATCACAGGACTCGCTGGAGATAAAGTGCAGATAAGGGACTCTGGGCAGCTGACTACCAAACTTCAAATAGGGAGTAAGGTGCATGTTGTGCAGGTACGTGTGTTCTTGAAAAAAACAGTTAATCAAGGGTTCTGTTCTTTTCCTTGGTTCTTACTTCAATTTTTTAAAACATTAAAATAGGTACATGAAAATTGTTTAGCTTCACCAGTTGTGAGCGATCTATGCTGAATTCCAGATATTTTAAACAGGAAAACAACAATGATAGAATAGTTCACTCCTTGGATGCTTTTTGGTATCACTCAGCCAAAGATAAAAACAGTTAACAATGTTCAATTTATATCTGGAATAAGTGAATATAGTACAAGCAGGGTATGTTTTCATGATCTATTCTGATTTATCAAACAACAAATTTTTGTAAATTGTTTATAGTTGCTGCCTGCTGGTGAAAGCAATCACAGACTTGTGGTGTGTCGTTTTGGACATTGGAAAGCGAGTGTGTCCGAGTGGAAATATGTGTTTATTTAAATTTATTATTGTTTATTGTTTGTTTAAGCCAAGGTTTATTGTATTTTTTAATGTAATTCTAATTTTGAATTTCGAAGAAATGGAATTATTTAATGTAAGTCAAATTGTTAGTTATGTAAGTTAAATTAAAGTGCTTTTTTGAAGTTAACCAGAAATAAGACTATAGATTCAAGATTATTTATTGACTATACACAATAAATGCAATGAGTCTCATCAGTGTAGAATACAATATTGAAAACTATTGTGAGGTGCTATGATAATTACAAGGGTAATTCTGAAAGTAAGGTCCGATTCGCATAACCAGACAAACAGTAAGCGAGCAGCGAAATGCGCATACGCCCTGACTCCCGGCATGCATTGCGCAGAATGACGCCATTTGCAGTGAAATCATTGTAGTCTGCTGTTGTCTGTGCCTTTTTAAAATGTTTAAAACTATTGAACGTCCTGCCGACTGTGAAACACGGTTTTTGACAGCAAGGAACGTTTCAGCAGCAGATATTCATCAACAGATAAGTGAAGTGTACGGTCCAAATGCAATGAGTGACAGCAAAGTGCGGAAGTGGGTGAGAGCTTTTAAAGATGGACGGGAAAATGTCCATGACAAACCACGATCTGGTTGGCCGTCAGTGATCACCAAAGATTTGGTGAAAGCCGTTGATGAAAAAATTCGTGAAGATCGGCGATTCACTGTTTCTTCATTAGCAATAGAATTTCCAAATGTGAGTAGAACTACATTGTTTAAAATTGTTTCTGAAATTTTGGATTTTCGCAAATTGTGCTTACGTTGGGTTCCCAGGCTGCTTACTGAGGAATACAAAAAAAGAAGAATGGGTATTGCTCTTGAATTTCCAATATCATCAGGAAGGTGATAACCTTTTAGACCACATTGTGACGGGTGACGAGGCATGGGTTTCCCACATAACTCCAGAAATGAAATGCCAGTCGATGGAGTGGCGTCATTCGACGTCACCGGTTAAAGTGAAAGCAAAACAAACATTGTCCACACGCAAGGTAATGGCGATAGTGTTTTGGGATAGACGTGGGATATTGCTAGTCGAGTTCATGAAGCGAGGAACAACAATTAATGCGTCCACTTATTGCAACACTCTGACTACCTTAGACGAGCAATACAGAACAAGCGACGTAGCCTATTGACAGCTGGAGTTTTGTTGCTGCATGACAATGCCAGACCCCACCCTGCCAACCAAACCCAAAATCTCATCAAATCGTTTGGTTGGAAACAGCTAGAACACCCGCCATACAGCCCAGACTTGGCGCCGAGCGACTTCCACTTGTTTCGCTACCTAAAAGAGTTCCTAGGCGGGAAGCGCTTCGACACTGATGACGAGGTGAAACAAGCAGTACAAGACTGGTTATCATCGCAGGCGGCCGACTTCTATGACACCGGGATTCAAAAACTTGTAGATCGTTATGACAAGTGTTTACAAAAGTGGAAATTATGTAGAAAAATAGTGATTGATGTCAGGAATCAAATAAACAAGTTTTTTGAAAAAATCTGTTGTGGTTTTTTTTTTAAATAAAAAAAACGGACCTTACTTTCCGAAATACCCTTGTAGATTAAAGTAAAATTGCAATCAAAGTATTAAACTATAAGTATAGTTAAAATTAGGCAGCATAAATAAGTCAAATAAAATAAATAATGTCATACAACAGGTAAAAAAAGTAATAAACAATAAAAAATCTCACAAGAATAAAAAAGAACTAGTCAAACATGCAAGTTATTAAAATTTAATAAAAAGTACTCAGCAGTACTTTAATAGGGTTGCTAACCAGAAAGACTTTGACTGACTGTTTAAACCTGTACTCAGGTAGTTTTCTCATGCCTACTGGAAGAACATTGTAAAATTTTAGTGCATGACCTCAAAGCTTTTCAGCTTTTTTGAATATTTATTATATTTAATAAGTAGGTTATTACTTTGCCTGGTGGTATAGTCATGCATATTATTACAAAGCATAAAACTGTTCACATGCTTTTTAACATAGATTAAACAATTTAATATGTAGACAGAGTTACAGTGAGCATACTTACCTAACAAATAAATAAAGGCTTACAATGGTCTCTAGGCTTGGCTCCACATACCAATCAAACCACCTTTTTCTGAAGTACTAATATCTTATTAACAGAGTGATGGTTACTCCACAGCATTATGCCATAAGATATATGGCTAAAGATGTGACCATAGTATACAGTGATAAGGATATTTTATAGTCACCTCTTCAACTTCACCTCTTAATAAAATAATTTCATTTCTTTGGTACTGTATTGATCATGCAATATTATGTCTGTATTGCAAGTCATTTTAGTATGGCTGTATTAGAGATCAAAATATTGATGCAGCTTACCATATTGTAAAGTTTTAGTAATACCCATTAGTAGTACCCATTAGTCATTAATCAAACGAAAACTGATCTTGAAAAAGTGTATGATGGGAAATACAGGGTGTAACTGAAATACACCGACAAACTTCAGGAGGTTGTTCCTGAGGTCAAAACGAACCAAAAAGTTCCTATAAATGTATGTCCTAAAAAATGCATCGTTTTCCGTCTGTCCGTCTGTTTGTGTTTATTACATTAAATTTTTTTTTCTAAACAACCATTAAAGGTACAAAGTTAAAATTTTCAACATATGCTAATCTAGTAAAGATTGTCAATTTAAAAAAAAATTGAAAATTTTTACTCAACAAAATTCAAAATGGCGGCTAGTTAAAATCTTTGATGGTGAATTTCTCAAAAACTACTTCCTGTATAAAAAATTTATTAGAATATAAAAAAAATATAAATTTATTTATAAAACGAACGGTACCTCATTTTTTGAAATCGCTCAAGAAATAAAAAAGTTATGGCATTTTCTTAACCTAGTAACATATCACATTTACAAGTTTTTTGTTTTGTTTCAAAAGTTAATGTAAGTATTTAGGCAGTATAAAAAATAAAACGATATTTTGGGTTAAAAAACTTTAAACATGATAATTATAATTAAAATTTTAAAAACGACATTGGTAACAAGCAATCTACATGGCTCAACTTTCATGTTTAAACAGCTGAATATGTTTTCATGTTGAGACACAGCTGATTAGAACAACAATGAATTCAGATAAGTAAGTCTTTTCTTTGTTTATTTTTGACAAGATATGATCTGTTACTTTCACTTGTAGAAACATTATTAGTCGATAGTGCTCTTATTCTATTGAAGATGGCAGGTTACCCCATTTAGCCATCAAGCTGACATGATATTTATGTATGGAAAAGCTAACGGTAATAGTCGCCTATCATCCCGCCTGTATTTACGAATCATTTCCAAATCGACAAAAACCTACTCATTCAACATTTGCTGCTGTTTTCAACCGACTTCATGAGACTGGCACTTTGTTACCTTCTACTACAGACCGAGGTGTACAGAGGACAGCGTAGAACTCCTGATTTGGAAGAAAACATCTTACAGCGAGTAGAGGAAGATCCAGGCGTAAGTACTAGGCAGTTAGGAGCAATACTCAACGTAGACCACATGACAGTATGGCGAGTTCTACATGAGCAGATGTTATATCCGTACCATTATCAGCGTGTACAAGCCCTTGATCCAGCTGACTTTCCATTACGTTTTACAGTTTTGCCAATGGTTTTAATCAGCAAGCTAACAACCCTGGTTTTACATCATTAGTTGTGTATACAGATGAAGCTTGTTTTAATCGAGATGGAATAACCAACTACCACACAATATGCATCAATGGGCTGATGAAAACCCACAAGCCATTCATGAAGGGAGACATTAACAGCATTTAAAATATATGTTTGGGCAGGCATCATTGGAGACTGTTTATTAGGTCCTTTTGTATTACCTGACATACTAAATGGTGAAAACTACAGACATTTCTTACAACACGAATTGCCTGAAATTTTAGATGATGTTCCCTTGGGTGTGAGAGAGCACTGTTGGTTCATGCATGATGGAGCTCCCACGGCATTTCAGACTAGATGTCAGGCAATTTCTGGACCAAACTTATGGGGGAAAGATGGATAGGCAGAGGGGGACCTGTATCATGGCCGCCTCGGTCGCCAGATCTAAATCCAATCGATTTCTTCCTTTGGGGCCATTTGAAAACTCTAGTTTATGAAAGACCCAGTTAATACCAGGGATGACCTTTTACAGCGTATCACTGCAGCCTGTAACACTGTAAGGAATACACCAGGAATACTTGAAAGAACTCGGCAATCAATGACCAGACGTGTTAATGCATGCATCGCATCAAATGGAAGGCCTATTGAACGTTTGTTGTAAAGTGATCCCTAATATTTTGAAATAAATGTTGCCTCTGTAAAGTTATTTCCGTATTTCTTAATAATGACAGCTTAAAACTCTTTTGTTTAATGTGAGATATTTTTGTTTAATGTGAGATATTTTTTGTTGAATGTTCTAAACAATTGTAGGCTACTGATTTTTTGAAACAAGAAAAAAAACTTGTAAATGTGATATGTTACTAGGTTAAGAAACATGCCATAACTTTTTTATTTTCTTGAGCGATTTCAAAAAATGAGGTACCGCTCGTTTTATAAATAAATTTATATCTTTTTTATAATCAAGTAAATTTTTTATACAGGAAGTAGTTTTTGAGAAATTCACCATCACAGATTTTAACTAGCCGCCATTTTTGAATTTTGTTGAGTAAAAATTTTCAATTTTTTTTAAAATTGACAATCTTTACTAGATTAGCATATGTTGAAAAGTTTAACTTTGTACCTTTAATGGTTTGTTTAGAAAAAAAATTTAATGTAATAAACACAAACAGACGGACAGACGGAAAACGATGCATTTTAGGACATACATTTTATAGGAACTTTTTGGTTCGTTTTGACCTCAGGAACAACCTCCTGAAGTTTGTCGGTGTATTTCAGTTACACCCTGTATATGAACAGCGAACTTGTGACAGAGTACAACTATTAAGTGATGTGGTTAAGTATTTTATGGATCAAACAATCACTGCACATAGATGTATATGTAACATAAAATGAAATATTACATTCCAATAAAGTCCAAAGTCATTGGCTGTGATTTAAGGCCCTATCCAACATGGCGCGACTAAGAAAAACAGAAGATAGGTAATAGTTTGTGCAAGTTTAATGCTCCAATCAAGTATAGCGAGTGTTGAGTATTAAAATTTTAAAAGAGTAAGCTCTGTCAAAATTGTGAATTTTTAAAACAACACACAAACTGAACACAAACAATATTTTTCAAGTGCTTCACATGTTGACAGAAAGAAGCAGCAGAAGCTGATACCTGGAAGTCGGACCACATTGATGCCTGTCTGCCACTGGATCCCTCCGTTGAGGAATCAGAAATGATTACTCCTGATACTGAGGTAAAGCTATTTGTGGATATCATTTTGGATCTATCTTGTACTGAGTAATACTCCATAGTCTATTGAATTTTCTTCACTATTGAATGGCAAAATGCCTTCATGGTAAATCTAAAATCAACTGCTTCATAATTGAGTCTCACACATCAAATTCCTACCATTATTTGTTGTTTTACTGATAACTCTGATTATTATCATTTCATTCTCACTGTATTGTAAGTTTTGTACAACTGTTATTACAATTAGAGATGTATATCAGCTATTTCAAATAGAGTGCAAAATGGAAATATAGCAATATTCCATTTAAACAGTGTGTCTAAATCCATCGTTTATAAAATATGTAATAACATATCTTTGCATCAGGAGGGGATTTGGTAGGAATTTTTTGCTTCTTGGACTCAAATTAAAATCTCTTACTAGACAACAATCAGTAGCAAGTTTGCTTGATGTTTTGTAGTATGTTGAACACATTAGATGTCAACAGACAATATGCATTATAGGAGCAAGGAGAAGCTGTAGTGATTGGGGAAAATCAATCACCTAAGCCAGTAGTTTCCCAACAAATAATGTGGGGTATTTGATGGAAAAGTAATTAGCTCTCAGTTGTACATTTGATAATTTAGAGATTCAAACCTAAGACTAGTTTAGGAACGCAATGTAAATAAAATCTTATGAAAACTATTTCAAATAGATTCCATGTATATCATTTAGATGTAAGGAGGCTATATTTTGTGTTTTTGTTATAGCATTAATTGTTCTTTTATTATAAGTTAGGACAGTTTATCTGCCCTATCCAAAAAGTAACAGATGTTTTAAAATAAATAATTAACCAACTGAGATAGGAACATTATATTATATACATTTAAAAGCTACACACTTAAGTTATTTTTAAACATGATCCACGTTCAAATTGAGACATTTATCATAACGTGACACAAGTTTTTCGATTCCAGCTTTGTAGCAATCTGCTACCTCTGAAATCTTAACCACTGATTAATGCCAGTGTGAAGTTCAACGTCACTATCGAAGTACTGTGTTGTGAGCCAGGTCTTCATCGCTTGAAAGAGTTGGTAGTCGCTTGGTGCTGATCTGGGCTATAAGGTGGATGATCAAACATTTCCCAATCAAAATCATCCAAGACTTGGTCTGTACGATTGGCTGTATGAGGACGTGCAATATCGTGGAAAAATAAAATTTTCGAGCTAAATTTTCCCTTACGCTTGTTTTATATTACTCGCTGTAGCTTCTGCAATGTTTCATAGTACCTCTCTACATTGATTGTTGATCCTCATTCAAGGAAATCAACCAGAATCACTCCCTTAGCATCCCAAAAAAAACAGTTGCCATAATCTTTCTCGCTGACAGAGTTTGAGTTGGAGACATTTTCTTGGTTATTTTGGAGAATGTGTGTTTCATTCCACAGACTGCATTTTTGTTTCACAATTGACATGCTTCACCCATGATTCATCACCAGTAACGATATGATCGAGAAGTTTGTTACCATGCTTGTCGTACTCATCAAGGAAAGTTAACAATGCAGCAAGCCTTTGTTTTTTGTGATCTTCCGCAAGAATTTTTGGAACTAACCTGGCACTAAAAGTGTGGTATCCAAGCTTCCCTACAACAATTTCATGAATTAAACTTTGTGGGAAATGTTCCGAGAGTTAAGTCATTGTGAAACAGCGATTTTCACGAACTTTGTCATTGATTTTAAACATAAATATTCAGTCACTACGCTAGGCCGACCTCTACGACTATCTTCATGAACATTGGTGCGGCCATTTTTAAAGTCAATACACCACTGCCTTTCTCTGCTTTCACTCATTATTCCATTTTCATTAACTTCACACAGTTTGTAATAGATTTCAATTGGTTTATGGTTTTTTGCTAACAAAAACCTTATCACTGAATGCACTTTACAAGTGGTGGCATTTTCAATTGCAGCACACATTCTAATTAATCACAGTGAAAAAAGTAAAAGAGATACAGACCGTGTGTGGCTACAGCTCGATGCATACTGAACGCCAGAGTATTTTGACACCAAGATGGCGACTGTAGCCTGGCCCACTGCCGCACCATTCAAAAACATCTATTACTTTCTGGATAGCCCTCGTATAATTATTAATGTTCGTATTATTGTGATTTCATATTCTACGAGCCGTGATCGACAAAAATGCCAAGTCTTCCAAAATTAAAATTATACTATGATTGTGTTTGCAATCTTTGAAATCTACCTAACATTTGTATTTGTATGGAGTTGAGCTGAAGCTAGGATAATGCCTAGAAAGTTTAGCTTGCATTTCCTGATTCTGAAAGGGAGAGATGAGATTTGCCAGACTTTAGTGGTATTTTTATAATGTATGACGACTACAAAATGTTTTATTACAAAAATCTTAGTTTCTAGAATTTAGATAGTCACATAGTATCTGTATACTATGTGACAATGTAATTGTGTATTAATTTATAACTTAGCATCAGTAAAATTAATTTTTATGAGAAATTAATATTGTTATAGCAAGTGATTATTTTACATGAAAATATAATAGCTTTACTTCTGCCAGGTTACATCGCTGCCCAATGTAATTCAGACATAGCCAAATATATTGTTATAATATTATTATTATACTTCAACTATATTAAAAGCAAATTGAACCATCAGGAATTAATTTTCTTTTCCTCACAGCCTATAGTGTGGGCTGTAATCTGTAAAGTTTGTTAACAACTGTTTTATCTGAACTACAGTATTAATAGCTCTTGTCTTAAGAAATCACAAGCTTGTGAACCACCCTTAGTGTTGTTTATATTTTGTATAGTGTACATTGTAATTGTATGAGTTATAATGGAGTAATTGATTATATAAATATTATGAACAGGGAAAACATATATATCAAAATAAATGCTTAGAAAAATATAAATAATTTTGTATCCCATTAATGTAAGTAAAATTTTAGCAGTTTTTATAGAATTTAAACCTTTTTTTAATTATTCCAAATTGAAAAATGTTACAGCATAAAATAAAAGTATATGTCACATGTAGAAATATCACATATATAAAAAAAATCAAATAAATATATTGATACATCTGAAGGAAATCAATATTTATAGTAAATTATAATGTGTGCGCGCACGCACACACATAAATATATGTTTTTACATACCGAAAATGTATAGATTTTAGTAGCCTATATAAAAATCAAAATAGTATTAAAATAAATTATGTTTTGTTTAAATTTTATATCTAGTGTTAGTCTTGATACACTAATTAAACACTTTTATAGGTTTTTAATCCAGAATAACCTAATTAAAATCAAGAATAGGTACGAATTAGGTTCTTAAACAATCTTATGCAATTTGCAATGAACATTGCTAGCCTGACATTGATATTTGGGGCTCAATAAGGTTGATAGCTAACTTAACTGAAATTTTTGTTGTTTTTAGGTAGTGTGAAGTTAAAGCACCACAATTAAAATATAAGCATCTTATTTCTTTTACTGTGTTGGAAGTGTCTGAATTAACTTAAATCACTACTATATGCTTTATGTAAGTGGTATGTAATTTTACTTACAGGCAGCAGAAGGACATTTCCTGTTGGAAGGGGCGCAGAACTTTGATGGTGTCAATCTGACGTGTCATATTTGTGAGCGACAGTTCACACAACTCAAGTACCTTCTGAGCCACCAACAAACGCACATCCTTTCAGAGCCGGTGAGCTGCGACCAGTGCGACAAGCACTTTAAGCGACGGTACGACTTGTTGCGACACAAGCGACGGTCGCATGCAGACAACGCAGTGTACGAGTGTGACATCTGCCATAAAACCTTCAATGATCGAACAGTGGCCAGCAAGCATCGACTGATCCATACTGATGACTTCAAGTATTGCTGTGAGGTCTGTAACCGGCCATTCAAGTACGTACATGACCTGAAACGCCACCGGAGCATCCACTTTGATGAGAAACCTTTTGACTGTGAGATCTGTGGCAAAAAGTTTAAGCATAAGAGCAATTTGAAGACCCATCAGGCGACCCACTACTCGACGAAACCATACTCATGCACACTGTGTGACAAACGGTTCCACCAGAAGGGTAATCTGAAGACACATCTTATAGTCCACACGGGGGAGATGCCATTTGTCTGCAACATCTGCACGAAGAGGTTTCACACGAGGAGTGGTCTCTTGAACCACTCGTATAGTCACAGTGATGAAAAACCATTCCAGTGTGATATCTGTGAGAAGGCGTTCAACTGGAAGAGTGGTCTGCTGACACACCAGCAGACGCACAGGCCACGCATCGTCCCTGAGGAGGTGCAGGTCATTGAGATAGGTCCCATTCCTGTTGACAACTAACCCCACACTTGTCACTGATCTGGGTCTGCTTATGTAAATATCGCATCAGCTGGTAGACTTTTGTATCTGTAAGTAAACTGTCATTAGCGTTCCTTAATTAATTGTTAGAGAGAATCTACAAACTACACCAGCTAATAAATATTACAACTGAATTTATGTTGTGTAGGTTTTATATTTGTTATGTATATTTTGTAAGTTGGGAAGTTGAAATTTTCAGGCAATAGAGCATATATATATATATATATAAATTTGGTTTTTCTTATTTTTTGAAATAATTCTCAAACATTTAACATAGTTCTACCAATCAGAAATTGGTACATATAGTGAAGCTTCAGAATACTGGTAATGCTCCAAAACATTAGTACAAAGAAATACCCATTCATCTCACATTAAAAACATGTCAGTATATAGAAGTAAAAGTGAGTTGTGTATGTTTTTACGTTGTAATGCTCCTTTAATTTCAGTTTGATCTATTCTAAGTGTTGATATGAAAAAGTGTTTTAGAAATCTAAATGTTGAAGGAAAACACCTCTTTGAAAACTTGGTATTTTAATTTCACAAAATTGAGAAGTGTTCTTCAAAATTCATTCTGTACATCAAGGAGTATTTTAGTAAATAGTTGCTGGGATAAATTGAAATTTATATTAACTGCTAAAACCCTAAATATAAGTTTCTTTTCCTTAGAATTACAAACATAAACTATTTTTTCAGCCTTTATATAGGTAAAGGTTTTTATATCTTGCTTTTCTGATGAATTATTAGTACCTCTATGATTTTGTGTTGAACTAAAGATAACATTTAACATAATTGTTATCATGTAATATAAATTAAATATCCTAGAGTGGTTTCAAATAATAAATTTATGTTTTTAATCTTCATATGTACCTGTATCAAACAAAAATTAGTGTTCAAACTAACCTTCCATATGTACTTTATCTCCTGTACTAATTATAGGGAAAAGTGCTGTAGCTTTCAGAAGAATTCAATTTATGTTTTCTGTAGAAATATCTATTTTGACTTGCCTTGAGAATATAAAAGGCAAATATGTGAAAAAATGGTTAAGAAAATTTATTTGTAATTGTGCATGTATGAATCACCAAACAAATAAACTGATTTAAACTAAATTTGACATGCAGATGTAGTAAAATTTGTGTATATCAAGCAATGTTTTAGTGTCTTAAAAACTCTATAAAGGTCCTAGTTATATTTTCTGAAACTGTTCACTGTTAGCTCATTAGATAGTGTACAAAATGTCACCATCTATATTTGTAGAAACATTCTTCAAAATGTAATGAAAGGTAAATTTTTAATTGTAGGTTCATTACAGTTTTGAATATAATGTGGCCATATATATTTGGTTGAATTGTCATGCAATTTACAAGGGCTGTCCAGAAAGTAACAGACATTGTGTGAGGGTGGTCAGCACCATACAGCTGTGGTAGTAGTTTGCAGACTGTGCCACTCCTTCTTTGCTACCTGTAATGGTACTGTACTTGTTACTTGTGTTCAGCAATTAAGTTGTTGTTTGAAAAAAATCACGAAGCCATTGAAATTTATCACAGACTAAAATAAACAATAATTGATAACTCATTTTATGCATGAAATTATATTGGAAAATATTTTATACTGACGTGGAAGTGCTTACAGATGGAAACAATCTGTTGAAAAAGCAACACCAGATTTATACAGAGGCAGTATTGAAAAACTTATGTAACAGTATAATAAGTGTTTTAATTTGAATTTCATTATGTAGAAAAATATCGTTCAACTGTATAAAATTTTGTTTATCATTTGTTACCAGAATGTATGTTACCATTTGGATAGTCCTTGTATTATGATTTAATGTAAAATATCATGATTTATTTGTTAAGAAATAGTATTTTTAAGCCGTAGTAATTTTGCTTATGGTTAAAAATGTAATAAACTGTATAAATATTAACTGTAAAAGTTAATTTCAATTTTGTGTAAAAAAAGCGTATGAAGCTACAGGGACCCTATGTAGACTTGTGAACTCTGAAGTAGTATGAAAACAATAACCATTCAAAAACAGTGATTTCCATTAACATCTGTAATTGGAAATAATTTGTAGTATGCAATAGTAAACCATACAGAGTTATCCATATTAACTGTAAATCTGCTGCAGGAGTTAGTATAATTTAATTTCCTATTGTATGGTTAAATTTCATAAAATATTTATCCTGATTTCATAACTTTTACTAAATAAAAAAAACATCCTTTAATTGTTTATACTAATTCTTACAAAATAAATATTGAATAGTCAAACATTTTGGAATGTTGCCTTGTAGTTCAGAGGTGACAAGAGTATTTTACTTTTCTAATGAAATATATTGCTACGGTATTTAAGTTAATAAACCACTGAACTGAACCAATTTTCAGTAGTTTTTTGTTTAACAATTTTGTCATTTAGTATTTCATCCATAATTGTATGCATATTTTGGATTTCTAAGAAACAACTTTTAAAATTTATTTAGATGTATGCATTTTGTTACAAAGAATCATTTTATTGATAGAAATGACTATTGCTTATTATCTTTACATTATTCAAGTAGTACTGGTATTAAAGTATAACCTTTTGTGGTAGTTCTGTTATGGATCCACTTTGTGATTGTAGATTTGCTAAAAAGTACACACTGAAAAAGTACTGGTGTGAAACCCTTTAGAAAGTTCAACATTTCATTTACAATTTCTAGCAAAAATAAAGATAGAAGGAAACAAGGTTATTGAGTTGCTTCCTGTTCAGTTTTTATTGATAATAACTGCTTAAAGAAGTTTTCTTGTGATTATATTTCTTCCACAAACTTTATTCTAACAATATCTTCTGTGAGAACTAAGGGTCTCAAGTAAATATCATGGGATACCGTAAATATTATCTTTTTATTTGAATACCAACTTTACATAAAAATATTGATTTTATTGAAGTGATAAATGTGTTGTCATCAAACAGCCGCCTTGAGGGGATTTCACATTCAAAATGTCAGTATAATAGGACAATATCTCTTGTTGAAACTGTAATGTTCATGTCAAAATGTTTTGAGATTTTATGTTTCAAAATTTTTGTGAAAATGATTTTAAATTAATCAAAAGTATATTTTGGAATCAAGGTGAAATGTGGGTAAAGTATCTGATGATAAGCTTATTAATACCTCTTGCATGGCTTGTTTAAAAAACGTTTTTGACGTTGTTAGCATCGCAAACAATAAAAAACAATGAAAAAGGGATAATAATGAGACAGGAAAGGAATATATGCTATTTTAGAGGTGGGGGCGGATATCCAAAACCTCTAGTAGTCATTTTATTCTATGTAGACAAACCCATATAGCTGCTTTGGAGAACACTGGTGGTATTTAGGAACACATTTTCAGTGGGTGAAGAGAAACCCTCAAAGTAATTAATATTTACTATTGTAAGCTAATAATATTAGAGTTTGTTTTATAAATCCGACTACATGGTTCATTGTTCAGTTTGTCACAATGTGATTGGTGACTTCTGTCCAAGACAGTAATGATCTCTGTAGAGATAATATAGATGTCCTAATCAGGTCCCAGCATACTGCCAAACCTGGATGGTACATAGCATTCACCGCCATAGTTTACCAAACCGTTTTTCTCTCAACTATAATATTCATTCTTTGTCAACTTGCTCTGTGAACATCCTGCCTGTTCCTTGGTCCAATGTTTGTCTCCAACCTGAATCTCCTACTGTACAACCATCCTTCCTTCATTGTTTTTGTATGATTAGGTGACTTCATTGGATCCCTTTCCTTATTTGTCAATGATCTTTATACACTGTAGACCAATTCTGTTTTAAACCTAATTCTGTTTCTTATTCGGTTTCTGGCCATGCGCTGCTTCTCACATATTTTATTTCATTTGCATTAACTCTTTTCTTTCGCTTTCCTTAGGCCTGTAGCTGTAATACTTATAGGCATATCCAGACATGATACATAGTAAGTTGTGTTCTATACTCAGCTTCTTGGCAGTTTTCCTGTAATGCGCTGCTCAAAGTTAAAAACATTTCTATTGTATTAGTTGTTCTTGTTGGCAATATGGAAATTGAAATATTGCTGAGTAACACGAAGTTAAATAAAATTTATACTGTTATATTTTGTCATGTGCATCATAGAAACGTTAACAAAATATGATTGAGCATGTCTGTGCCAAGCCATCATACAGTCTACGAAATATAATTTATATCAACAATATACAATGAGAAATTATTTTTTTAACAATTAAAAACAGGTTATACATATCATTATGCCTAATGTTTAATGTTTAAAAATCATAATGAATCAACAAAGTGTTTTAATTTGTTGCTCCCAGAGGAAAGAACTTTAAGAGGATTGAAATTTTTCACCTACTGGAAAATTTAAAATGGTAATAGATTCCTGGGTATTTTTTTTATAGTCTTGAACATGTTAGTGATTTCTTGAAAAATTTGTTAGAGTGTTACAAACGACTGCTTAAAAAAATGTTAACAATTTCTATATGGCCTACAAGAATAAAGTGATTGGAACAATTACAAACTTGGGAAAGCCAGTGGCCTATGTTTGAGTTAGAGATATCACAGGTTTAAATCTTGTCTGTGGTTCTAATACTTTTCATCAGTAGTGTTGATCTTGAACTGTAGCATTTCTTCCTTTTTATTTTATTTGGTAAGATCCTCACACAAATCTGTGGTCTATGAGGACAGGTAGAATCATCTTAAATAGACGACCAGCCTCTCAGTTATCTAAGAAAAATAAACTTCACAACCCACAAGGTTCAAAAGTCAAATACAGTTATAGCTTTATGTCATGTGACAGCTGACATCCGATTAGCTCACATATTTATTGGACTAAATTTGTATATCCAAATTTTGCAGCATCAAACTTGATCCTGTGGATCTATTCCTCCTCTACTCACCTATAATGTTCTGGATCTATTGTTTATGTCAGAATGGATTAAATTATTATATATTAGTAATAACAGAAAAATAAGACATATGTTTAAGTGAAATTTAGCTACTTATAATTTTTAATGTTACATAAAATGTTGTTTTATAGTGATATAGAATATAAACTGTTTTCTTTTATATTGTCAGTATTTATGTTTTTATCTATAAAAAATATGAGAATAACTTACTCAAACAATTAGTAGTAATACATGTTTATTTATTATTATTTTATTGTAATATAAAAATTATGTGATTTTTATGTAGAGAGTTTATCTGAACCATTTATGGGTCTGGATTGTATATATTTTTGCTGCATGGATAGCAAGTTAGTTGTGTTATAAACTGATTATTATATGGTTAGTCGTAATAATTATTTTTAGTTATTGTTATATTAATAATAAAATTCTTGTTAATTATCTGATGCACAGTTTTTTTTGCTGCTTGTATGTGTTAGCTCCATGAACCAATCTTTCGGATATTATATAAAACTGAATATTTTTATTCTTTTAATAGTTATTCTTTTCTCACATGTCCTATGACAATTGCATTATTTATTCAGAAGGATTAAACATTAATATATTCCATATATAAATGAATAAATATAAAACTGTATTGTTTATTCTTCTGCTTAAGTAATTTTTATTCAATCTTACCTCTTAACATTATCCTTAGAATTCGTATATTTCTATGTTTGTTGGTTTGATATATTTAATCCTGTTCAAATTAGGGTTGGAGAAAGTCAGAACAGGATAATTTGCAGGTAGGATAATTTAAAAAATAATCCATGAGTTTTCAGTTAGTTTTTTTGAACAAACTGTTTTTAGTAACAAATAACAAATTTGTATTCTATTTAACGATTTATAACTGAGTAACCTGAATATAAACTATGGAGCTACCACAATATATAGTTTTCAGCAGATGGTTTTTAAGCCTTTAAATAGTCTGATAATAATTGTAGCCTTGGTTATGAAAAGTTAATATATTGTATTTTCTCACAAAAATTATCCACATTTCTGAGATGGTGGATAAAAAACAAAAAAATGTATTGTTGGTAAGTACTCACTGAACACATTTTGTACCATTTGTTACCATCTGTATGAATTTTCTTTATGTAATTAAAAAATATGTGTACAGCCTCACATTGTATTATTTGGTCCAATAAATAATAATAAAGCTAAATTCAGATAACTGATTGTGCAGAATTAACAGTGTTTTATGTAATATCTGTTCTTCCAAATCATTATTTGTTCTGAACTCTAGTGTTTGACTATCTAGAGTGATAGTCTTACAAGGCAAATTTTCCACCAAAGAAATTTTAGGTACAGTCACAGCCAAAGATTTATATAATAACAATAGACATTTAAAATAAATATATGACATGTCAACATATACAATTTTATGAATAAAAATTAATTGTTATTTATTTAAATAGAATGTTGCGAGGTGCTAAACTCAAGAATGGCTGAACCAATTAAGCTATTTAAAAAAATATCCATTGACATTCAAGGAAGGTTTTTATCTAGAGGAAAATTGAAGTTTTCCAGAATAAGGAAAATAATTAAAATGTATATGAAACCGTAAACTCATTTTAATGGACACTAAATATCTGTTGACATTTTCAATTGAATTATGTAAATGAAGCTGAAACATTTGTAGTCTAGAAATTAACCCTTTTAACCCCAAAGTCCATATTACATGGACATCATAAATATGGTGTCAACTCCCGACGTCCGTGTAGTCGGGATGTGCACTTTTTATGATTTTGCTGGTCACTTATTTTACCAAATACATTGAAATTCCACAGACCTGTGTAAAAAGATGTATTGCATCATAATATGATTGCTCATAATGCTTTGACTTCGTATTTTGTCAATCTATGACTGAGAAATTGCAATTCATCTCAGCTGACTGCTCACTGATTGTCGCAATACAGTTGTATTTCACTATTTTGTGAATTTTCCACTTTGTTTAATGTCGTTAGCTTAAAACAGTATAAAGTACGGAAGTTAAATATTAGATTGTTACTTATTTTATTTGAAAATGAGTTAAAGGAATCGTTTGAAGTCTCCCTTAACCCATTGCGGATCGTATTGTTTTGGCGCGTGGGCACGAATTAATTTATGGTCAGCGGCCCCCGAACGATCAGCAATGGTACGGCACATCCTATCGCTCGCTATTGCATACTCAATTCATATCTCCGTTGAACTGGATTCCGGTTCATAAAAATATCTCCATCTATATTCTTAAAAACAAAATAATTAAATACAATATATTGTTTAGGAACTATTGTAATAAATATCGATCAAGTTCAGACGATCGTAAGTTTTCCATTTCCATCAGCTCATATTATGACACACAAATTATACCATAAAATGTGATACTAGTTACTATTTATAATAACAGCTGAGGAAAACAACGAATCAGAAGCGCTAAAAAGCAGAGAGTAAACTCATATGAATGATTTTTCAACTTCGACATACAACTGCAATCTGTAGGATATTTATAAAACTTTTGAAAACTCTGAACGTAGACCGTTCTTAAACACTCTTAGTTGACAAGTGAAGATGATCGCCCAATCTATCAGACATTAATAGAACTATTTGGAGGGAAACTTAAAAGCAGACTGCTTTTGCGACCTGAGCTTGTCATCGTGGCGTTAGGCTTGGCCGCTGTGTGACGAGCATAGCTCGTCAGTGATCCACAATGAGTTAATTGAAAATACAGCAATTTAGACCAGTGTCCCTTCTGCCAGTTTTTTCTAAAGTTTTTGAAAAGGTTGTGTACATTCTACTTATAAATCAATAACTTATTGGATAATCAACAACCTGGGTTTAGGAAGGAGAAATCAATGATTACTGCAGGCATTGAATTTATTCGATCAATAAGTGATAAAGGTGAAAAGGTAGTTGGAATTTTCTTAGATCTCTCTAGAGCTTTTGATGGCGTGTATCATCCAGAATTAATATTATCTCTTAATAATTTGGGAATCCAAAATAAAGAACTTTCATGGTTCAGATCATATTTAACAGAGCGAAAGCAATATGTTGAAGTAGAGCACACATCTCCACAATTAGAATGAAGTTAATAATGTTACAATAGGAAATTCAAATCTGCAATACAAACCATAAAGTATGGAGTACCACAAGGGTCAATTTTGGGTCCTTTACTGTTTTTATGTTACATGAATGGAATGACCAAAATAGTCCCCAAAATTGTTATATTTGTCAGTTTGCAGATGATACTAATATTACAGTATCTAGTAGTTCAGAAGAAGACATTGAAATATCTTCTCACATCAGCATAAATTTGGTAAAACAATATTTAGATGGCAAAAAATTACTTATAAATTCCACCAAATCGAATATTTCTTTTTCTACAAGGCCAAAATTAATATTGGAATCAATGTAAACGAAGAGCCAAGTTGAGTACACCAAATTTTTAGGATTTTTAATTGATGAAAACCTTTCCTGGAATAAACATGTAGACCATATTATTCATTAAATATCTTCTGGTATATATGCACTGAGACAGTGTTGTCAAGAGTTTGTAGTTTACAAACTTACGATTCATACATTTTTCTCTAGAGCATTCACACATATATGAAATAAGCATTTATGGCGCAATAACAAACAAGAATCTGGATAGGTTACTAGTCCAACAAAAGAAAGCTCTACGGGTTATCCTTAGACTTAAAAAGACTGACTCCATTTAGAAATTATTTAGAGAAAATGGAATTTTAACGGTATACAGTTTATATATTTATGAAACTGTTCTTTATGCGAAACAAGAAGAAAACAATACTCCAATTCTAGTTAATAGTCATCAATACAACACGGCATAACAGAAATGTCCCACAACATAATTTAGAATTTTTCCAAAATAAAACTGATTTTATGGGACATAAGCTCTTTAAAAATCTGCCAAGTGTGATAAGTAAAGAATAAAACTTGAAAAAAAAAGAAAATGAAATTAAAATCTTATCTGCTGAACCTATAGCAGTGGCGTAGCGAAGGGGGGGGTCCAGGGGGTCCGGACCCCCCCCCCGAAATTTTTAAGACATTAAAAAAAGCATGGAGTAGGAGAAAAAACGAGAGTCATATCATTTACTCTTGTCTACAAACATTAAATTGATTGATTTAATTGATTAAAGTGACCGTTGTTAAAATATATATTGTCCCTTTCGTTTAAATCATAAAGTATCAAGGCTCGGCCTTTCGGATAGTGTAGTCTAATCACGGTATTGCTTATAGAGCGCGGTTACGTGACGTCGCAAAGCAACCTAAATTGTAATACGGCGAACATTCGACATCAAGCGCTCGTTGTGTCAACAACTCCTGGAACAACATGAGTGAAATCTTCAAGAAGATGGGTCAGCGTGCCTTTGGAAGCCCCGGGCAGCCAGCTAAGAGGGCCTAGCTCTCCACCCTGCCAGCTCGGCGCCTAAGAAGGTCGCTGCTCCAGCAAAGGGCCTTTTTAAAGGCCACAACGTCACCACTGCTACTGTGACATCTGACCAACCTACGGCTTCGGTTTCTACGCCCAGGATACCCTTGCTATTCCTGGACAGTGTCTCCGGACTGGCCTACCTACACCAAGAAGTTGGAGGAGTTGGCGCGGGGACGGCCTGACGACAACGTTCCGCGGTGTTCACTATCGCTTTGAAAGTGACCACCGTGGAGGACTTCAGGGACATTCAGCGGTACCTATGTTCCAAGAAGCTGCCCTTCTACACTCACAACCTTGGGCGTGAAAGATCGCTTAAGGTTGTGATCAGCGGACTGCCCGACACCGATGATGTGGAGCTCTTCGATGTCTTAAACTGACGAGGGCTTCGCCGTCGACGAGGTTGCACGACTTCGGACAGCCGGGGACCTACCAGGAGCTGGCTGATCACGCTGAGCAGGGAAAGTGAGCGAGAGAACCCTGACACCAAGCGGGCTTGTCAAATCTACAACGTGACAAGCCTGCTCCACGTCAGGGTCCTCAGTCACTGTCTACAAGAAGCCGGTTGGCCCGCCGCAGTGCTACCGGTGCCAAGGTTTTGGCCACGGCTCCGGAAACTGCGGGAGGCCGAGAAAATGCGTCCGCTGCGGGGAAAATCATCTGAAGATGAACTGCCCCAAAAGTCTCGACGAAGAAGGGTCACTGCTGCAATTGTGGCGGCGATCACAACGCCAACTATCGTGGGTGTCCAGCCTACAAGGAGGCCAGAGCGGCAGCTGTCCAGTTAGGCCGCAAGTCCCGGCCAACCAAACCAGCGGCGAGGCGACCAACGGCCCAGCCGCCCAAGCAACCAGCGCGGGACGAGTCACCAGCGGACTCCGTATCGGAGAGTGAAAGCTGAGGACGACATGCCGCAGAAGAAGAAAGCGCCGGAGGAAACCCCAGAACCCAGCCAACCGACTTCCTCGCCCCGCCGGCATCTGTGGCTGACCTTCCGGTCACACAGAGGCCCAGGGCGACTCCCAGGCAGAAACTAGAATGGCCACATACACCAGCCACTCCGCCGCAACAAACGGAGGCGCCAGCAGCTGATGCAGCAGCAGAAGCAGCCGCCCCCGCCCAGCGCAGCCTACAAGCCGTGTTGAAATAGCTGCACAGCTGACCGCCCTCACACCGGCTCTTCAATGAAGCAGGGGCCCTCAGTGGCACACCGACCAGCTGCTAGGACTGCTGCAGGAGCAAATTATTCCAGTTGACAGGCAAGTCATTGAGCTCAACTGCTCAGATACTGCACACAGACCAGGAAGAGCGCCCAGAGGCCATCCTAGTGACCCAACTTGGACTTGGACAGTTTAAATTAGCGACCACTTCGTTCAAATTTCGTCTTGGGGACGTAAAATGGCTGCTTAGAATTGTAATGACGTTGATTTGAGTGTCATTAAACTGTTATGACGTGTATATAATTATCGAAAAATTATAAAAAAATCACTTTCGGTTGGAAATACACTTTAAACGCTCTACTGATAAGAAGTTTCCGACTACTTTGGATTTCACTGACTGAGGTATTATTTAATTTTCCTTAGTATATTCCGATCGGAAGTGATTATTTTTGTTTTTTTTTCTCGATAGTTATATATGTATTAGTCGGCGTTGAATTAATACCTAAAATCAATGTCCTAACAAAATTATAAATACCACTCTTACCTCAACCACTCAACCAGTGAAATCCAAAATCGTTCAAAACTTGAATCTGTAGAGCTTTTCTTCGGTTATTTACCGACCGGAAGTGATTTTTCGTCGATAATTATATAGGTAGTCGAGTACAGTTTATTGATAACAAAAAAAATCGTCGTCCTAACTCAATCAAAAAATACCACGTTTACCTCATTAAACTGAAGTCCGAAGTAGTTGAAGATCTAATCATTAGAGTTTTTCAGGTGTATTTTATTTCCGACCGAAAGTGATTTTTTTTGGTTTTTTTTTTCCGATAATTATATACTACTCGTCTACAGTGTAATGAATACAAAAAATTGTTATTATAACTCATTCATAAATACCTCAATCGGTTTACCTAAAGTAGCCGAACTTCTAATCAGTAGAGTTTTTTTCGGTGCATTTTCCGACCGTTAGTTTGATCTGTACCCGAGCAACGCTCGAAAATTGCCCTCCTTTTCTAAAGGGTTTCCGGCCGTCAGTGGCCCCAATGTCCCCGAAGGGGTATTTAATTTTTTCCACAGAATATAGTTGTATCAATTATACGCTTGAGCGAAGCTCTGTTTTGTTCTTTTTCTTTCTTTATCCAGTGAATCCAACATCACTTTGGTGCCTTATACTCGGCCAGAATCGAACTTTGTAAAGTTTCTGTAGCTATACAAGAAAATTTGTGGTACTAGAGTTGCTGTGAGAGTTAAATTTGCCTATTACATCTTTACACTTTCTATAAGGGCGTAGTTTACTAAAAGCCCATATTTTTGGTAATTTACCTTTTACCAGTGAACTCATTGGCAAATAACACACAAAACTTTCCCCGGATCCCCCGGTTTTCGGACCCCCCCCGAACGAAATTTCTGGCTACGCTACTGACCTATAGCACTTTATTCATTTAAGAAATTTTTGGAAAGAGGTGAATTTATTGGGAAGTAACTATTATATACACGCTATGTTGTCATCTTATTATAATTAAATTAATGGTATTTCAACAACAAATTTGTGTTTTTATTTGACAGTATTCTTATTATGTTTTACTTGACACTACTCTTGTGCATAATGTGCATTTCACAAATAAAGAAATCTTGAACTAATTTAGTTGCAAGTGGCATGGATAAGGGCAGTGATGATTTGAGTGATAGCTATCTTGACATTTCTGAAAACATTCTAGATATGGAAATATTGTATTAAAAAGGTTTTAATCTTTTAAATATAGGCTATAAACAGTTTTAATTATTTTATTAGAAATAACTTTGGTTTTATGTTAAGTACTATGAATTTCAAAGCTTGTGTTACATTTACTTGCACAAAAATGACACATCCTTACAAAAATGTGTGTTACCCAACTTGTGAATAAAATAGGCCTATAATTTTTTTCACTAGAATAAGAATTTAATTTAACATAAAATAAATAGATATTTGTGTGTAAAATATATTTTTTTATCTGTATGGTTTGATAAACAAACTTGAATTTTAAAATTTTAATTTATTAAAAAATAAAAAGAATTAAGAATATTATATTGTTTTTCATATGTTTGTGAACTACATTTTATAATAAGTAAAACTAAATAAAAAATTAATTGAAATCGTGAAATAAGAGCCAGTCACTATTTTGCTTAATCTCTGAAGCCCTTAACTATGAACACTGAAATAATATGTCCCTAAAATATTACTCTTTCATTTTAAAAGTACATAGAGACCCTTCATATTACATTAGAGTGCATTAACTGAAAGCAACAGAATTCAGTTGCAGGATTCCTTCACACTCGCCGAAAATAGTTCAACTTATTGTTAATTAAATCGTTTAAGCTATTCAATAAGATATTGGAATGTTGAAAATAAATTCAAGTTATTTCATTAGTACATAAAAATTTCAATCTCTGATTTCTTTCAGGAACCATTACTTATCTTAGGGGTGTTTGGTGTGCCATTTAAAAAAATAGGCCCATGGTGTCCCTATATTTCTTCAGGAAATTGTGTAAGAACTGCTGTTATTATTCAAATACTTGTTAAATAAGATTTTGAAAATTTATTAATTTGTTAGTGTTGATTTTGAATTTGCATTGAAGGTCAACAGAACATTTTGAATTTGTTCTTTTCGATTTATGAACAAATTAAAAACTATGGCCGCAGTTTTGGTTCTTGTAATACATAATAAATTACATGATTCTGATAAAATCAATATTTAAAATTGTCTTTTCGTTTTAGGGCTACTTGCTTAAATCTGGGAAGTATTGTCTACTATAAAATTTGGCAAAAAAGAAGTTACGTCCTTGAAATCTTCATTGACTACTAAAACGTCATTTAATTCGATTTTTTTCTGAATTATTAAAAAAACTATCGCATAACTCCTTACTAATTGCATGTGACATGATAAAAACAAACACAATTAAAGCTCAAAATGTTCTGTTCAAGTCTGTTGTATGAACAGTCTCATAAGTAAGAAATGTAGTTAACTAACAGCTTTCCCTCAGATCATGTCAGAAAATATGAAATAAGAGATACTTGGAGAATAACAACATTATGAATAAGACCTGTTTATAAACTTTCACAATAATGAACCGTTGTTACTTATGCTAGATGAAAACACTGCTACTGAGAATCTGACACTATATGTAATAACTGTAGAAACATTTAACTCATTAAAATATGATTTAATTATAGTTTACAGACTTATTAAATAAGCTATCCATGAAATTTTACAATTTTTATATGATGGCATTATTTTGTGTCAGATGGCAATTCTAAACGCATTAATATCAATATTCTTTTGTTTATTTAGTGTAATACATACAATTTGTAGTTTTAGAGTTTATCATAACTATAATATTAGTGACTGGCATTGTTGCATGGCACTTATGATGGAATTCTCATTTTGAAATAGGTAATACAAGAAGTTTTGGTTTTAGGTTACAAATCCCTTATTATCTGTTTAGTAACTTGGAAGCTTCAATTTCATCAAGTTTTCTCTTAATTCTAACATTAATCCCCAGATAAACATTGTGGAGGATAATTAATAAAGGTGAGTAATGAAATAGCTATTTACCTAAGAAGGTAAGTTACAGCCAAGGAAAAGTTGCAGATGATGCAAAGCTGAGTTACACTTACTATCGGAATTCCACACAGAGGTTATGTAATTTAAGTACAGAATTTTACCAAACTGTAATTTTAGGATATTCCTTAAAATAAGCTACATTTTTATGTCTAATTTAAACAGTAGTTAAGATTATTTGAACAAGACAAATAATTATAATTATAGTGTGCTGACCAGTCATTAGTTCTATTGTCAGCTTAGATTGTCATTACGTCAGCTTATAAAATACTGTATTACCTTAAAATTAAAAGATTCTTCACCCTGGTAATTGACACTAATCAGGTGATTAAATAATTAGATCCATGGATCTGCATTATAAGGATAATGAGGATTATTACATGATTTATGGATAGAAAGATTTAATATAAGGGGTTAGGTAAAATAATAAAATAGGCAAAAATAAATGGATACATCACAACTTTTTATTCCCAATTGATACTAAATACATATTCTTATTATGGTAAAATGTATTGCCAATGTTACCGCTTCAAAAGCTGAATATTGTCTCATGGACGGCTGATTTATAAAATTACTTAAAGTATTATAAAAAAAAGATTCGAGCTATAAATAAAGCTAAATTGTGCATTTTAAAATATTACTTTAAGCATTCAATCTATCTTATCATATCTTACATTAAACTTTACTTAGTATGTTATCTTCACATAACTTTGGAAATAATATATACATAAATATAAATTAATGGTAAATCGATATTACTTTTCTTATTTATTAAAATTAGGTCATTCACAACCATAGAATTTGTTGTTTTAATTAGTAATAATCTTAAGCTTAAATTTATGGTTTTCTGGACTGTTCTGGTTTAACCAGGGTCAATTTCAGAAATGCCATCACAAAGAAAAAAGAACATAAGTTAGAAAATTTTCAGGGGTCACATTCTGAAAAGGAGTCGGATTCCTGAGTGTATAAAACCTCAAACCAAAACATCCACATACAACCCGACATGTACTAACCTAACACATAACACACTCTAGATAAGACATACTTATAAGATAAGACTAGACATTGGACGGAAGAAACGTCTTTGGACGGAGCTTTGATTTCATTCTGTTAGTTTTATTACAGTGATCAACATCAATGGGAGAAGAAATCATTTAGTGAAGATTTAATGTCACAGAGGTTTACACGTACAACAAAAGAAGTGGATACAATTTTGTGAATACTTTAAACTAAGTCTAAAATATTAAATTTAACACTGTAATTACTTTTAAAACTGCAATAATAACTAAATAAAAATACCACTATTATAAAAGTATTAGCATGTAACAAAATAGTATATTATCAAATACATCTGGTTTGTTTTAACCCTGGTAGAGCCAATGTTTTCCTTGAGTTACTACAAACTGCTGGAGCAGTCTATTACTGAATACACATTGAAAGGAAATTAAATTGATAAATTATACTGTTAATATCTATTTACTATGACTATGCATCTACTATATATTGCTTTATTTTAAGTAAACATCTAAAAAATATTAATATTTTAAGAACTATACAAATTTTTGTAGTATTTACTTTTCTTTTTAGTCAGTAGTGAGGTTGGAGGAAGAGAGTTCAAGACAAATTGTCATAAAATAATGTACAATCTTCTGCAAATTAATGGAATCAAGCGGAATCATTTTTATTTTTGTGATTCTTTTGGTTAGCAGCACTGTTGCATTTCTTCTATCAGCTGTTATAAATTATTAAACTCAACAGCTGTTATTTTTTTGTCAGAAAATGGCATTGGTTTTCTGCGTTTTGCTTGCTCTGCTACATTCTGATCAGATTTTTATCTTTGTGTTAGCCATGGGTATCACATCAAGAAAGAAGCAGGCTATCATAATACTGAGTGAAAACAATTGTTGACTGAAGTCCTAAAGAAAAGATGCCTGAACTGAGCAAGAAAATACAAACATTGGACTAAAGAGTTTTGTTTCACATGTAAGACATATTTTTGTGCGAGTAGTGAGAGTGCAGCACATGTGCTGGAGTGCTGATGAGAGGATCTCTTATAAGCATTGCTCAACTTGTGAAACACACACAAAAGAAAATTTTCCGGCGTTGTTAGACCTGAGACACTTGTGTTAATAAATGGAGATAAATACATTGAAGTAGTGTGTTCCAGTCATTCCGTTGCGTTGCTTCTGAATGTGTGCACAGATAGTTTGGGCATTCTCCAACAGGATTTAGCACCCTGTTTCATTGACTTAAATACCATTGAAAATCTCTGGGCTGATTGCAAAGAAAGACTCAGGAGGATGGGTTGCACAACAAAAGACAGGATAATTTCTACACTTTTGAAAATCTGGTTCTGGGATGATTCAATTCTAGGCATTAGTAGATCCAATGTCTAGATGGGTGAAAATGGTAAATGATTATAGGCAGTAGGTATGGCCACACTAAATAGTAAATTTAATTTAGTAACCAGTATATAAATAAAACGTTCTTCTTCAAAAATTGTTTTGATTCCATTAATTTGGACAGGGGTGTGCTGTATATACCTTTTGGAAAGAAATTTGCATTGATCATGTTTGTAATTCCACCACTTTCTTAAAGTGTAATAATTCTTTAACTTTTCTTATAGATGCAGAACTCCTGAAATGATTTTTCCAAAACTTTATTTTTATATAGTATACCATAGTACAGATAATAAACTATTTTAATTTTCTAAATTTTGTTGAAATACTTATTTCTTCAGTACTAAAATAGGTTTGACATTAGAATATGTATTCTAATTCATATTAAATACCTAACAAATAGAAAAGTTATTTTAAGTGTATTTAAAATATATTTCAGGTGAAAATAAAATGATGTTTAACTCACAAAAGATTTGAATTTAACTAAACAAAAATATCATTGTTCTCAATTTCAATTAGAAATTTCCTTATTATGATACACACCTTAATATAATGCTATCATTAAAACCAAAAGATACTGTAGCTCATACCAAAAGCAAGTAATGTGTAATTGGGAAGGATCATATCAATAAGTTGGTATTTTATTTTTTCTAACAAAAAAGGTGTATAAAGCCTTGACTATGAAACCTTCAAAAACAAAACAGGTTATTAAATAATGCTCACGAAGAATGTGATTTAGTTGTAAATGATAGGTTATAACTTAGGAGATATTTCCAGAAAATTTCAGAAATATACATCTACTTTTCCAAGTATAAAGCAATAATATAATATATTGAAGCGTTCCAGTGTAAAAACTATTATTGCTTTCTACATATTAAACATAAAGCACTTGTACAATTGACTTATAATATTATCATCTTCTCATCTCGTAAACTTCATATATCTAATAATTAAGTTTAAATATTAGGTTCATTAGTATGCAAGTTTTATTTCCTTTGTACAGTCACTGCTTGATAAGTACAAGACTGCTTGTGGGGAATGACAAGATTCGGCTTGTTGAGGGATTCAACTGATGTTTAAATTAGGAAGTTTCTGTGTAGGTAACAGACTTGTGGTATGTGTGACCCAGATAGAAAATGTACTGTTCAATAATTGCAAGATTTATATGAATAGTCATAGCTTTAATTGTTTTCATTCATAAATTGCATTATTTATCTAAAATGAAATTAATGAAGTTCGTTATGGCTACATGCTTGGATATTTCATATTCTTTATGATCAGATACGGTATATTAAAAAAAAAATTGAAATATATGTCAAATACATTACTAAAGCATACAAACATTAAATTACATACAGTAACATAATAAATAAAGATCAAACAAATAAAGATTTGATTATCTTGGATTAACCTTCTATTTCATGAAAATGTTTTATCTCATAAAAAATTAAAAATGTCTATTTATAAAGGTGAAGATAGGACTTAACAGACAACCTCTAGAAAGACTTTAATACTTTTATTTTTATCTACAAATTGTTAAATAATTAGTGGATATAACCGAAATCCATTGCACAATCAACTCTATTTTTCTTCACCACTCGGCTTTAGAGCTTCTTCAATTTTTCACAAGAAAGTGTTTTGTGCTCGTTTCAATTTTTTGCATAGCCTTCTAGTTTATACCAAATTTGGAGGTGAATGTTAGAAACCTTCAACTTATTGAGGATTTGAAATGAACGGGATTGGAATTACCAAGAAGTGACTGTAATCAGTTTCTGGAAATACATTAAACTCCACTTCTAAAGGCACTGCATGCGTTAATATCTTGTTTTGTAATCAATAAAATTTAACTGTATAAAAATCCACTAAGTAGACTCAAATGCAGAAGAAACCCTTAAGAATATTTCTTACATTATTGTATGTACACAATATACAAACACAGGTAAAAAGGCTTTCATAATTGAAACAACTGATATGATATTAAATGTTGCACATCTGATCGATGTGGACAGACAGTGATACCAACCCAACCTAGCCTAGGTGATAACAAACAACAGTGATGCTACTACGAAGACACTATAAAGACAACAGTCACAACCGATATAGGATCATATCCTGTATTGCATTTGTTTAGTAAATAATATGACCCTTGGAAATTGTTAGTCGTTTTGGTTTGTCCAGTCAAGTTATTTCTCTAATTAATCCCACATGTAAACTTCTTTAAAGGTTAATTTTTTATAACAATACTGCCAAATAATATAGACTATAACGGATACAAATAATATATTTTAATGCTGTATACGTCCCAATGTGGTTTATGGGACATCCATTCAATTTTTAAGCATTGATGTTGGTACTTTTATCAATATTTATAAATTTCAATATTTTTAATTTACTATGTAATGGAAGAAGTCCATAGTAGTAATTTACATATTTCATGTAATAATGACAGCATTGGTTTATTAAGGATATATAATATGCAATATCCTTATATAATAATAAAGAAACCTAACACCTATAAAGAGGGTCTTACTTGAAGTGATTATTTATAAAATATTACTATAATAAACTAAGGTACTTTTGGAGAAATATCGTATCTGGTCAGTTTAAAATTTGAATTTCATAGGGGAGATTCACATCACCCAACATACTTTGACATTGATGTTGGGGACAAGACAAATCAAAGACTCAGGACAAGACAAGCTTTTACAATGAGTCGAGCAGTGAGTGGAGCAACTCAAGTTGAGAGTCGTCCCAGCCGACATTGCCCAGCAGAAGATTGGCCAGTTCTTCCTCAATAGCAGAGTCCCCGGCGAGGATAGTGGGGAGTGGAGTCTCCAAGGAAGGAGGAGGGGTCAGGTCTGTGGATGGAGGAGGTGGGGAGCTCGTCTCTACAGGGATTTTACGGCGTGTCCGATTCCTTCTACGATTCGTTAGCCCGGAACTTCCTAAAATCAAAAAGTATTTTGCCATTAGAAATTCTAAATTGCAAAGGCATTATAAATCATTAGCATTAACAGATATTCATACTTTTTACCATTCATTAGCATTTAGACTCTAAATCTAAGTTTCTATAGTCAAACATTTATTGGCGTTTCAGTGACAAAATCCTATTTATAACACAGTTTTAAACTTTGGCCACATGTGCTCAGATGATTGACAGGCAGCTGTTAGTGTGTTCTTTTAATATATAATGCTTATACTTCACATCTGGCATTAGATACATGGTAAATCACTGTCTAACAGTATTCAGTGATCAGACTCTGGACATATAACAAATGCAGCTTAAATACTGAATAATACAATATAACTAATGAAACAAACTATTGTTTTTTTTTTACATTAATCAGCATCAGTGGAGTAGCAAAGGGGTGACCTTTTTTGGGGTGACACCCACCCGGTCTCTCAACTTTAAGAACAATGTACAAACAAAAAACAATTGAATCGCTAGCACACTGTCGTGGGGGATTCCCCGTCCCATACTCATGATCTTTAACGTTTCAGTTGCAACATTTTTCATTTTTTTCATGAAGTGTGTTGTGTTTGGTTGGTATGAATAATTGTTAAACGAATATTATTCTATAGTGATAGATAATAAAAAGGAAAAAATATATTATATCCATGACCTTTATCATATAAAATGTATTGCTTTTTATTTTTGATGGGGTGACACCACCAACTTCCGCACCGGGTGTCACCCAAGGTAGCTACGCCACTGATCAACATGTTAATAATATTAAGAGTTATTACTAAAAGTAAAAATTGCCAGATAAAATACCAATTAAACTCTCTTTGTCTTTGGCCAGTATCATGGAATCTCCAAATTATTGTGTTTTAAATTATAATTTAAATCATAAGATCTTATTTCCTTCTTGTTATACAAAATCAGGAAAGAATTTTCAGACTATATCTACGACTCACCCAGTCGTCTTTTGTTACGTTGCCCTTCTTCTAATCTCTCCAAATCCAGCTTCCAGAACCCACCTTTCCCCGGCTCATCCTTGGATCTGGGCACCTTCACGAAGCACTTGTTCAACGATAAATTGTGTCTGATTGAGTTCTGAAATAAAATACAGCTTCTTTCAACCAAATGGGAGAGGTTTTAATGGATTTCCAAGGAGAAAACGAGTTAGTGCTGCCACCCATATAGTTACACGTAAGTTTTTAAACGTAAAATGTAAACATTCTAGAATGCATGTTTAGTGATTTTTTTAGATTTCATAGGAATCAGCCTATTACAATCACACTCATAGTAGACTTTTGGAACATTTTTTTCATTTTTACCAATCACAGTCCCTATAAAAACTATATTCAAAAATGTACGTATTCTGTATGCATATACTATATATGCAATATAATATTGACTTGTCAACACAATAACTACCCTTATTTTTTAGCCATTAGAATTTGTGCAAAATATTACTTAGTTTTATTGAGAAAAATTGACACATTTTTTAGAACTTTTATATTTACATATTTTTAGGTTTCCAAATGGTGGCTTTTCAAAGTTTGGAAAGTGAATGGTTATCTCAGTTATTAGGCATTGTAGAGTAAAATGAAAAAGTGTTGTAGAATTCTCGTAACACTTATAACAGTGTTTGTTCTTGCATATCTTTTTAATAGCTTGTAAGGTTCAAGGAAGCAGCTGTATTTTGTTTTAGGTAGTAAACAATAACATTGATTTATTATATAGGTAAATATGTGTACATAACTTATTAATTTTTAATTGATTGCAAGCCCTCAGAAGGGTTCACTTCTCATTGGTTTATAATTTCCAGTAGAACCTTCGGTCGTTACAGAAAAAAAAGATATGTCACTTAAATCTGGGTAACCCTATCAATGTCCAGGAGCAATCTCTTACTTCAAATGTCTAGATATAACGGTGAAATAGTTGATATTATGCGAGTTTACTCTGGAAGATGACTGTTAGAGTGGGTGTAGCTGCCTTAGTGTTGCTAGCCAAAACACGAGGGAGTACTGTTTCCTGGACTGGACCTGGAGTACTGTTGACTGGAAGAGATTGGAACAAAGCTAGTCTCCCGTTCTTCCAATGTGACATTGAGATACAGTGCGAAGTGCCCACTATGCCTCATCATGGAATTTCAACAGGAAGCGGCCCCTACCTTCAACCTTAGCCATTTTGAATATCCTGTCACTATGGAATCAAGTGCAAAGGTCCTTCCAGGAATAAGTGCAATGAGGGACTTCTCAGCTTCTTATTCTAAGTGAACTGATTGCAACCAAACAAGTTTATGATTTTAGAAACCGTTTATTATATTTGTGGCAATTTTGATCTTATAATGTTTCAAAATGTTTGATAGTGTTACAAGTTTTATTAATCTTTCAACCATTAGCGTCATCATGACAGTAGAAATTAACCATCAAAACTAAAAATGCATCAGTCATTTATTTTTGTGTTTTTAGATAACAATCACACATGAAATCTACCTTTCGTCCAAATTGTACCTCAAGAGATATTGAAACATATTTAAATTGATTACCACTATTAATTTTTTTTAATATCACTGATTATCATCAAAGTTATATTTTTATAATTTGATAAATAATTCTTATTTTGCTCTCAGTTTAATATTGATAGTTTGATTGGGTTAGAAGATATTTTGGATAGTTGCACCAAATGTTGGTAAACATAGTAATAATATTGTAGTTAGGTGAACTTTGAAATGAACAAAATTACCTGTAGTCTGTAGATACATAAGTGAAATTAATTATATTCAGCATTTTTAAATAACTTTTCACACATTTCACTAAACATACACAATTAGTTGAATTTGATAACTAATAAAATAATTAATTAAAATGGTTCATCAATAATGAAAAAAAATGCAAAAATAGAATTTTTATTAAATTCTGCCTTATTTTATTGTTTTTGGTTTTTATTATCTATTATTTTATGTTATCTATTATTTCTATTCACTTTAAGATCATCGTAGAAGCGCATTGGAAGCGTGGACATGTGCTGACTACACCCTTGCTCCATTACTTGTAACAAACAAACAATAAAAATTATGGTATCATTCCTGAACTATAATATGCTAAGTTGGGTAACACTTTTTGTACATAACAACTTGTTCAATCAACCAGAAAAATTATTTTACTTTTTATCAAACTCAAAAAATTAAAAATTAAAATAACATATTGTTAGTTAAATTTTTAATCTCAGTTTTTTCTCTGAGGGGTATTGTGACTTGTCTGATCCTACCCCTAGTATTTATGACACTGTATTTTCTCACCTTTAATGTACCAACACAGTATTCTAGATTACCAAAATAAATAATAGATTGAAAATAAAAATTATAATTCTTAGTTGAATAAAAGTTTGAAAATATGTCTAAGGCATGGGTCTCCTTTCCTACCTGCCAGGTAGGATCAGCATTGCGGTAGTACATGAAGTTGTCACGTATCCACGCGTAGATTGCTGACAGTGTCATCTTGTTATTGTTGGCTCTCATCGCCATACAGATGAGTGTCGCGTACGAGAAGGGAGGCTTGTGGTCACCACAGGTGCGGTAGTCCTCAGCACTTACTGCATCTACAAAGTTTGTGTTTAGATTTCAAAACAAATAGAAGTAAGTTTAAGTATAACTTCCTACTCTGAAGTTCATAAAAAATATCTATCCAATGAGCAACTGTTATATCAGGAAATGTCTGATTGGTTAAAAAAGTTGTAAAAATAAAAATCCTGTTGTAAAATTATATATGTATGATGAACACGAGAGAATCCTATTCTCAGATCATCTCTAAACTAGAAAATTCTATTCTCCTTGTTTATCCCAATGTCCACAAAGTAATGACTGGATGGCTTAAGATAAAATCTTAAAACATTCTAAGAATGTCTCTTTATCTCTTCATGCAAGGAAAGTACTAATCGATTCTGGTGATTTTAGTTCCAAGAGAAGAGTAATTTTGAGGGCCTAAATGTTTAAAAGAAAAGTGGGTGGGATACTTATATGATCAATTCAAATACAGCCAAAGACAAAGATGTATGATTTTGAAACTACATAGCATTTTGCACCTATTTTAAGTAAGATTTACTTATTTCTAAATGTTATTATGAGAAGTCATACATGCTGTGCAAAATTGTTTGTACTAAATATTTGTTTCTTAATAAAGTAACTGAAAACTACAGAACAAAGAAAAAATGATTTAATATTATATGGGAAGGCTGCCAGGGGCAGATTTGCAGAGGGTGAAGAACTTTGTGGTAACCTTCTTTTAACTGATACCCAACATCATCATATCTGATAAAAGGAACGATCGTAGCACTCTAAGCAGCATCATCACCAAAATAGGCTATGGGCCTCGATACAGCAAGAAATCTATATAATCTTCAAGATGAACGCAAAGCCTGTCACAATAACCAGTTGGATGTGGATGTATCTTGTTTGTATTGTTACTGTGTACCAACCAGACCAAAAAGTTTTAAAAATCAAAAAAACACTTAAACCAGAATATTCTTTTTTTATTTAAGGTGGTGTATATCAAGTACAAGTTATTAAGCATAAACGATCTAATTATTAAAATCCAAACAGTGCCTTCTTAAAATCGTGTTATCCGTCCATCTTTCTGCCTGAACCAATCTTGATAGAATGGTCCTAGATACTTAAAACGTGGTATACCCACTGTTGGAACAGCCTTATTGATTTTAGGGTTAAAAGGTTGAAGGGCAGTCCTTCCTCTGTTGTTACATTCTGTCGAGTCCTTCGATACTCTGTTGCATCGATTTATTTAGAAGCATGCTAAAGAGAATTACATTAATACATTGTTATTATTTGAAATATTTTCAAAAGAAATTTACCGTAAACCACAAAAAAAGTTAAG
Source organism: Homalodisca vitripennis (assembly GCF_021130785.1). Classification (NCBI taxonomy): domain Eukaryota; kingdom Metazoa; phylum Arthropoda; class Insecta; order Hemiptera; family Cicadellidae; genus Homalodisca; species Homalodisca vitripennis. The sequence continues at coordinate 55,648,803 of NC_060208.1, forward strand.
TAGTAAATGACAGCTTTATAGAAAATTATTTAAAAAACGGCTTAAGTATTTGAATCGCGATTTGTTAAAAGGGCATTAGTCCATTTTTTTGAGAAATTCACTTTTTCACTGTTTTGCATTCTTCAGACATAGATTCATCTAACTGTGTTAGAAAGGCACAAATCCACCACATAGCATAAGCTACAGAGCTTGTTTGGTATTGAAAGTTTTGTTAAAAGGGCACTAGTCCGGGACTTGTGCCCCTTTAACAAAACGTTTGTTGGCAGCACTGTCTCCAGCTGTGTTGTTTAGTTTGTGTCTCAGCTGTTTCCCATTCCCAGATTGTTGTTCCAGACTAACCTTCTGCATTTTAAGGTTATAACTTGCTTTTGTTGTCAAATGCTTTGTGTTTAACATGTCAAACGACGGTTTTCCTGTTTTAAATGACGAAGTTGCAATTGAAAAAAAATATTTCAAAGAAGAGGAAATATGATCCTGAGTCCTACAAGAGGAACATCTTAAAATGTTCCATTTTGAAAGGAGAGGCATACTCAAACCACAAAGGAAACTTTGTGAATGAAAAACGTCCAAAGTTATCTTGCAGGTAAGTTTTTTACAATAATAAGTTATAGAAAACTACTGATTTCTTAAAAATGTATTAGATATAGCCTAGGCCTAGTGCAACGTAAGCAGCCTACATCAGTTACTGCTACTTTTTAATGGGTTTGTTTGATTTTTTTGTATGCCTAGTACAGTTCGATATTTTCAAATGCTTTTTATGATGATTTTGTTTGTTTTTTGTGCAGGTGTCGTTGGAAATTCCTTGAAAAAATAGGAGAGGACAATATAAATGATATATTTGCCAAATTCCATGATATAAAATCCAAAAATGAACAGGACCTGTACATCCAAGGGCTTATAAAGTCCAAAGAAGGAGGCAAAGGAAACACAACTCTACTGAACGATCAGCATCGTACAAATACAATTTGTTGGTTGGTAGCACCAGAACAAACGTATGTATGAAAGCTTTTTTATCTGTTTTTCTGTGTCGTCCAAAATAGTAAGGCGAATCAAAGAATTGAAACTAAAGGGCCAGACACCGGAGGATAAAAGAGGAAAACACATTTCTTTTTCTCTTGATTTAGAAAAAAAGCTACAGTCAAGAGTCATATTGAATCGTTCCCGACCAAAGAATCACACTACTTAAATAAAACAGTGTACTATTTAAGTGTTGGTTTAAATTACAACACAATGCACAAGTTGTACACTGAGAAGCAGTAGCTTCCAGCCTTAGCAGTAAGCAGGAGTTTCTACAAAAAATACGTACAGGAACACTTCAATTAGCGGTTCGGTAGACCCCAAGTTGACACCTGCTGCACTTGCGAGGAGCTCAAACTTAAGTTGAAATCTCCCCACTTGAAAGACGCAGCTAAGCGTGTTGCGTCAGAAGAACTAATGGTCCACATCAGGAGAAGTAAAAAGTTTTATTCTGCACTGGAGTTTGAAAACTCTGAACAGGCACAAGCTGAAGAGCCCCATGTATTATCAATTTCAATAGATTTTATGCAAAACATATCTTTGCCTAAAGTCCCAGTTCAGGAACTTTTTTATCTCAGGCAACTGACCATAAACGTATTTTGTATTTCTAACATAGCACTATGTTTGTCTATGACGAAACAGAGGCAAAAAAGGCCCCAATGAGGTCTGCTCTTTCATTAATGACTACGGTACCTGAATGATTTGCCTAAAAACCAGTATTCTGAGTTAAGAATATTTTCTGACAACTGCTACGGGCAGAATAAAAATCAGGCCTTGAGCAGATTTTTGTTGTATCTAACAGATTCTAATCAGTTTTCAAAAGTGCAGCAATTCTTTCGTGTAAGGGGACATAGTTTTCTACCATGTGACAGAGATTTCGGTCTTGTGAAAAGGCAACTTAAGAAATATGACAGACTCTTCACTCCCTTGACTCCCTATGAAGTTGTGGAGCAAATTGTTAAAAGCAGCATACCAGGAAAGTTTTTGGTTAAGAAAGTGAACTGTGATTAAATATTGGATTTCAAAAACTGGTGGGGCAAGCATTACAAACTCCTCACAGTTTCTGATGAGACGAATATCTTGAAAAGAGAGATTAGGGTTTGCTTTGGTATTAGTAAACTATACCACTTTATGTATAGGTCAGACTTAAAAGGGTACATCACGACCTATTCCACAATTAATGGCCTAGACAAGCAAACATTTTTCATGTCTGCTCAATCAGGTACGCCTTCAGCTCCAACCAGACTTGCATACCCGGGAGGGAAAATACCCTTGAAGGAAGCCAAGGCCAATGACATCAAGAAAGCTCTTCAGTATGTACCAGTAGAACATCTGGAATTTTATAATGAACAGCTGAAGAAGAAGATTTGAGTACCAGAGGTTGAAACCTTATAACACATTAAAAAGTGACCAACTAATACTATGATTAAAAAATATTTTCTCAAATCAGATTAAATGTTTATTTTGTTAATTTTACTAACTTATAATCCAAATGCTATACCAAACTACTAAAGTAAGCAATAAAAGCATAAGTTTGATCAGAAATTGTTTATTTTTTATCCTTTTTTAGTGCATTTTGTTAAAAGGGCACAAGTCCATAGTTTTAAATAATTTAAAAAGTAATATACGAGTAAATGAACAAAAAAAACCATATCTATTGTTTCAGTAATTAAAAATAGTAATAAACTAAATATAACTAAAAAAAATATAAAAGATAAAGTAAATATTTTCCAAACAAGATGGTTTTTTGTTAATTCCTGAAAGTTTTACTAAATGGACTAGGGCCCTTTTAACAAATCACGATTCATTTGGTAGTACAGAGTACATGCACAATAGACCTCCTGCTGAAGGATTAATTACAAATACGATTAATTAAAAAATATGTGCAAAACGAATTTATATTTGTAACTTTTATCTAAACATTCCTTAGAAAATGTAAAGCTTAGGAAAAAGTGCTTGAAAGTTGTGAAGGCAATAGTCTATCCGGACAGTCTGCAGTCCCATTTTAATTAAGAAAAAGTGAACATAAATGTTGAGGAAAGCAAAACTAAACTATGATATTTGAGTTGAAAACTATAAATGGTGCATGACAAAAACATTATACAGATAGTAATATGTTAAAAAAAAGCGAAAACAATAAATATATATTTGAGCTCATAACATTAAAATTACTTCTGACTCGTAAAATTTTTAAAACGTAATCATCCCGATATTGATGACATATTGTTGCGTTGTTATAGTTTAAAACCGATAAACCCATCTTCCATTTATTATGTAACTTCTCGTTAAAAGTATTCTTGAAAACAAATTCATTAATTAGATTCTATAAGCATAAATTTATTTATCAGTATAGTTTCAACAACGCGATCAGATACTTACTGAGCTGAAGACGTAATGTGGGCGGTTTCTTGGGCTTGAGAGGGCGTGGGGAGGAGGGCGGCGTGGGTGGGGAGGTCACACTCAGGATGTTGATATTGTGGAGCCAGTGAAGACTTGTAAGGTCAACATCCGGGGGGTCAGGGGTCACCAACATCTTGACTTCAACATAACAGGCTGACCACTGCAACAAAAACAACTTTTACAGTTCATTAATTCTCTATATCAGGCTACGGCAGGAGATTAAAAATATAAAAAAGTTATTGCAGTTACAATGTACGACGAGTATAATAATGAAGAGACAAACTTTTTCTTTTGATAAGCCTCACTATAAAGCTTACGTAACAACCATAATAAGGATGTGAATTTATCCAAAAAAATCGCTTAACTCATTTAATTCTAAATGACATTTAGTTTTCTAGACTTTCAACTTAAATTCCATATTACTTTTTTAATATAGTCTACTGTATAATCCGTTGTCTTGGCTTGAATCCAATTTCTTATTCTAGTTCTAAAATACTAGCCTACTCATTATATTGTACAATACATGAAAATCCTATGTGTTTTATGCATTGAACATTGAACAGTAATCGTCATATTAAACTTGTTTTTCTTGTGCTATATAAACACTGTATAATACATATTTTTTTCCAATTAGTATTTTCAAAAACTTTAAAACATGTAGCATAAATTGTTATTGTGTAGCGTACAGGAAGTAGAATTTAGAAATGATGCTCAACTTGATCCTTTCAATTAAAAACGAATTCAAATTATACTCGGTTTAATTTGGTGTTCAAGTCAGTATATTATGTAGTATTGCACTGAATTTTAATACAGTATTTGTCTCGTTTTTGTACTTGGACTAACTGTTCCGATCTTTTAAAAGTAGGCCTACTCATTAGACATGGAAAAACTGCGAACATAAAAAGTCACTTTTCAATTAAATGTTATTTTTATGTTGCGTTAAATAAAATTAAAATGAATTCACATGCAATTCAGGCTAATAAAGTAGGAGTATTCAGTAGCTCCTTCAGCCCTGTAATATATTGTACCCGCACATAACACTTGTGGCCCCCTCCATATATGCAGAATCTGCGGCATAGTGGCAAGACAAAGTGAAATGTAACAAACAATGTTTACATTTTCCGGTTATTCTAAAATGTAACGTGAATGTATTGCAATCCCTGCATATGCTTCTGCATTGTGCACAGGTATTATATGCATTTCGATATTACATTGTCATTCGTAAACTGTAATGTACTCAATTTAATGAAGCAATCACACCAATAAAGAAATAGGTATGTGGTATTCGAGTATGCTTTTTATATAAATTAGAAACCTTCATCAGCTGATATGAAAAATCTAAATAAAATGTTTTTATAACGTAAAAGCTTGAACACTTGTCTAATGCAATAGTCGACTTGGATGAAGGCCATTTATTTGTTTTTTGAGTAAAGAAACCGGATTTTAAAATGTTACCGAATCACTACTTACTGCCGATGTTACTACTTAACCAAGTATAAAGATAGTAGGCCTACTAACCAGTTACATCCAAATACACATAACAATATTAGCAGATATTTGCTTCTTTACATCTATTCAGTACTCTAGTGAATTCACCAGTAATTGCTGGAGTCCCGTCTAAGCACACAGAAACAACATCTTTCCACAGAACATCTACGGTACTACGCAGTAGCTGCCGATGGCATATTTTTGATATTATGAGGCATTATAAATTGGCTATTAAATAGTGCTGCAATAGAAATTTGAAGTTCCTTGATTTTTATGTAAAATCACATTCTGCACAGACCAAATCTCAATCTAATGGTGGTGGCACAGCACCAGTGGCATCGTATAAAATTATCTAATATCATAATTTGCGCAAGTTTAGGGCCGATAGAATGATACATTGGCGCCTTCAATTCTTTCATTCTACTAAACGTGCGCACGAACTCTGTACTCAAATCACGTTTTTGCGCCGTACCCGAAGAAGAGGCGGCGTTGGAGAAAACCGCCTTCAGGTGATGGAAACATCGCTATATAATGCAGACTTTATTGACCTTTGAGTAAAGGTTTCATTTCGGAAATAATTCCCTGCAAGCTAAATGTTTAACAAATGTTAGATAGAACTCTATTAGACATGCATTTTAAGTCCCCAGTTTTCCCCTTTGCGCTTTCCCTACCACCCTTGTATTAACATTTTGCAAGGATAAAAATAATAATATCTGCTAAACTATTTGAGAAAATCCTAAGAATTTTTTAATTTTGCTAACGATTAGTTTTACTAAAAATGGTTTTCTATTTTATGATAAAACTTGTCTGTTATTTATAGTAAGTTACCAAAATCTAAATATGAGTGTTTTGCTGTTAAGATTTAGAAATATTGCAATGTAGGCCTATCATTTAAATTGACGGGTTTTTTTGGGAAATGTTCGAATAACCTTGTATACAAAGTTTTCAGACTTAAAATCATGTACAAAGAACCTGAAATAAGTAATAACGAAGTTAGAGGGAAGTTTAGCGATAACGCAAGGTGCTGGGCAGCTCGGTCGAGCGCACGATCTTGAATAATTTGTTATTAAATAGCAATGGAAGCTGAGTACTACTGCATAACCCCAATCTGGGTCTACGTGTTTCCAGTGGAGGCCTTGGAAAATACGGTTGAAATAACAAGCGCTTAAACTATACATGTGGATTATGAAGATGCGCTTTAATTATAAAGGATATTCAATGATACAACATTGAGCGCGATGGCCAGAATCAAACACACTAAAATATAACTGATATTTTAGACATAAAAGATAAACAATATTCAAACGAATGATCAATAGCCAAAGTTTAGCCGAGAAAAGTTAAGTTAAGTTGTTGGTAAGCGATATAATGAATTTCAATGAGTAATTGAGCTATTTTTGTAATTTCTCTTAGTATCAGACGGCAAGAAAAAAGTTTATAGAATTACTAACAACCTACTGGAAGCGAAAATGCCAGTCACCCGTCGTGTATTGACAGCGCCAGCACCCTGATTACGAGCGGAGAAGAGCCCTGGATCCCCATTAGGATAACAGTTCGATAATAGAGAGCTGATTGAGAGGGGAGGGCGTGGTCTGGCCAGGGGCGGCACCACGATTGGTCGGGGGGCGGGACCACATCTCGTCAGCTGATCGGCACCCAATCGTATCGATCCCGATATCAGTTTCCCGCAGCCGCTCTGGACGCGCTGACAAATGGGACCTTTGATTGATGTTCCGTCCGAGAATTGCTGCCGTCATTAGGTTCCATTGACCGAGCAAGCCGTTTTTGCTGACCCTAAAAAGTAAACCCATTTGAAGATGATGGATTCTATTGATTTATGCACAAAACGTGAATAAAACAAGTTTAAACGTTTACAAGATATTTTTAGATTATAAATATGCAAATATACTGCCATAATTAGTGGGTAATAATGGTAAATAATGATAAATATCATGTGTTAAAGTCCAATATGCTATAAGTCCCAAATCATAGCACAAAACCGTCCCTCTTTACGTAACAATCAGTGTAATTCTCTCTTACCAAACTGTCAGACCATATGGGAAGTTTACAAGGGTTGTCTATATTTGAGACATATAAACAACCTGTTTGGCTACGGCTCTCATGATTACCTCTGTCCTTTCATCCCATTATAAAAGTCTAAATTCAATACTTTAAAATCAGTAATATAAAGAAGTGTTTTTGAAATGTCGCTAAACCGTCGCGTTGTAAGCATTGTACATCGTAGAACATGATTTTGAGTGTTATTTATTGAAAATACATTAATTGTTTGGGGGCTTGAATTATGTATAATAATGTTTATGATCTATTTAACTTTGTAGTACGTAGCCTCTGATAGTGGACTACGTATTTAAGAGAATCTAAAAACCACGTGAAGTTCTAAACAAAAGAAATTTCTTCGACATTGGGTTCGCGGATATTTTATCTAGCTTCTGAGCCGTATAGCAATAAAATTATAAAATACAAAATAGCTACTTCCAGATTCTTCTCTACCTTTTTCAATCAAAACACGATAGCTCAAAAAAACTTATAAATACCAAACTCTAAACGTGTTCTTGATATCACACTCCGTTCCCTGTAATTATAGTTTTAATGTATCATTGCATTATCACCAAATGTTGGCACCATTGTATATGCCGGAGTACATAACTTATAATCAAGAGTTACAGTGAAGAACGAGTAAGCTGCAGTCTGGACATTTACCAACATTGAATGTTACTTGGCCGGTGTCAATAATAGTTATAGCCCAAAATTTGAAGCTAAGAGATTCATACTACACATGTGTAGTTTCAACCACAGGAAGCTTACTCTTTGCTATAATAAAGGACCACTAAAATGGTATCCGATATCAATTCCGATCACTTGAGTTAGAGCGGACGTGAGGCAATCACTTTGGCTTCAAACGATACTCAATATCAGATACCCAAATCTCACTTTTATTTATTTTAATACGACCGAATTACTAGTAAGTCACAACAAGCTATTTCGGGATAAGTTTTTGAATTAAGTAATTCAAAATGTATAATTTTTTCATTGAGGTATATATCCCATTAAATAATTACTCACGCATACTTTGATTTCATAATTCAGTAATATGCCATTTGAAGTTTTTGTAATTAGTATAACCATTATCGTTTTTACTGTAACAATAGGTCTACCTTTGATAGACGTAAAATTCCATCGTTTCAATAGCTTTGCGAAAGTATAGATCCTGATCGACACAAAAGCGTAACGACTGGGGTGCGTTCTCTACTTTTGAATTTAACGTGTTTTTTGTTTGTTTGTATTTTATGGCTATATTTTTTTTACATTCAACTATGTTCTTACGTTACCAATGCCCTCCCTTAAAACTGACAAAGGTATTTTGCAAATTACATCTATCGACTAACAGTTGTTTAGAAAGAAACTTTCTCGTAAGGGTGAAAAAACTAAACAGGACGTTTCCGAAATGCTTTAAAAGGTAAAGCGCAAATCATAAAACTGGTCATGGGTATAATATAAATGACGATAATGAAAACATAATATATTTTACCCAAAACCCTGAAAAGATATTAATTGTTTGCTGAAAGGTTTGAACTTATTTACGATTTTGAGTTTGAATTATTCAAAGATTAATAAAACATAATCCCTTACTGAATCTCCATAGTAATTTTACCCTAGTGTTTGTTCCAGTGTTTATGTTTCCTTACAATGGAAGATTAAAAGCAATAAGTAAACGATAATTTTTTTAGAATTTCATCAGACTCAAGAGGTTAATTTGGGCCTGTATATTTTAACATTGTATTGCATTTAAATAAATAAGTAATTTGTTTCAAGTGGTCTTCAGCCTATAATGAATGTAAGAACAATATAATACATCAATACAATACCAACCACATAAAATGTGTAGCCAAACCATTACTTTTAACTCGACCTTGAAGGATATATCCTTACACACACCTAGATCACACACCTAATCCTAGAAATGGAATGTGCCTTACTTTTGTATTATGCACTTTTTCTGCCATATCATCGTTTTCATTGCACAACCTATATTTTCTGACTATTATAGGAGTGATTACTTTGGGATTGAATTGAATTAACTTAATCTAAAATACAAACACAAAATAAATTTGCAGTTAATCATAAATTAACACATTTACATTTTATATAAACACACACACACACACACACACACACACACACACACACACACACACACACACACACACACACACACACACACACACACACACTGTGTGGCCGCTTCGAAGTTAATGTAATCATTAAATCCTTTTTTTGTTTTGACTGATTCAGTAATCAGAGGCTTAACTGTGCATGTATCTCTATATCTCTATTTTCTTCAATTTAAGGGGGTCAGTGCATTCTATCCCGGTACTTGTTAACTTATGTTCCTTTTTCTAGAAAACTACTAAAGATAGTTGACTTCTGTTTTTTTTTTTTACTTGAAAGATCAGACCTTCTAACATATATGGTATGTTTTTAACTCAAATTTGGGCATGTCCTGATATTTTTATAATTTAATAAAATAAAGCATTTAAAATTTCTTTATAAAAATTATACTAATTAAAAGCACATTTTTTGTCAATTAATTAAGATCAATTTTTAATTCCAGTGATGTATCTAATTTATATATATATATATATATATATATATATATATATATATATATAAGCAAAAGAAAATTCAAGGTCGCAACATCATTGGTTATTGAGAAAAAGGAACATTAGTGTTAAAAAATATAACTTTTCGGAAAAGCACAAAAATATGAAAGAAAAACACATTTTATTACATAGAAAGGTAAATATTTACATTAGTATTTTCCTGGTGCATATGATGGTTCATTCCCCTCTTCCTAATCAAATTTGTCTTCTAACTTCCTTTTGAGTAAATTTTGCCTTGCCTTATTTTCTTTTTCAGCTCATCCTCCGCCTTCTCAGCCTTCCAGATGCGCTGTCTGTCCAGTGTTTCCATGGTCCGAATCAGATGATTCCCTGGTTGTAGGCCACAGCCCGTCAATATTTTGCAGATCCCAACTCCTTAATCATTAAAACTACACACTGCCAAGTTTACTCCTAGTTTTAGTGTACTTAGCCGCACAAAAACTCTTTTTGGGATGTAGCTCCAAATAATATTGTCGAAGGACTCATTTGTATTTTGAGTCTTTCCCCTCAAACATCTAGCCAGTAAACTCTTGTCTGACAAGTCTTCAAATATTGGTTTAATAAAAGATATGATGTCAGGTGGCAAGTGGAAGTGCTTGGTATGGTCGTAAGTTTCCTTCATTTTCTCTGCCTTGCGGTACTTACACCACGACTCATCATCATCAGGACACAGACCATGCTGTGGATCTTCATTTGAAGATTTTATATGGTAATATTCTCCCCACACAGCATTATACATATCATCAACTGTTTTTAAGCAGTTCCTTCTGATGGCTAGTCCATAATAATTTTGGATCTTGAGCACCGCAGCATCTGTCAAGCGCCCTTTACCTCCTAAAAACTTTTCGTTCGGAAGCTTTTTTGTTTTTACTTTTAGAGCTCTCAGTCAGCTGGTAGAAGCAGACCAGGTTTGGTTAGGTTAGCCAACACGACAAAGAGGAATAGTACACCCACAAAAACATAGCAGTATATTATGATATAATAAGCAGCGCGACATCCGTGGCATTTGAGGACGGTTTTGCTCGAGTTATAGCTGGAAAACAGCTGACATACTCTCCTAAAATTGAATTTTTTGTAACTTTACAGTTAAATTAGGTTCAATTGTTATATATCGTTAGAAACAGGAGATTCTAAACTATAAATTTGTAAGATAAACCAATTTTGGAAAAAAATAAATTTTTAGATGCACTGACCCTCTTAACGTGACTTTGTGCTAAGGAGCTACTAACTCATATTTCCAATTTATATTATTTTGCCTCAATTTTCTGTTATATCAATTGGAAAGTGATGCTTAACAGTATTGTGCAAAAGTGGAAAATATATCATGATCTACTTATGTGTCTACTTATTTAACAGACCTTTTTAAATTGGCAAATCTTTCGTGACTAGGCTATTTGGCAAACATTCGTGTTCCTACACAACCAGCTAATTTTGTTCAGGGTATTTATTTATGTTCTTGTTCCAAATATGCATTTTTAAACTAGCAACTTGCTCTGTTGGAAAGCCTTTTCTGATGTGTATTGGGCTTAACCTTAACAAGTAAAAACGGCAGTAATATAAGAAATATTATTTACTGAGAAACCTTCAGTCCTTTACTTAAGAAGCCCGAGGGGTGAGTTTCTGTAGAAGGATTGTATGTGCTATACAATCACAAAGCACTAATTTTATTGTTATCGTATTTAATTTAAAATGCAGGAAATATTTAAAACTGTACTCATCAATACAAAAATGGTAAAATTAATTACCCTGGCCAAAATTTACAGTATCTAAGTAAAATTGACGTAAATGGAGCGTCAATAAATTTCGCTTCATCCTTCCCCTTACTGGGTTAAGTGTTTTAGTACTAAAACTACTTCGAGTTAGAAAATATGACCCTGTAGAAGACATTGGTGATTCAAATTCTTATGAAGTAACGAAAACTAAATTGCCCATTACTCTCTAACAACAGTACTACACATTTACTTGAAACCTACTGAACAAACTTAAACTTGACAAAACTAACCAACTCACAAGTAAAGCATTCATTTCAGTTGATGAATGTTTTATGAATAAATTTGGTATCTGTAGATACTTAAAGATGAGCCATTAGTTTTGGTTGGGCTTTAATCTCTTTCATGACATGTTACTTCTATATCATTAATTAAAACTGTATGGGCTAATTATGTTCTTTAACCAATGATTTTCTCTGCTTATTTTAAATTTTAAAAAGTATATCAAATTTCTTGCATCGAATGGAAAATATCCTTGCCATATTCAAAATTCTAATTACATGTTTATGCAACGTGAAATAAATTATTATAGTGCAACTTAGGCCATTTATTGAGATATAACTCGTAACGTACTACACCGGACTCAAGTAAAAAAGGACTTTATATCAAAATGTGAGTGTTTTATGGTATGGGTATGAGGTGATATTATTATTAAAGGAGTGATATTATTCAATGATTTAAGACAATTTTCCGAGATTTTATAACATCTGTTTCACCGCATAATTAATCATTAGTTCTGGTAAAATGCTAAAACTTAGATGAGTCCAAGATGTAACAAACTTACTAACTTCTGGGAAATATTTAATTATACAACACCGTGCAGAAAAAAATTATTTCAAATTTGTATTGGTAATGAATTATCTCAGATTTTATCTGCAGAATCCGATACGAGTTTAGTAAGATAGTGTGGAGGGGGAGGATTGCGTGCGCCTTGGTGTCGATTACAGGAAACTCCCCCTACTCACTCTCTCTCTCTCACCCCTTCGTCAAAGTTTCGAGTGCTTGATTCATTTGTTAATTAAAAGCCTGTCAATTAGTAGAAAACCAAATGCTTCTTTACCAGTCTAACATACGATATTTACGATCGTGTTGAGGCTGATTGTCGTCAACACTTAGTCTAAATTATGCATTTATTACAACTTGTCGAAAGTGGCGAGGTTTTATTAAAAGTAGAAAATTTAAAAGGTGTAATGTAGAGGGTACGACGATTATCACGAGATGACCGAATCAAGCAACGTCGAGCGTGGGTGCTGCTTGGATGGGTGACCGTTGAGTGATCTTGTCCTAGACAGCAGCTCTCCTTCCCGGCCTTTGGTGGTAGTTTGGAAGTCAGCCGTTCGTTGCTCCGTAGGTTAAGCGGTAGAGAGGACTTCTTAGCCCTAACTTCGTCTGGTAAAATAAGACATTCTTGACTTTAATTAACTTTTAAAAATACGTATGTTTTGGTAATATTAAAAATACTATTGTAGTATCTAATGCTATTGGTAAGCTATAATTTTTTAATTATACACATTTGAATATTTAACATAATATTAAAAGTCATTGGAAGAAAAAAAATGTTTTGCCAAATTATTCTGAATCATTTCTCTATAAAAGGACTCCTAAAGGAATGTTATCTGAAACGTTAATGCAGACTAGGCAGTTTCCCACAACAACTCTGAGGTAACATGTGGCGATTTAAAACATCCAATCTTCGTACTCAATACTGTATTATTTCTGTAATAAGAATTCCACACTATCTCCGACAGGGACGTTACTCAAAGCGTTACTATGAACTACGACAGGTTTCCCTAGTTTGAGATAAGTTATGTAATTGTTAGAAAACTGCAAAAATCTATATCTTATTCTGTCTCGTTTCTCCACGTCATGTTTCAAAGACTTCAACAAGGACATTTTCTCAAACTCCGATGTAGACTAGGGAAATTTGGACTGCGATTCTGAAATAAAAGTGATTTAGAAAAATAAAATATCTGCCTCTCTTCCCCTTCAGCAGATATGCACAGAATGTTGGTCCAGCACAAAATGTTATACGAGCATTGCTTCAAATAGATTCATCGGATCTTTACCATGAAAATACACTCACACAAACAAACAAAACAATGCATTCCAATATTCATTAACGGTCATTGGAAGAAAACTACATCTCGGTATCTTGTTCCGTCCCCTTGCTCTATGTCATATTCAAAGAACTCATAAAGGTGCGTTTTCTGATCCTTAATGTAGTCTAAGAAACTTCCTACAGCACTCGAGATATAGTATTAGGAAAATTCCAATCCCCGCATTTAATCCTGTCCCGTTTCTCCAGGATGGATTTTCATTTATCCTCCAATAGAGACGTCATTCTGGAGCCAACACACAAAAAGCTTCTGGAATTTATAAGGTCACTTTTGGTATCTCCAAATACCAAATAAGAAAACGGTTAATAAGAAAACGGTATCTCCAAAAGTAACTTTGTCTGGCTTCTCTATATGGTTTTATAATTTCCAAAGTGATTTCCTGCTAAGATACTGGACTATTTCTTAACGTTTGATTTTAGATCCAAAACTTTTCCTTTTGAGTTGCCTTGTCTATATATATAAAAATGAATGTTTGTATGTTTGTCCTTTATGGAATCGTGAACTATTGGACCGATCATGATGAAAATTTGTACGTATATGTATTTTTCCACGGAGAAGGTTTATAAGCTATGCCCATCCCTTTCCCGATTCAGGATTCCGCCCCACTGGTTACAGAAATACCCATAAGAAATGCATTGCAGCAAACATATGTTAACGTCTTTTCAAATTTTTAATCAGCTGTTCTTTGTAAACATATATTACACTTATAGTTTTAAAGCATAGAGTAAGCTTAAGAGAAACGACAAATTTTGTTTAAACTGTTTTTGCAATCACTGTTAAACATAGACTTTACTATCCAGATAATACAATTCAAATTTGACGTAAAAATTCACCTTTAACTGCAATATTTATTTAATATAAACCATGCTCATGCTTGATCAGAAGAGTAATGCAGATATCATAATTACTATCTTACGTTGGCTACAAATATAAAGAATGTTATAAAATCAACCTTAGTTGTTTTTTTTTGACAGAAGTATGGTTCTCAAAACTCCGTGTGTACATATTCTCTCGATCGAGACAACAAAGCAAGCTCAATCGTGGCATCGGAGATATAACTAATTTAATCTAAAATTTATTATAGTAAAAAAAAAAATTTACTAAGTAATATAAGGACTTCGGTTCTTAAGATTTGCGTGCGAAGCCGTGGGTAACAGCTAGATAGAGGCAGGAATATGGTACATACCTTCATAATACGCCCAAGAGGCTCACGATGGAACGACTATCAATTATCTCAGCAATGTTTAGAATGTGATAGAAAAAGAATAAGTGAATATAGTGTACTGTTTTCAACGGGAAATTGCGTGCGAAGCCGCGGGCAACTTTTGCAAAAAATTATTGAAATGCGCAGCAAAGCGCGCCGGGCCCGCTAGTTAATAGATAAAGGTTTCGGTTCATTTCAATATCCCTGACATAACACAGTTTCCTCAAAATACACTTTATTGATTGTACGTTTCAAAATGTCATGTGATTGGACTCTCTATTTATTCTACAGTTTTGTCATTGGCATCATAATTACACATAAGACTAATGTAAAAATGTTCAATAACTCTCAGCCAAACCCCATGATGTGCTATGCACCATTATCGAACTGTGTCCTTATATAGAAAATGACGGTTCACTATCTACTAGAAAGGGAAAAATGTCATGGACTGAAGATACTTCGTATAACTCGTAAAGACGCTCGTGTAGGATGATAGAAAGCCAGTGAAGAATATAACCACATGTGTGCTACTATGCATATAAAGCGTAAGATTTAAAAAGGTCGAATAATAAACATTTGTCATAGGTAAAGTAATATTGGCTAATATTTATCATTGTTTGATTAGATATTTTTGTAAATAGTGAGCCTCTTAAGATTTTGGCAAGGACTGATAATTTAAATCGTTAGTTATATTATCGACAAGGATAATTGTTTTAAATCGTTTGTGATAAAAGCTTAGCTGGTAACTTCTTGTGTGGATGGGTACGGTGAAATTGATTTTGAAAATGTCTAAGGTTACCAAAATAGGGCATGAGTTCGTGGGGCAGTGTGGCAAGTTAATGAAGAGTAATTACTGGAGGAATTAAACCACATTTATATACTTTGATTACTATCACTACATCGTGACAGTGATCACTATAAGGTTCTGCAGTCACAGATATCATCAATGTGTTTACATAATAGTGTATCGAAATAGCGACGAAAGAGTGCAGACTGTAGATTGAATTGTTAGTCATATTATAGAGACAACCCCAAGGAAAGACTTTAACGAACACATTCATTATTACAACTATAACCTTAAACGATATACTTAGAATGTACTTTAGATAAGGACACTCCTTTAAAACGGCTTTCATGAAGACAGAAGATATAGAAAACATTATTCGATCGTGGGAAAACACGCCACAATATTTTCTTTTTACTTTATTTTCACGACGTCTCCATGTAGAAGGAGTTCAGGAAAGGGTTTTAATAGTTTACAAAGAAAGGTAATTGACACTTAGTGAACTATAAATTAAAATATTAAAAAATATTAGCGATGAAAATTACTTTTTTATAAATAAAATACACACCGAGCCATTCTCTACAGTCATATTTTATACTCGCATTGTACAAATATCTTATCTTATCTTTATCAGATTTGCTATACGCTCGGTAAAGATATCCCACAAACTTCTTTTAAATTTTAAATTATTTGTAGAATGTCAAACATGTGGGTTTATATTTTTTTTTAGTTCCCAGGAAAGGGATCTTATGACTGTGACTAAAGATTTTGTAATACACCAAAATTTAATAACCGTAACCGGGTTAAAGTAACCAAGCACAGATTTATCTATCATTGTAGAGTTTAAAAGAATTGATTTCACATTGTATTACATTAATACATTAATTTATTACACTGTATATTACGCCGTTGTGGATGTTTTATAAATTGTTATAAAAATTAACACAACTGATCCAGCTCAGTGATAGGGGTTTCAGAACGCTAACCAAGGGACGCTCACCCTTAAATTGAAGTTAGTAATGCACTTATTAGAAAGCTGTTATAAAAATAATAATCAGTAGGAAAAGTGTATGACATCAACTTAGGGAAGCAGTGCTGATTATGTTTATGAACATGCATTTTAAATCCAGTAGAAGTTCGTTTAAAAGTTACACCATCGCCGATTTAAAAAAGCAACTTGCTTACATACATATATAATTTAAAGGGGCGAAAATACTTCATTACTCTATGGCGCCGGCGGTAGCGGCACGACCGGATCGATCGCCACAGAGAAGAGAGATTAATTATTCAAGAAGGCAGCGGATCTTTTGTTGGTCCACCGGACGTTAACTCCACCCCCTATCGACCGACGTGACCCTCCTGGCTGTGGCTGGGGGTCGGACGGGACAGGGAAGCAAAGGATAAGAAGGGACTAGAAGAGATAGGCCATTGGTTCACAGTATGAAGTATTGATATGACAATTTTGCGCATGTACCTAAAACCTAAAACTATGCTATAAAATACATTTCCAAATTGGGAAAAACAGAAATACACGAGTATACAAATTTACAAAACAATTGAATTTTGTTCAAATATACCGTTATGAGACAGCTGTAAAATTGTTATAATGAATACTGATCCTTCCAAACTTGAATATTGAACCATTATAGTTCTTGTATTGTATTCTATAAGTGGAGATAACAATTTAAACATTATTTGCACTAAAATGTTACACAAAATAAATATCGTACATTTTCGGAATCACATTACTTTTTCTACTAATATAACTAGTGTTAATATAATAATAGTACTTTTTTTCTTCGTTGGAGTTTTAACTTTATCTTTGTTAACATTTTATTTAGAAGTATACAATGATGAATAGGAGGAGATTCCTTTAAGATTGGACTCCTATCAAACTGAGCATTCATTACCTGTTATTAAATACAAAAAAAAACCATTAGTTCTATTTGACAAGGGAATGACATCATGGTTGAAATTCAAGTAACACGTACATTGATAGATATTCATTACAAAATGACAGTAAAAGAAACTGGATCCCAAAATACAGCATTGTGTACCACTTTAAGAAAACATGTTCCAATATCTTTCTAGTCACTATGATGAATTCGATGGCCAAATCGGCAATTACCTACAAAAACGCGTTCAACATACTCCCTGCGATATCCTCGGCAGTCTCGTGCCCAGACCGGATGTCCGGTGGACGGTCGGCATGTGCCAGATATGGGCATTATGGTTGAGGTCACAACAGCTGCTATATGTTACCAGAACCAATCGAAAACCCGCAATACCCCTCATATCCCACGTTGTGGCGTGGTTTTGATACTGGGAACACTGCAATACTGCCATCAATGATCACTTTACGGAATGCTGCATTTGTAATTTATTATTTCTCTTGTTATTTTTTTTTCTTATAGCCTCAGCGTCTTAGCTATGCCGGCTTCGATGTTCACTGGTTTTTATGTCAAAGTACATGATTGGACCTCCCCGGGATTTTAACCCGTGATCTCTCGATTAGAGAGCCGAAACTATAACCATTAGTCAACGGAGATGAGTTTTTTTATGAATTATTTGTATTAATTGTATACATTACGCAGTGTTGTATCGATTGAATTTTTAAATTACACCCAACATAATGTCACGTAGGCCTATGTGGACTGTTACCGTGTACTCTAGTTTCATAACAACCGGATTTAAAAGATGGTTTGAGATTAGAACGTGTTTGGTTTATGATATTTTTAGAAATAGAATCCTCGTTTAGTGAGCAGCTCAGAACCAGAAAGTAGTTAGTTGGAACAAATCCTCTTTATATCGTCGAGTAGCTTTCACAGCTCTTTCTCAAGTTTTCAGACGTCAAGGGCATTTATAAATGTTAGTAATTTTCGTCATTACACTTAAATAGAGTCCCATGTGAGGAATTCTCATAATGCTATCGGTTGTTTATAACAAACTACTTAATTATTTCGTAATACACAGATTTATTAGTAAACTATTTGAGAGAGTGAGGTTATAAGGGTTCATAAAATTTCTCTTCCTCCGACAGAACAATTAGGCCATGGGTAATACACCCGGGTCAAAAAATATGAGCAGAGTTTCATCCTTGACCTACCTGTTAACAAGTACCTTGGAGGCCGGTCATTCCCGTTTGAAATTCCTCTAGAACTTTAACTTTTAAGAGGAATTTATCGCTGATAACAATCCTATCTCATCGACACGTAAGCATTATAGTGTAACTCCCCCGGGGTGGATTGCAGTTCCAGCACGTATTCTAGCCCTCATGGTCGGCAGACATTTCCATGAGATGTCCTTGATAAAAAAAAAAACGCAAGCGTTACTTGTACGGTGGATATGTCGCAGCCAAAGTAGAATGCCATGTCACTCTAAATGTTTTTCTTTTTAAAAGAGCGATCGAATAATTGATCACTATTCGTGGTGACCACTGTCACTCAAGGTTTAACAGTGTGAACTATTCGATAACCACAACGTTAACAGAGTTGAATGAATGCTAAATGAGGTTCGAGAGTACATGACAAGCCTAATAATTAGCTTCGTTGACGATGATCGAAGTCACAGAAGAGGCGAACGTTTATGTGTAGGACATAGCGGAAGACAAGGTTTAGCGTGTGCGTTATGTTGTTTTGAGGGACGTTTCCCAAGTTGTGAGATACGAACTACTCTAATGTTGCCGCTTGTAATCTGGTCCAACAAAGTGCGAAACAAGTTTCTACGTACTGAATGTAACGAATAAAGTATGGTAACTGTCGTAGAAAACTCATTTATATCTCTCATCGAAATACTCTTTCGATTCGATATTCTATATAACTATAGAAGCTTTAATTAAATTCGACGTCTTTATGGTCACTACAGATTCTCGTTCTAGAACAGAATTACTATCGCAGCACGTAAATCTTACAGAACCCCTGTCGGCGTCCCAGTAAAGCAGGAAGCCCTCAATCAATCAAACGTAATTCCAATCATTGTCTAACCACCTTAATTAATTGACCGACCACTAAGGGGGTTCTGGGACTTGTTAGCTCTGCGTAATTGACTCGACTGGCGCGTATCGAGGTGGGGAGGGTGCCTGCGACAGCGCCACCTCTAAATAAAGGATGCAGGTGTAAATCCTGTAGAGAGGGCGGGTGGGGGTCGACGCTCTAGACCGAGGAGATGAGGGGTTTGCATGGGGCCGGACACGCGATGGGAGCCCGGCACGCAGCTTGCCGGCCCGCTACTGAATACTGACCACTGTGATAGTGGTGTGAGGGGGTAGAAGTAGGGGTTGAATCACAATAGTCTAGCTAACTTTTCAGCATTGTATTATTCAGGTTTTATTTTGACACTCGGTGTACCGCAAGGATCGATTTTTGGTCCGCTGCCCTTTCTTTCGTGCTCATACAACGAATGTACCGCAATATTAGTTCGTGTTGTGATCGGAATTATCTCTGCAGTCACGCATCTCACTAGAGAGCATTTGTGATGGAAAGAGAGATGAGATAAACATGCGCGTTGGTTAGGATTTTAATGGTTGACACTTTTCTTTTAGGGCGTTTGTACGTGTAATAATTGTGGTACGATATAACTGGTGCAATTCTTTAAAACAAAACATTCTCAGATTGTTATATTGAAGAACCAGTGATTGTAGTCACTTTCTAGATATTGTACGTTATTGATTGAAATGTAATTTATTACTATTTTAATAATACTGATGTTATTCTTGATTCATAAAAAACAACAATTGACACCATTTCAGTATTATATGAATAAAAAACCAAATAGTGATTGAAACCGTTGACGTAAAATGTAAAATTGATGTAATCGACCAATGTTACCAGTGCTTGCGGAGGTTTAGGACAATTTATAATTGATTGATGGAGTTATATAAAATAGACTGGAATCTCAAGGACAAAGAGTGTGATTATGCTGAATATCAGTGCTGGATTTAACAGTCCCGAACTTGGTGGTGCAGTCGGTGTTCCACTGGGTTAATGTTTTATTCACACCATTTAAAATTTAACTTCGCCTGGTAAAATAAGACATTCTTTACTTTACTTTAAAATACCTTTTCCGAAGATAAGAATAACGGAGAGAAAAAACGTTTTTAGTAGTTCCACGGTCAACTAAGAATTTAACGTAATAAAGTAGTCTATAAAGCATCTTAGAAACACATAATCACAAGCTTAAGATATGGATATGAATCTATACTCGTACAGTGTGAGGTTTCATGGAAGTGACATGTTGTTTTCATAAATAAATAATAATTTCCTTAAATATTGTTGTCATAACTTTCAAAGATACTTAAATTTTATTTAAAAACTGGTAGATTTCTACAATTATATTAATTTAAAAAAGTAATTTCAATTACCTCTTTATCTTCAGCGACTATCCCTTAGGCCTGATTACAAAACTTGTTTGAAATTCCTATTTTAAATGTTTATTAATCCTTGCGGAGTTTTTGTTCAAGAAGATTATCTTTCAGGGAAATACTCTAAAAATATTTTAAATCGTGCCAACAAAAACATATTTCACCAAATTAATCCATTTGTATTCATCAATAGATATTCAAAATAGCTTGTTGCTTAATATATACTTTTCATCATTATTCATCATATACAATATTTAATACCCATTTAATTAGAAATTGTATACCTACTACAAAAGAAGTTGGTTACTTTTAAATTCACGTGTACTAAAACCATTTGGTAACACCTCTCGTTAGTTATACTAAAACTAATTTATCAAAAAAGTTTTTTAAACCTTTTATTTACTATGGGAAATAAATATTACCGGTACTCTTTTAATATTTTTTGTAAATAAATAAATGTAAACTACTGGCTCGTTGCAGCAATTACGGTTTTACACACTATTCCTAAGTACTCACGAACTAACAGTGTGCATACTTCAACTAAACAGAACACTAAAATAAATAAACAGAAATATACGTAATGTTTACATCAGCTTTTGTTGAGATGATTCCTAAACTGCTCTATTCTTCATAGCATTTCCATAATAACACTATGAAAGATATGCTGAATATTTGTATATAGGCTAAGAAAATCAAATAAAATCATAATATAGCCTATATATATCTTCTGTTCATGTGTATGTGACTGAACTCCTCCTAAACGACTGGACCGATTTTGATGAAATTTTGTGTGTTTTTTTAACGGAATTCGAGAATGGTTTAGATTCACAATTTGGTCCACTGGAAAATGTTTGTTTTTTAATTAATTTTTCATTTTGTAAGTAGTTGTTGATTTTGGAGTGTTTTACATTGGATTCGGCAGACTGCGCTACAACACGTAATACCAAGTGAACTGATACTTAACAGCTGTTAATACTGTCAGCTGAAGTTCGTCAAAGAGGCAGAAGCATTTAATATTTAGAAAATTATTATTTTAAAGTTCTTGATCAGTAGTGTAATGCAGATTGCTTAGAAGAAGTTATTGCCTAATTTTCAGTTTAGATTGCACCAATGGTCAATAAACTATATAATGAAATGAAAATACTATTAAACGCTGTTATAAAATACCTCATTGCACAAAGCCGTGAGTGTTTGCACATAAGGTAATCGAATTTGGTTAGATCGAAGGTAAATGAAAAGAGCCGAGAGAAGACGCTTTATGATCAAAATATTGGTTTACTTTGATACATTTTCTTGATCGGACCACAAAGCAAACTCCACAATAATACTAGAAATGTCTTAGACAGAAAATTAATTTTAACATACCGAAAATGATTCTTTATAACCTAATTAGTTTATCGAGGTTCATATCTATAGATTAATTGTACAGAATAACTTATCAAAGCATAAACCACGAAAGATAGAGGCAGGAAATATGGTACATACCTTCATAATGCGCCCAAGAGGCTCACGACTATCAATTATCTCAGGAGTGTTTATAATATGATAGAAAGATAATACGTGAATATAGTGTACTGGTTTTCAACAGGAAATTGCGTGCGGAGCCGCGGGCAACTGCTAGTATTTGTATAAGTTTAAAAAATATACTCTGCAAAGACGATAAAATGACTTGCCAGTATAGAGGTTCGTCATTGCCAATTCTAAAGCAGTCAGGTCCTAAGATGTAAATATTGATTTGTGTGATACGTGGTTTTCCACGTAGAGTAAACCGGGGTAATCCGCCACCAGGGGCAATCGGGCCACCCTGGCTGTGAGCGAAACAGTTAGGAGTGTGAGCACCCCGCCACCACAGTGACGGCATTCCCCCGGAAAAGGATAAACATACTTTACATTTCCCGTTTTGCTTTTCAGATGGTTCGAGAAAGTAAACGAACAACCGATAAGGTTAAATGGACAGAGCAGCAGCTACTTGAAGCCATGGGTCAAGTTTCGGAGGGGAAGTCAGTTTAAAGCATGTCAGATTAATTTTGCATACCCAGGTCCACTTTACGAGATCGAATTAAATCCAATGACACGTCTACGCCGGCCTTAGGAAGAAAAGGCTTGTTCTTTAGTGACGAACAAGAAAAACTCCTATAAAAAAGGGTTTTTGACTTGGCTAATGTTTTTTTTTTTTTGGGATAACCCTGACTGACCTTAGGCACCTGGCATATAGTCTTGTTGAAGAACTTAAAAGTAAGCACAACTTCAAGGCCGAAACAAAAATGGCTGATAAGGACTGGGCGCAGGGGTTTCGTAAAGTGAATAAAATTACTTTAAGAATTACCAACCAGTCTAAGTAGAATTGTTAGTTTCAATAAAGAGGAAGTTGACGTGTATTTTGTTTAATTGACGTCTGTTGTTGACAAATACAAATTCAATGCAGATAGGATTTATAATATAGACGAGACTGGGATCTCGAGTGTACAAAAACCTGGGCATATTCTTAGTGCAAAAGGACAAAAGCAAATGGGTGGTGCAATAAGCTGGGAGAGCGGTCGCAACATAACTGCGATATGTCGCATCAGTGCCTCAGATGCATATGTTCCACCTATGATCATATACCCCATGAAAAGGATGACACCTCTGCTTGAGAGAGGTGGTCCAGTAGAAGCGCTCTACACATGTTCCCACATTGGCCGGTCTAACGAGGACATTTTTCAAAAATGGTTGGAGCACTTCAAGGAAGATCCTGTTTTGCTGTTCCTTGAAAATTACGGCAGCCTCATATTCTTGGACACGTACAATTTTTGCCGTTTAAATCACATCCACGTGATATCAATCCCCCCTCAACCGTCGCACAAAATTCACTATCCCGATATGTCATTCTATGGGCCACTGAAGAAAGCTTTCAACAGCGAATGTGATTTATGAGGGCAAATACATACAAAAAATAACTCCTTACGACATTGCATACACCTTTAATAAAGCCTACATGAATGTTGCTACAATCGAGAAGGGCGTATCTGGCTTCAAAAACACAGGAATATTTCCTCTGGACCTAAATAGATGAGAACGAGCTCACTGCGATGCAGCATCCAGGCATACAACATGTTGAAGATGAACCAGAAGATACCTCGCAGACTGCATTGGACGTAAACCTGGATGAGACTAGACCTACTGCTGCTGAAAACGAGATTAACCTTCTAGGACCATCAAGAGCACTGAATAACTTTTTACCAATTCCCAATATTACAAAGACACAGTTGAAATACAATACTGGCCAAAAATCGCATTCATCAATCCTTACAGGAACACCGATGCAAACCGAATTAGAAGAGGCAGAGTCAAAAAAGGAAAGCTGTAAAAAAGACGCGAAAAGAAAAGAATAGATGCCGAGAAGGCCCTAAATCCCAATGGTACGAAATTAAGAAATCCTAATAAAAATAATACATGCTGAACCTAAAATAAAAACTACTTTGGCAATAAACAAATTTTAAGATAATAAAAAAACTGTTTTAGCTTAAGGTGACTTCTTTACCCCGGTCTCCCCTATACTGATTTGACATCTCCCTGAAAATCATGTTTATGATGTGTGAACGAACTCTCAAACACTAAAATAAATAATAATAAAAAATCATAATATACGCAATGTTCACTTTTGCTTACAGCAGCTGAGCTATACAAAACAAGTGACAGTGATGTACAGTTTACTTTAAGCATTTGACTAAGATTCAACACTTTATTCACCAGTGTATTTTTTATGGAGATTGCCTAAAATGTATAGGCCAGTGGGGGGAAGGTCGGGAATTACTGACTTGTCGTGTATTTTTCCTGCATTCTTTGGCATTCAAGCTTTAAAATGAATCTCGTAAAGCTATCTTATTTTCTTCACAGCTCGAGAAATTTACTGCGGACCGATTCGCTTACAGTATTAAATATATTGTTAGTCTAGCATTCATATCGCAACATTGGTATTACATAATGAATAACAAGATTGTATTGTATAGCAACACTAAAAATCCAATCAAACCTTGGTCTAGCCATATTTCTCAAAAACTGTGATTTTAACCCACCTGGATGTGCCTAATCGTAGGGCTAGCCACTGCAAAAAAGTAATAAGTCAAAAACTGTGGCTGTGTTGTATATTTAATATAATAAAATATTTGTAAACCCTAGTTAATTAGGGTATCACTTAATATAATAAAATATTTGTAAATCCTAGTTAATTAAGGTATTACGTTGGATCACTGAGATACTAACGGATATGAAAAGGACTGTTAGCAGAGATCCGGTGGTCGATGTATCAGTGTGAGATATACAATATGTAGTGTGCTAAACTATCCTAATAAATCAGTTATTCTTAAATGTGTGTGTTATTTAATAAATAACATATTTAATATTTAATAAATCGTTAATCCCATAATAGAAGAAGGAATCTAACAGGCTGTCAAAAACCTTGAAAACGGAATAAAACCTAATCGGTTGCGCTCAACTGAAACCTTGTTGAACTCAAAATGTGTTAAAGATTGGAAGGGGTAGAAAGAAAGTGAGTGTGAGAGATGGGGAATAGAGTAAGTAAAGAGAGTTTGAAAACATTTTTTGGAATCTACGTTGAAGACAACTCTACTATGTTGTAGGAAAATATTATAGTCGGTACAACTTTTTCAACCTTTATATAATCGGGAAACTTTTATTGACCTCCACGAGAATCGAAACCATGACCTATCACTGAGAAAGCCACAGCATTATCCCTATGTTAATGTAAAGGACTTAATAAACTAATTTTCAATTCTCAAAGGATATTGACGGTTTTCAGGAACCTTTTTTTGTAGTAGCCCTCACAATAATTACAAATGATCGCCAGATCACAACAAGATAAAGGATATGTAGTAAAAAAAAAAAAAAAAAAAAAAAAAAAAAAACTATAAGACTGCGTTAAAAATTCAGGGCAATTTTTGTATTAATGTTCAATTTATCCACCATATTTGAGGTTATTCAGTTGTACTTGTAGTTTTGCATATCAGAACTGAGACTTCATGAATTGTTCTGTGTTTCTAGTACCCAAGGTTCTTACTGATTAATACAGTCTTAACATTAACTTATGGAGAGGCAATTCATCTTTTTCTTCAAAATAAATCAAACTTAAATTTCTTCTTTATTCGCTCAGTCAAATTGTAATTGTTTGATATTAACTGAAAATTGTGTTTGTATTTTCTACCAACATCATCTTGTTAGGCTGATGGGATGCTGTTTTGTCGATCATATAACATATTTTCTGAACTCAGTGGACCAGCTTTATATTGTTAACGATCTTTTATAAGTAACACATCAGTTCTGGAATCAGCCATCGACTGTATTCCAAGATTGGATGGAATCATCCACATTGCCGTAGAACATCAACTCTTCATACGTGTTTCAGAAATATATATATATATATATATATATATATATATATATATATATATCTATTATATATATATATATATATATATATATATCGATCATGATGTAATCGACTCCTAGCTGATCGTTCATTATTTCTGTAACAAAGATTTGTTGTATGTCAGGTATCGAACAGGAGTTACACATATATGTAGCAGTTGAGGCTGAGCATGGGAAATAATTCCTATCAGACAAGTCTGAGTTCCGAAATTTTACAAGTCTGAGTATTGCTGCAGTATGTATATCAATGCTACGAGTTATGTAGGACCTTAACGTTTGCATATTTAAATTACGTTATAATTGACTGCTCACGGTTTACAACTCTACAGGGCAGCGTTCCAAATGTACGCCTAGCAAGATAAGAATTTGGTCGATAACGTGGAAGCATCAAGCAGCAGCTTATCCAACTTGATCATCGTTGTTATTAGTTGCATAAAGATCGGAATAGTGCATTTTGATTAGTTTTATTTAAAAGAAGATGTTTGTTTGCAAACTTGTTAAAATTTATGAAACCAAATATTCAGGTAGGCCTAATTCATATAGTTATCAAAATAAATTTGGAAGTTATAATTAAACAATAGACATTTTTCTTCAGCATTAATTGATTACAAGTCTGAACTCTCAGTTCGTCATATTGAGCCTGACAGTTATGTTCAGCACGGTCAAGGCATACTAAAACGTGTCTGTGTTCCAATATATGCGTAACTTATATGTAAGAACCAAATTCTACTACGTTGTGAGTGACAGCAACATATTTAATTACATTTGTCTTCAGCATTAATTGATTACAAGTCTGAACTCTCAGTTCGTCATATTGAGCCTGACAGTTATGTTCAGCACGGTCAAGGCATACTAAAACGTGTCTGTGTTCCAATATATGCGTAACTTATATGTAAGAACCAAATTCTACTACGTTGTGAGTGACAGCAACATATTTAATTACATTTGTCTTCAGCATTAATTGATTACAAGTCTGAACTCTCAGTTCGTCATATTGAGCCTGACAGTTATGTTCAGCACGGTCAAGGCATACTAAAACGTGTCTGTGTTCCAATATATGCGCAACTTATATGTAAGAACCAAATTCTACTACGTTGTGAGTGACAGCAACATATTTAATTACATTTGTCTTCAGCATTAATTGATTACAAGTCTGAACTCTCAGTTCGTCATATTGAGCCTGACAGTTATGTTCAGCACGGTCAAGGCATACTAAAACGTGTCTGTGTTCCAAGATATGCGTAACTTATATGTAAGAACCAAATTCTACTACGTTGTGAGTGACAACCTTACAAGTCTCTCTACTCGTGTCAGCAGAGTGACAGCAACATATTTAATTACATTTGTCTTCAGCATTAATTGATTACAAGTCTGAACTCTCAGTTCGTCATATTGAGCCTGACAGTTATGTTCAGCACGGTCAAGGCATACTAAAACGTGTCTGTGTTCCAAGATATGCGTAACTTATATGTAAGAACCAAATTCTACTACGTTGTGAGTGACAGCAACATATTTAATTACATTTGTCTTCAGCATTAATTGATTACAAGTCTGAACTCTCAGTTCGTCATATTGAGCCTGACAGTTATGTTCAGCACGGTCAAGGCATACTAAAACGTGTCTGTGTTCCAAGATATGCGTAACTTATATGTAAGAACCAAATTCTACTACGTTGTGAGTGACAGCAACATATTTAATTACATTTTACTATTAATAACATACTATTATTTTAATTTAATAACATGTACTGTATTAAATAATATTTTCTGTTTATTGATATTAGATTTACTGACATTGCACACGAAAATAAACAATTTCTTCACTAACGACTTTTTAAGAAGTTTATCAAGTTTAAACAAGCGGCGAGCTTCGCGTGTGCGGTTAGTTCCCAAAAGACTCAGTGAGTTTGAAGATTTATTTTGTTTTAAGTGTTGATTTGGAGTTGTTACACCGGGCACTTCTGGAAGAGGATCTATGGGGTACACAGACATTACTGGGAACCTCGTTTGGAACCAGAGCCATGAATTCTTTCACTAAGGTCGCAGCTTCCTCCTCTTATGTAGCAAATGGCCCAATGCTGAGGATTCAGCGGCTAGGGAACAACATTCCATCCACCCTCAACATCTTTATCGCATCCACATCTGCAATCAAAAGTCGGCTTGCATCACTGTAGCTGTTATTATTATTGGCTCGTCTCTACACCTACCCTGCCTGTGTTGTGTCTCAGTCTTTTATTTTATTATCACAGTTAACTTGCTTGTCAAAACTGTTACCTACGTCATAGTTTACTTCTTGTTTTGCATCGTTCTTGTTAAGCATCTTTCTTTGTTATTTTTATATATTTATCTATTTATTGTTACACATTACTTGTTATCTATTTATACTTTCTTGTTATGCATCTTACAATTCATATCTATTTGTTTCATTATGTATCTATTTTTTTCTTTACTGGTTGCATATTCTATTGTTTTTGTTTTAGTCTACTAATTAGTTTCTTTGGTCAATTGTTATGCATGTAGATAAATTTGAAACTTACTTGTTGAAATGGTGATGCCGTTGAAATAATAAAAAAATAAAAATAAAAATCTCACCAATACCAAACTTATTTGAAAACACAGTATATATACAAATGAATTTATCTAAAGCAAACGTCTGGAATAGTTTGTTTTTAATTTTCGATATTAGATTATACAAGTACGTATAAACTGACGTACAACGCAACGTAGGGAATTTCTTAAAAGCATGTCACGTAAAATTATGACCATATTATATTGTGAATGATAAGTTTAGCTTTAGTCCAGCTTCCTCTTAGTGCAGGCTTATGGATTCTGACGCTGTAATAGACTTGACTCATGTAATCGTCTGAAGAGATCCTTAAAAGTCGGCTATTAAGAAGTTCAAAATAAACTCTTTACATCGTTTTAATCTCAGAGATACATAGACTACATAATATAGTATGATCTAGGTGAAGAGGTATTCTCATTGTCTCGTCAGGTGCACAATTTGAATGCACTACCAATTTCTACGCACTGTTTTTCTACACATAAAGTAGTGATACAGATTCCAGGAGTCTGGTCCGTTACAGCATCAGATTCCAGACACTGCACTAAAAGGAAGGTGAACTGGAGCTAAATTCAATATTCACATTGAATCAAGCACTCCCACATAAATATTAGCTAAATATTACATTACTGTCGAAGGTTTTCTGATTCAGCGTTGCCAGTGTAGTGTTGTGGCTGTGGACACATTTACTGACCAATCATTCCAAATATTCTCAAATTTCTTTTATTGAAACATAATTATTTTCATTAGTCAATAGTTTTATCCGGAAGCATAGTTATATAAAAGTTTACATTATCATCCCGAACGAGTTAAAGAATGGATTACGATGAGATGTGTGCACGCTAGAAGGTGAGTCACAATTTGCACCGCAGCCGGGAAACCCTCTCCTGGGAGCCGGTCAATACCACGTTAAAGTCTTCAACAGACCTGACGTTAGCCAAACACCAGTGATGTAATTAGGAGGGGGACACTCCACCCCCCCTCGTCATGTTGTAAATAAATCATTAGATGAGGTAATTTTAATGTATTATAAATTAGAACAAATTGTAATATAATATATTTATATTTTATACTCGATGTTTCGCAAATGATAATAGACATAAAAATAAGCACGAACATATAAAGAAGCATATGTGCTTTCTTGCTTCGATTAGAGTCTATCTGACTGCACGTGGTTTTATAAAAAAATATATCAAATAATATCTCGAAAACTGTTATTATGAATCTATTTACTATTAACCATTTACTATTAACTAGTTACTATTAACTATTTACTATTAACTTAAAACTTGTCATTAATTTCGTTTTAAAAAGTTATGCCTATGATAGTAATTGAGTATTCATTTTTTTCCGGATCAAAAGTCCACTCTTAGATCCAGAGCATATTTTTATTATTGGTTATAGCATTATAAACAACTGTTTTAATTTAATAAAACATTTATATCTGCAGAGAAACGTATTTTTACGTACAGATAGCAACTAAAATAGTCCTAGCTCATATGTTTCAACTAATATTTAATATGATACGTTTGGAATGACGATTAAATTTAAAAACGAAACATTATTCTTTGAAATTTGTTGAAGTGGTAATAACGGCTTTCCAGATATTTAATTTTAAAAACTTGAATGCTGCCATTTTGAAACGGAAAGTGATATTATTTACTTTATTATTTCTTACTGCCCTTTTGATTAGTTTAACATAGATGCCAAGTTAAAATGTTTTCTTAATTTTCATTTGAGACGTAATTTTGAAAATAAATACTCATACAAGACTCTAAATAAAATGGGATAGGGCATCACAGTTTTAGTAGAATGTAAGAAACCATATGTAGAGTATAAGTACTCTCCAATAGAGCCTAGTTTTCTAACCCATGCATTTGAACGTAAAGGCGCGTCCTGGTATACCCGTCAGTAAAGGTTATTGAAAGAAACATAAGGTCGAATCACTACTTACCCATATCTTTTCACTGACACGAACTTCCCTTTCCACTGTACCACATCCAGAAGTTTCAATGCATCCCACCAGCATGCTGCCAATACACTTTCCATATTGTGCTTAAAATCCCAGACCATTCATAAAGTAACAGATCTCCATTCAATGAATCAGTACGTTCCGTCTCGTTTCGTAAATACCAGACCTAAATGTTTTCAGAAGTGGTGCCATTAAAAAGCTTTGATATAAATGAGCATACTTTGAAGAGCATTAAAAACGAAGGTGTTATGGTTCAAATAATAAAACTTTAGAAAATCGAGCTTAACTTTATTTTATTGCATTACAAAAACGCGTTTAAAAGACTCAAGTTTTTTATGTGCAATATTTTACATTACAAAAGTTCTTCCAGTTTTTTTCTTCAAAAACGTACATTAAATCTTTGAAAATTTGTGTATATAGCACAGTTTTGAGGGTGCAGGCTACAAAGGAAAACGTACATGATCACATGAGTAGATCATAACACAAGTCAAAGTCAAATTTAAAGGTATATTTTATTTTAAATAAATTGAAAACACTGTTTTGTTAGTTCTAATATGGAACCAAAATACATGTAGGTCTAGCCTATACTTTTTAATTGGTTCGCTAATACTTCATAGTACCATCCTTGTTTAAGGGGTACAAATTTGTATTTATTAAAGTAGATTTTTGAAAAAATCGACAGGAAAGGAACTTTCTAGAAGAAGAAGTGTATACTTCTTGTATAACCATCCTCACCATCACTGATAATTCCTTTGTCCGGTTTATATTCACCATTTGATGGATCGCCTCAACTTTCTTTTATTACAAATATAACATTTTTTTTATAACTAGCTATTTGATAAATAATATTATCTACTTTCAACTTTTAACATAACCTAAAAATCAGTTAGTACTGTTTTTTTATTTTTATTGTTGATATATTTGAAAAGTACCTGTATTTGATTTATCTTTTGGTTTATTAAGATCCAGTTATACTATTTTTGTTTACTTCTTCTCATCTTAGCAAGCAGCAACACCCTCAGTGTAGAAAGTCAACGGACAGTGATTAAGAGAATGGTGGTATGTGCGTGCCATAGACACATAGTATCTTCATCTTCCAAACAGTCTGTATGTTAGTGTAACATAGCCTCTTCAACAGCTGACATTACATTACTGCTACAAATGAATAGACGAAGGTCCGATGTGAAATAATAGCACATAACACCTTCATCTTCCTAACCTCATAGCTATGCGTTTTATAGGCGTTACGTTGCATGCGTCTCGTTGGAAGTGTTGGGCACGTAACGCATGCGCTATTGTTTGCATCTTACGTGTTGCAAGTTATAATTTTCGTGTTGAAACCTGTGCTGAGCAAGACTGTTGGGGATTTGTTGGGGAGCTGGTTATCTCGTACGTCACCATGAGTTTACCGGTCAGTTTATTTTTACCTCTCACAACAATTTATTTTGATCAAATAGCATACCTCATTGACTGTTAATAATATATATATATAATAAATACACGAGGAACATGGATGAATCTTCGTAGCACTTAATCTAAGCATGATAGCTAATTTGGTTTCCGAAGGAATTGCATCACGTCACATATGTCTAAGTTAAATATCTAAGGGAGCTTTTGATATTCTGGTAAAGATCTTTATCCAAACGTATTTCACCCACAATTTGACGGTTCCTTTTTTTCAAATAGTCCTTCATCCATGATCTTCTCTTTTTCCTTTTTCCATTTTTTTTTATTACTAAATAAGCCGCACTTATTACGAGAAATCCACTCAAGTTAGTCAAATCAATTACATTTGTTGCACGAAACCGATGAATAAATGTAGACAGAAAACTCTTTCAATAAGGACATGCGTTGGTGCATGCAATTAAAGGCGACATGAAAGGATTGTTGGATTGAAAGTTGAGTTGAAACCGCACAAGTGTGGTCATATTTTAAGTAATCTCTCTAATAAGTAAGTATCACTGAAGTTTAATGACTTCAATGTTCTCAATTTAATCAGGACGGAATCCCCATCTCCTCACCCAACCTCCGCCACTTCTTTGCTCTGAGTACTAAAGCTTCAAATAGAGATGATATAGTGAAATACCCTTTACATAGCTAACGATCCCAATAAATTCCCCATTGGCTAATCCAAAATATCCGCAACGTAAGTAATAATGGTTGTTGTTGGAATGTTCATATCACCATAATACCTCATTTCGATCCACAAGGTCTTGAAGTATTAACAATAAATACACATTTTTTATATGGTACGTAATAAATTCACAGATGTTTCATAAAATTAAAATATTAATTTTCAACCTTGGTAATATTCTTTTGTTACATATGTATTCTTATTACGTTAATTGTACTATATTTATACTTTTTTATTTTTGTAGTTATTTCTTTCATTAGTATGGATTACTGTGTAATTTTTAAACACTTTAGGAAATATAATACATTTTCAATATTGTTGGAAAGAAATTATGACCACTCTCTAGCTGTAAAGCAATTACTGTCTAGTTCCTTTAACAGTCTGAAAATTTAGAAGAGAAGCGTTATTACACTAGGATTCCATCTAGTCAAGTTATTACTTACCATCGCCTACTAAATAATACCTATTTTATTATTACACAATAACTCCAACCAGCTCTAGAAACACAGATTTCACAGAGAAAATGAAACGTAGTAAATACTACTTGAATGGTAAACGCGAATGGACATTTAAATGATTTACATGCAACCGAGTTCAGAAAACTTCCTTTAAGGTCCGTACGTAATTTCGTGCTATATTTACAGGAGCGTTATAGTATACTCTTGTAAATGGCACGCCAACCGCTCCTTAGATATATCCGTATATGTCATCTCCACATCCACTTTGGAATAATTAGAATGTAATACAGTACAGGACATCGGTGCCTTTAGGTCGAGAGCGAAACAGTTCCTAGGTGCACCTACTGATATTGAATTATTTAAGGCTAATGGAGCTGGATTTAAGGAACACTGAAGCTGGATTACATAGCATAGCCTACACAACATATCTTAGTGATAAATTTTTTTAAGAGAGGCCGATCGTCTTTTTGCGTTTCAGTCTGTACGTCCCCATTTTAGTATGGACCACTCACTGGCCAATATGAGGACATTTGTATTGAAATATATTAATTACAACATTAGGCTATTAATTAATTAAATATTTTTAAGTTTTTTAATATATTTGTCAAAATTATTTTCAATCAGAAAAATATGCTATCATACATAAAAGATACAAAAAGTGTGGCCCTCCACCCTCTTTTGCTTGCGGAACAATTTTGGCCTCCTGTGTACGTTCGTATCTTCGGATTTCCTCCGCGAAAAGTATAAACCCCGGGGAAATAAAAGCTTTCCGATCGCCGTTTACTGCTTCTTGTTTCTTAGGTCTATGAACAGTCATGTAAACTGAAATCCGATCAGTAACAGTCACTCATCAACTATATGATGAATATGATTGTTTGTATTGGTTATCATTGGTCGATGAAAAGGTTATGTTTTGTACACATATCGTAGAGCAATGGTGAGAAGTGGTTGTTAGCAAGGGAATACGAATGTTTTGAATAATACAAGTTCAGCTCCATTCATTCACCTTCCACTCAATGTGAGGGATGTGTTGGATCTCTTCAGGTGGATGTTGATTCCAGATTCCAGAGGTCAAATCTGTCACAGCGTTAGACATCAGACGCTGCACTGAGTGGAAAGTGGAATGAAACTGAACTTAACATCCCTTATATTTTCGCAGCACTCGCTTGGATTTTACTTTAGGAAAGAACGGGTTTTATGTAGCATATTAGTGCTTATTTCTCACGTCTTCTCAGTCTTCTGCCACTGTAAACTAGCCGTGCAGTGTTCATTTCAAGTTCCTTACTGTACTTGCACTTGCAAGCATTCGCAGGTTTTTCCGTCTAGTTTGGTTTTATAGTAGTGTCTTGAATAATCCGCCAATAAATTCAATTGAATTCATCACAGGTGCCTCTAGTAGTGAGTACCTTAAATATTAACTTAACCATTGCAAATTGTAATTTCCTAAGAAGCACACACAACTTCAGAGTTATTTGAAACAGGAACATAATTTTGCACCATTCTGAGCGCAGTTTTGCGTTTCTAGACTACAACAAGATGGCGGACATGGCTTCAGCTTATGTAATGCCAGTATATACTTGTAGGCATAGTAAATCTATTGGACTTATGCAGTCTCTGGTGCTGGGGCTATATCTGCGTCTCCTCAAGTAAAATGGCAGAGGTTCCAAAATACAGCTTTAGTAGTTATTCCACCTTTTACCAGGAACTGGCTTAATTAAAAATGTTTGATTTACTAAATTGCAATTTCAGAATTAGTGCAGCTGACATGTTTCATACAAATGGTTTTAGAAACGTTCATATTAAACTTTTATTTGTCCAATAGATTTGATATTACTAAAAGGATTAGTCTAACTAGAAATTATTGAATTGAATAGAATAATAGAAGTTTCATTAAATAAATGAAATACCGGATGTCTCACGAAGAGGTTTAAACGTTTGATTTTATATAGCTTGCCCATTAATGCACCGAACATTTTCAAACACCACACAATTCATTAAATGGCTTTTAAAAATATTCTGTGAAAATTTCAACTCTCTAGGAATTGTTTAAACAAAATGGTGGCGTTTTGCAAAACTATACTTTAAAAACAGCAAAAAACAGTATTTTTGTATAAAATTATTTATACAATTGCAGAGAAATGTTCTAGAGAAATAAAGCATTTCAATCAGAAAATTAGAACATAGCCTATTCAAAAACCTACAATTACAGTCCACAATTATTCGAAATGTAATCCATCCACAGCGATACACTGATAACAGCGCTTAACAAATGAATCGGAAGCTCTTACAAAACAATGTTGTGCTATTCGAGGAAGTTCCTCTTCAACTGGTTGTTTTAATTCCTTATTATTGACGCTACGAGTATATACTCGTTCTTTTAATAACCCCATAAAAGAAATCACACACGGTCAAATCTGGGAATCGCGGGTGCCAATCTAAAAATTCACTTCTACGACTAATTTAACGGCCATGAAGGTTGTCATTTAGTAATCGCTTGACAGGATTTGCGAAATGAGGAGGAGCGCCATATCGTTGGAATATTGCTTTATTCATTTCTGAAACCGTAAAATGAGTCAAAACTTGTTCATTTAAAACCTGTTCATACCTATTCCCAGTCATTGAACTGTCAGAAATGTCGTAAGATAGCAAACCCATTTACAACTTACTGCTGTCCAAACAGCAATTCTTTTTTATTTGAGTAGTCTGTTCAAGAATGTGTGGATTACCGGTGTTGTAATAATTACAATTATGCCTATTTACAGCACTATTGCGGTAGAAAGTGGACTAGTCGAAAAAACAATTTGAGTATGCCAATTATGATCTAGCTCATGAAACTCAATGATATGAGAACAAAATTCCACTCTCCTGTCCGGATCATCTTCAAGAAGATTATGGACTAGGTGACTTTTGTAAAAGTTAATTTTGTTTTTCTTATTTATTCTCTGTACTGAAGACTTTGGAACACCAGTTTCATGTTCAACCTTCCTTAGTGATTTCGATTTACCTCGAGAGCGGAGCGTCGGTGCGCATACTAGTACTTATCTTCCCTCATTTGATCCTCTGGAGTATTTTTTTACGACACTTTTGTAACAAAATATTTGTCCACTTAGTTATTGTTAGATTGCTAGGTGATTCAACTCCTGGGTAGGCAACCTGAAATTGTCTAATTGCTTCTGTAATTTTGCCAAAGCAAAATTTCACGCACAACACCTCACTTTTTGTTCAACATTAAAAAGCCATTTCTCGAACTTCAATATCAGTAAAACTGTAATGAAGGAAATTAGGTTATATTTTTATAGCACAAGCAATATTCTTCAATCAAACAGCTGTTTTCAACAATGAGCGGTAAAACAGGCAGTAATCAAATCAGGTAATTCAACACATAAATTTTTATAGGAAGCAAAGTGGTAAAATTTTTAATATGTCACCATTTTGTTTCTACAAAATTACTGTTAAAGAGTTTTAATTTTCACAGAATATTTTTAAACCCTACTTTATTAATTGTGTAGAGTTTGAAAATGTTCGGTGCATAAATGGGCAAGTAGTATAAAATAAAACGGTTAAACCTCTGGGACACTCGATACATCAAAGTATCAAAACTCATAAATGTGATATAAGATGTAAAAACACAGGTGAGGAGCGAGTTCAAAGTTTTCTTTTCCGAATATGTGTTATATAGTATTCTATTATAGCACTATAGCACAAGTTTACGACATTGCCTTGGCATTTTACCATACAAGGAAATGACATCATAGCCACAAGGTGGTCTTATTCCAGAGGAATTGTAATGACAGAGTTTCTCATTAGGCATACATTATTTAGCAGGCGCTTTTGTATACAAAGACTTCATTGCCTTCTTAAAATATAAATAGCTCGTGATTATTTTGTTCAAACTAGTTAAATATATGATTTTAGTTTGTACGTATTATAATTTTGGATAGCTTTATTTCATTTTACGTTGAACTTAATTTCTACTAATAAATATTTGGACGTTCCTATTTTATAATTTTTACCAATTTTAAAATATATATAATGCATTTTAACACATTTAATTTTAATAAAACATTAGAAAACCACTGTGTTAAAAATGTGTGTTATAATGCGTTAAAAGATTTTGAAATCATTGTTGTATCATTTAACAATCGATCCGATAAATACGAAACCGGACCAAAACATATGTATCGGAATATGAATTAATAATCGCATTGCCAATTCAAAGAATAACAATTAACCATCATAAGAATAACAGACTATACAATTTATAGACTAATTTAATTATTTAATAATTCAGGCAATAACCAGCACAAGACTGGTTACATTAACACCAATTTACATTTTCGTCTAGACAAAATGATAATTACAAACAAACATTTCATACTACATGTTATGTTGGAACAGTGGATAAGGGTGAGTAACGTAATCCTTTCCTTTACAGAATGTCCAAACGTTGTGCAACCTTCTCGGAACACTTTCAATATATCACGTGTTAGATTCTCGTTCCTACTGTACCTATAAACAATTTGGATGTTTTCTCTTCAACAGAGTACAATAATATGATAATATAAGTTATGACGAACAACGCCTTGTTGAACACTTTGCTAGTAAATCAAATACCAATGACATCACTTCACAAAACAGCCAAGTTATCGCCCACCTGCGATATAGTTTTTAGATGACTTGTATTGGAACTTGCATTAATGGAATTTGCAGAAGCATTTGTTGTGGTTGGAAATAGAGAGTATATATATATATATATATAGTGCCCCGAGTGTAGAATATTCCGGGGTATAGATATCAAATATGTTTGAAAGGCCAGCGGACTCACCGATGGGGCGGAGGTTGCAGCAGCGACAGAGGACTGTGGCAAGGCAGGTGTAGCGGGTGGCGGGTTGTACGACAGGTGGTGGAGTAGCCAGAGGAACTGTGGAACTGAACTGGACTAGTGCTACACCACCGACCACTATCGATCCGCCAAATTACCTACACTACTGCCACCTGCATCATGGTCCGGGCCGCGCGCTCTGCTTGCACCCACGTCCTTCTTCGTCTCCATTGACATTTCAGTGGTTTTAAAATTATTCCTTCGTTCCAAATTTATTCATAATTGGAATGTCGTGGTATCTCCTGATTTGACTGAAGCCTTTTCACCTTTGGAAGGTGTTGAGTACAAGCACCATTCTAAGCGGGATAAAAATGAGTTTAGATTTTTGTGAAGCATTTGGTGCTGTTGAAAATATAATTTAGACTCTAGAGACAAGTTGGTCCTTACAGAGAATACTTGCCTTTTTCCCCAAAGTATTCGGGCTGTCATCTCATTTTAATGAAGCCTTTCCACCGTTTGAAGGAGTTGAGGAAGGGATGAGGCCTAAGTAAAATAGGAAAGGCGGTGAGA
Organism: Homalodisca vitripennis; assembly: GCF_021130785.1. Classification (NCBI taxonomy): domain Eukaryota; kingdom Metazoa; phylum Arthropoda; class Insecta; order Hemiptera; family Cicadellidae; genus Homalodisca; species Homalodisca vitripennis. The sequence goes on from NC_060208.1 coordinate 55,687,565, forward strand.
ATTTGCAGAGGTGTAGGATGTAGTTGTAATTAGAGTTTAGTTTCCGGAGATATTTCTATATTCACAAGAATATTTTCCTCTGTACAACATATCAATGGTTGGAGCTTCGGACTGTCTTCTCATATAATTGAAGTGTGCTCATTGCACAAAGCAGCTTATTTATGATTAGGGCAAGAGTAATCTCTGGCAGAATTTGACAAATTGTTTGGAACTCTTAAGAATTTTTGGAATTTAGAGATCGAATATTTTGCAGAGGCAAAGAATACGTTTTTGACTCGAGATAAACTACATTTGATCATCAGTTAAAGAACTAATTGTATGTGAAGGGTTTAGCTGTAAGTCAGCTCATAAGGATGCGATAATGCTTTGTTCTGAAGTTTTTCTTCCTAGGTAACGCCACATCCAGACTGACCGTTTTGGACGTGAAGGAATCTCCTAGAAGTACCGTTGATGACCAGAGAAGCGTCTCAAACCAGACGTCGTCAACGTTTTTTCACGTCTTTTGTAATAATAATTATATTCTACTATTATCACAAAATATATAAAATATGCTACATAGCCTACATTTTGGTTTATCACCTAGTAAATCCACTTTTGACAATTCATACGTTACCTACCAAAACACTTATAACGAAGAAGTTTAATCAAATTACACCATTGTTTCGTATAATAAAATCTGACGGGATTTAGCTAATTCAGTTGGACAAAAATCAGGTTTACTAAGCAATAATATAAAAAATATCCTTTTTAGACCGAAAACATGCATTGTAGATCCACAACACTACATTATAAATATATGAAGCTCGTGAGAATTTTACCATGCGGTTGTTTTAAATGTATGAATGCGTTTGAAACGAAACAGAATATTTTTAGTTAGTACCGATTCAGTTAATTCGGTTTCGGTTTATTGTATCTATCGTCAGCTATAGACTATAGTGTAATACAGTTTCTCATTGGAAGTGCGAAACTGTTGTACAATAAGTAAAATAGCACAATAATCTATTCCCGTGTTGTTTAAAAGAAAAATTGATCGGAATATACTAAGGAAAATGAAATAATACCTCAGTCAGTGAAATCCAAAGTAGTCGGAACTTCTTATCATCAGTGGAGTTTTTTCCGGTGTATTATCCGACCGGAAGTGATTTTTTTGAATTTTTCTTCGATAATTATATAGGTATTAGTCGGCGTTCAATTGATACCTAAAATAAATGTCATAACATAATTCTAAGTACCACTTTTATCTCAACGACTCAACTAGTGAAATCCAAAATGTCAAAATCTGAATCAGTAGAGCTTTTCCTCGGTATTTTCCGAACGAAAGTGATTTTATTGTTTTGTTTCTCGATAATTATATATGTATTAGTTGACGTTGAATTAATACCTAAAATAAACGTCCTAACATAATTATAAGTACCACTTTTACCACAACCACTCAACCAGTGAAATCCAAAATCTTCAAAACTTGAATCTGTAGAGAGCTTTTCTTCGATATTTACCGACCGAAAGTGATTCTTTTCTCGATAATTATACAGGTAGTCGAGTACAGTTTAATGATAACAAAAATCGTCGTCCTAACTCAATCAAAAATACCACGTTTACCTCAATAACTGAAGTCCGAAGTAGTTGAAGTTCTAATCATTAGAGTTTTTCAGGTGTATTTTATTTCCGACCGAAAGTGATTTTTCTGATCTTTTTTCCGATAATTATATACTCGTCTACAGTGTAATGATAAAAACAATCATCATTATAACTCATTCATAAACACCTCAATCCGCGATATCCAAAGTAGCCGAACTTCTAATCAATAGAGTTTTCGGTGCATTTTCCGACCGTTAGTTTGATCTGTACCCGAGCAACACTCGAAAATTGCCCTCCTTTTCTAAAGGGGTTTCGGCCGTCAGTGGCCCAATGTCCCCGAAGGGGTATTTCATTTTCTCCACAGAATATAGTTGTGTCAATTATACGCTTGAGTGAAGCTCTGCTTTGTTCTTTTTCTTTCTTATCCAGTGAATCCAACATCATTTTGGTGGCTTCTATTCGGCTAGAAATGAACTTCGTAAAGTTTCTGTAGCTATACAAGAAAATTTGTGGTACTAGAGTTGCTGTGAGAGTTGAATTTGCCTATTACATCTTTCCACTTTCTATAAGGCGTTACTTAAGTTACTAAAGCTCCATATTTTTTTGTATTTACCTTTTACCAGTGAACTCATTGGCAAATAACACAAAAAACGTCCCCCGGTTTCGGACCCCCCCCCCGAACGAAATTTCTGGCTACGCTACTGACCATGCTGATGCTTTAGTAAAAATACGCGTTCAAAATCAGTAAACTGAGAATATTTGCTGATATCATAGAAAAATGGTGCTGTTAAGTGAAAGAAAGCTAAACAAAAACATTCTTGCATACTTGCAGACTTGTATTCTAGTTAGTGCATTGCAATCAATGTATAGTGTGTCAATTTATTGTAAGTATGTACAAATCACATTAACATTGTTCTAATACTCAAAAGAATCGTACCGTCCGGGATTTTTAACCATCTTAATGATTTTTTTTTTTAATGTATTAAAAGAGAACACATACATTCTTTAAGAAGTAAGGAGTATCTTTTTAGTTTAAATTGGCTAGCAGGAAAGCTATAGACTGCAAAAGTTAGGAACTCTGTGCTATAGCTCTTGTGGATAATGGTACTTTTTTTAAACAGAGGCAGGTGTAGGGGAGGGAGGCTAGGGGCATTACTTGCATTAATTCTGAACAGCTGCACGTAGATGCAGTAGTTTTAATGTTATATCAAGTTATTACAAGTCCTTCTCCGTAGACTAATGGTTATATAGTCTCGGTTTTCTAACTGAGAGATCACGGGTTCAAATCCCGGGGAGGGCCAATAATGTATGGACATGAAAACAGTGTGTGTGCTTTGAAAATAAACCAGTGCACATCGAAACCGTCATAGCTAAAGCTGATGTTTAAAAAAGAGAAGACAACAAGTTATTACACGAATACGCCATATGTGTAAAGTTTAATTAAATAATTTTTGTCACCATTCGAAAACGCACCTAATTTTACAATGATAGTGGGTGAGACTTTGGATATACCCCAATGCACATTACTGTAATTATGCGGTTTGTTTTTATCATTACCAAAAAACTATATACATATCAAAATTATTGACAACTAAACATGTTAATGTCATTAAATTACAACATTTTGTGGAAGAAAATCAATCACATATGTTCTTCTGCGTATAAACCTTGAATCAATTTTCAATGTTTGATTCTCTAGTATGAACATGATTCTACTCTTTAACCTGATGATTTCCGGTAATTTATTGATCTACTGATCTCTTAAAGAGGCCATAAACGTAAATGTGGTGCACAGCCACTTTTAAAGCCAACTGAAAGCGAATTTTGATAGAAGTCTCTGGAAGTGGTTAGATTTTGCTTAGATCTTAGAGATCCGGGGAGCTCACTCCTGGTGCCAGGAATCTTCCAGAGATCGGAATCTTCTAGAAGCTGAATCCTTTTGGATTCTAAGAGCTTTCAGACGTCATGAACTACCAGAACCGCCTTATCGTTAAGTAATTATTCACAGGAACTATGATGCAGTCCATAAAATACGATATAATTAATTTTGTTTGTAACCTATTAATATCTCTAGTACACATCTAAGTTTTTTAATGAGGCTTTTTATAATTTTACTTCTAGTTTATACACTTAATTTTTTATCTCCCTCAATCATAATGTGCTGGATCCATATCTATGCCTATCGGTGAGACTGGGATCAGTTCTGTTTTACTCGCGGGGGGTTTGTTTTTCTTCAAAAGCTAATTCTGAATGGCTCAATAATGATAGGACTAAGATAATTCCTGATCCATCTAAAAATGGATGCTGAAAGCTGGGTTCAGAAATTCTTTATATGGGAATGTACTTTTGTTTCTGGCTACATTTACACATAAATTTCCTCTTAGAGCTAGCTATCTACTTGGTGTCAATGATGCGAATGAGACTTTTTAACGTTGTAATTACTCGATCTCAGTACACCCATTCACACTTACTTATGCGATTTCCAGACAAATTAGTCGACATGCAAAAGAAGTCAGATTGCTAAAAGAAGGGCACTGTTAGAGGCGTTTAAGTAGCGTGAAATCCACGATTCAACGAATGCGAATTCAGTTTCTTCCGCGATATTCTTGGAAGACGAAAAGAATCGTTTTAAATATGAGAAACTTGAGATTTTAAAAACATACATAGTTAAGAATATAACCGTGAAATGGATGGCCCCTTGATTGTTATAAGTTAATATTTTTGATATAGTTTCTCTTTTTTTTATTTTATTTTTATTATTTCAACGGCATAACCATTTTAACAAGTAAGTTTCAATTTTATCTAGATGCATTTTGTTGTGCTTAGTTTGTTTTTTGCGTTGTTCAACCGAAGTTCACGAAGGGATTTTATTCTGTATGAATTTTATTTTACTTAGGTATTTATTTTGTATTGTCACCTAGTATAAAAATAATTTCCCTGACCTTCTTGAATTTTATTTAACAAAAATGAAGACCTCATCTTGAGTTTCAAATAGCGGTCTACACGCTCCCTTGTTGAAATCAGTCGATTATAAAATAATATCTTATTAATAATCGTGTTATAATGTTTCATTTATGCGTGTGAATATAATATAATGACAAAGCCAAAGGGTGTATTTAAGAGACGGCAATTTCATGTAAATAGACATAAGATCATAAATATCTCAGATGACCGGTCACAACTACTACAACCTTTTGATACTCAAAGACCTAGCCATAAAATCATCTGGTAAACTATGCCCCCCCCCAGAAACATGATGCAAATATAGAAAGGACGCAGAAGCCTACAAACATAAGAAGTCAATTCCAGAACCAGTAATGTGTGAAATTTTACAAAGGTTTAAGCAGAAAGGATTTGTTGAAAAAATGTTTGCATGGGCGTACTCAAAACGTCAATGAATCGTTCAATAACATTGTTTGGAGCAGAATCCTAAAAAAAAAAAAAAAAACAATTTTGTAGGCATAAAAACTCGAGTTAGAAGTTTTAGATGCAATCATATCTTTTAATGATGGAAATTCGGTGAGGATTAGAGTTTTAGAGGAAATAGGAGTTCAAGATTTAGACAAAATACAATTTTATCTCTTAAAAAGTTTGTCAAGTTTAGACTAAAAAGCGGATAGGGCTTTGAAAGAGACGACCAGTGAAGCCAGAGTGAAAAAAGGATACTACAGTGTGAAGAGGAAGAACTAAATGATAATGAATATTGTCCAGGGGGTTTTTTAAACTCATTTATCTAGCTTATATTGTTTCATGTTTCATACTAAATTGGTATTCTGTACTTTTTTTACTGTTTTTCCGAAAGTTTAATATTTTGGACATAAGAGATCCATTTTCTCAAAAACACTCAAAGATATGAAATTTGTACACAATTTATGAAACAGGTTTATAAAGATGTGGAACTAGGAATTAAATAATATAATAAAAATAATTATAATTTCTGTAGGTATATTTAAAATAATTAATACTATTTTTATGTAGTTACAAGCATAATCCTAGTTCATTGGACTTACAAGAAAGTAATATAAAACCTGTAGATATTTCAAAGTGATACCTGAAATAGTTCCAGAGATAATGGCTCAAAAACTTTGTACATTTTACATGGGCTCTTATGGGCCGTTCAACTCCCCTTAAGCTCTTCTTTGTTACAATATCCTTAGCACCCTTACCCTTATCGCTGCAAGACATGCATCTCCATACATGTCTACGGGCTATGCCTATGCGACTTCATGGGTTCCAAAATTTCAATACGTTGACAATAAATGACATTTTTGAATCGTACTCAGTAACTCAGTGAGCAAACGTCCGCATTGCACGATTTCCATGTGTATTGTACTGGCGCAATGACGAGTGCCACACTCCATTTTAATCAAAAGTCTCGGCTTTGATGGCTCCTGGATAATAATTTAATTTTACAGAAATATCCGATAATGTTTAATCAACCTACTTTCAACCCACCAAAATTATATTAATTATAGTCTATTTCCACAATATCCAAAACCATTATTTCTACAATATCTTAGCTCAGCATTTTCGCGAGCGAACTTAACCAAGAGCGCAACAGCCTTACTATAACAATGTTCAGTGATCCTAGGGGCCCCATAACGGACCCTAGAGAAATTGTAAAAGATCTTAAAATAAGTTTGTTTTAAAAACCTTGTGAACAATTAATAACCTATCGTTAATCAAGTACTGTATATCCCTATGTTTTCAATTTATTCACTACTAAGTCATGGGTGAAATAACTCTGCTTGCCGGTGAGATCTGTGCGAAAACTCGGTTATACTCGGAAACGGCGTGTCTCTATGTTGCATATCTTGGAACATAAATAAATAAATATATATATATACATATATATATAATATATATATATATATATATATATATATATATATATATATATATATACTGTTATAATTTACATTTATAATTAACTGTTTTATAAATGAGTTCTGTTATTCTCCAATAAAATTGCATACTTTATTCTGATATGCAGGCCTAATGATTTTGGAATATGCTGACATGCTGCGAAATTAACTTAATAAATACAGTATGGCTTACTCTAAGTATTGGTGATAGTAATAGAGTGACGGAAATGTCATGCTTATAAAAATAAGAATAGTTAAGATACTTGACATTACTAAAATGATTTTTTTTGCATAACACACCGCCTTCAAAACGACACACGCACGCACGCACGCGCGCGCACACACACACACACACACACACACACACACACACACACACACACACACACACACACACACACAGACAGACAGACAGACAACCTGCTTCCCGCTCGTGACCAGCCACTGGTTCATTCGTGATATCAGCACAAATAGAAACCACTTTACAACTATTAGATTTATACACTTTTGTATCAAAAGTGATAATATGAAACATTAAATTCCACAACGATTGAAATGAAATCAAAAGTTAATTTTGTAAACCCACAAAAGGCAAGAAAAATTCCCACTATAGAATGTACAACAAATAATTTCCTGAAAAATATTACAATTTTTGCTCCAAACAAAACAACCTTGTTAATATTAGAATGAGATTCGATTGCGGGTCTGAGAGGAATACAAGTTTAAAGTTTATATAATGTAAAAACGAAAAATCTGAAGTTTTCCTATTCCAACTGTGATAAAAGCTATTCACGTTGAAATGAAAAAAATTGGCATCTATGTGAAACCAGCATGGCCATCACGGCTTCGCCAATTCCAAATGTTTATCGTTTAGAATAATTCATCGTTCTCGCACTCCGCACTACCAATTGCCATCACGAGGAACTGGATTTAAATTAGTCACAAAATTAATGGGTATGAATATCTACTTACATTCAGTTTTACTGCACTTGACTAGTTGACTCATGTTTGCCTATTCAAGATAACCAAATACAGAGATAATTCAATAAAAATGTATTTTGGTAAAAAAAGTTTGGATTATATAATATGGCACTTTCTTACGTATAACAAAATTCTCTTTATATTCCAGGCTGGAACCAGATCGTTAATATTATAACAATAATAGAAAACATATGGTGGGTGCGAAATGTGTGGAGACATAATATGTATCATATACTTTTGTTAGCTTATATTACATAATGTGTATTATATTGAAGAGTGAGGTTATAGGTTATTAGATGTGAAACACGATTTCGTTTTCTAGAGTGAATTTACAGATTCTCCTACGAACTACGAAAAAGGTAATTTTTATTCATTATTATACAGTAAACCTACACGGTTGTATTACATGTATAATGACACTTTTCGATAGTTACATGTTTTATCAAATATTTCAGGTTCGAAAAAAGGATTCATGCTTTAAATATATGATGATATATAAACAATAAAATACGTCACAAAAAGTAATATGATCGAGTAAAGGGATACTTCTAGTAACACAGGAACCAACTCTATTGCACGAACGTTAAAAATTACTACTTAAACTAACAAATTATATTTTATCCTAAAACATAGTAATCTGGACGAGTATTTACCATGAAAACTTCCATTTGGAAACTTGTTATTTAACAAGTATATTCAGATGCTTATATTTATAGATAAGATTATTACAAAAAGTTGAAAAATATGTATTTTTAACGTATTTAAAGTTCTAAACACGTTAAATCGTGTTTAGAAGATCGTGTTATACCTCAAGAGGTATAAATTAATGCAATTGGTTAAGAATTTATTTATTTGAGTATAATATTACTCAAGACAAAAACATTTTTAAAACTTAATAACTTTAGGAGAATTTATAGTAACATAAAGTGGTAATTTTAGGCAATTTGTAACCAGATCCTAAGGGAAATGGCTGAAAACAATAATTATATAAAATGTTTCCAGTATCTATCAATTAAGTTATGGTGTATTTAAAAAAGTATGTATGGTTTAGGAAAATTACTTTCATTAATTAAACTTGTTTTAAGTCAATTATAAGTTTGAAATAAACTATTGAAGATTTATATTAATATATGTATGTATATATAAGTTATTTTTCTCGCGGATAAAGACAGGAGGTTACCTCTAACCCCAATCTTACCCATCCAGAATATCCTGTCACTCAGGAAGCAGCGCGAAGGTCCTTTTAGGACTAAGAGAAAAAAGACTAAATTGAAGTAACAATAAATAACTATTCGTAAGACTTTCACTAAGTTAATTCGTTCTATATTCATCCAATCACCAAAACCATTCTCTATTCCCATAAATCATCCCAATATATAGACTAATTCAGAAATCGTTGACCAAAATTTTGGACACGCCTTAGGAAAAAACTTTATACGACAGTTGAGACTTAACGTGGTTGAGCATTAGTCTTAAAACTGTGATCCTTTTAACACTTACATGGCAAACGTACAAATTCTTTAAAAACGCCGTTCAAAAGTAAAAAAAGAAGAATTTGTATGCGTCTGTTAAAACGGAAGCAACATAATCAGCCTTGCTGAGAAAATTACCATGATTGCACTTTAGTTTTTTTTATCTAGTCCTAAAATGGCAGTTGTGTGAGATTGTGTGAGAGGTCCTGGTGAGATTTTATATTCCTTGACAGTTTTCTACTCTTATTTAAATTTAAACAGTGAAATTTGGCGACACCGATTTAAAATTAAAATCTATTTTTAAACCATACAAATTGCATTTCTAAGTTTTAAGAGAACAAATTTAGGTTCTATCTGGACAAATAACGATGCAAAAGAACTTCTTAGCTAAACCGTTCGTTAGAAGAATGTACAAACAAACTCAGACAGACAGAAAATACTGCCCTCCACTATTAAAAGAGCTGTAGTTGCATTACGTTATACTGTCTTCTTTAACCGCGAAGGAACAACAACTCACTTCTTCCACAGGAGTTCCAGCACTTCCTGTATGGTATGATGAAGTCTAAAATCTCGTTGGTGCTCCTTCCAGTAATGGTTTTTGAGGACTACATTTTGCGCCATTTGAGCAAGAGTGTACGTTGAGAAAACAGTAATATTATAAAAACAATAGTTGTGTCTGTTGCCTTCAGCATGTGCGATTTCCCTCCCACCATATCTTCGATCTTCACCTTAGATTTCCAAATGTAAACGCCGCTGAAATCGTGCATTTCAAAAATTAATTTCGTGTTCTATTACAGTCTCTGTGGACTGGAACGACAGGGCATGGAGGGACGACCCGATCCTAATTCATTTTCAATATTTAGAACAATTTACACGTTCTAAAATAGATAAGTGAAACATCTCAATAAATGATAGAACCTGAAAGTATTTTGCATGGCACTTGAAATAAGTAGTGAATTTGTATTGTTTCTTTATAAAAAGTACTGGAAAAGTGAGGAAAAATTCCATTTTAAGATAATGTTATAAAAGGTAATACGATATTCAAAAAGTACAATACTCAAAGATTTGAAATTAAATCTTATTTTATAAATACAAGCGAAAGCAAAAATAGCAAAACAAATAGATATTGTCCTTTTGGTAAATTTTGATTCAAGTCAAGTTAGCACATTACCAGAAATTATGCTTATTTTCATTTTGAATAATTTTAAAGTAACCTAAACTACTTATTTAGTACTTACGTAATCATAGTTTTATTACTACATTTTCGTGTATAACTTTTTGCTGAAATATCGCTAAACTAAATTAAATGTTAAGTATCTTGACAATAATGTACGTTATAATTTATAATAAAACACGTCTTCAAGTTCTTTAAACATTACGGAGAAAATAACACAAACTACAAATCCGCGTGTGGTCATACAACAAACATTACGCCGGAATTCGACACAGAATATTTATCCAGTGTTACCACCTGTAGGGAAAACTATCATAATGGATTACCCTCAATGAATAAAAAACGTAAAATTGTCTAAAAATGTTTAACATTAACGCTCTTCTCGATCTAACATTAACGCTCTTCTCGATCTAACATTAACGCTCTTCTCGATCTAACATTAACGCCCTTCTCGATCTTAAGCTCATTTTCGTCTCTCTCAGTGTAGGAGCTGTGGTACGTATCGATGGCATGGATCGATCCGGATTCAGTGAAAGTGAAATCCTTGTTTACCTCCTTTTATCGGTTTAAGGTTCCGCAGGTTTCTCTTATTAAAGTGGCATGTCAATGTATAGCCATATTAGATATTATTATACTTTGCTGAATGGGAATATATTGATTTTCGAAATTACACAGACGTTTTTATTTCGCGCCAACTGGAATACCATAGCGCTATATTCCTAATTCACGCCGCGATCGTCCATTCCGCGTCGAATTATATCTTTGCACACTAAGTATGTAATTCCTGGCAGTTATCCCACACACCTTTACTTTCTATAAAAAATGCATCCTGTAATATTTACTTACTACGTATGATTAATCGTATCTGTCTTACTACGCAGTATAGCTGAAACAATCGTGAACAACGCGGTACATTTTCAGGTTGCATTTTTAATGCAACGTTTCACTGCTCTTGTTAGTTACGACCAATTCGTCCGTTCCAAACACAATATTCAGCTCGATTTTCAGCGTTTCAACCAAGTTAAATAGCGGACATTTTGAGTACTTGTACAATCCACTTTAGAAGGTCCTAAGATACGCCATAAACTTGTCAAAGATTAAACTTTTCAAAAATTTTGAAAAACGGAAAATTTCGAAAATGTATGATTGAGAACACTTTTATAAAGTTGAAAAGAAATTGTTAATGCTTAACAAATAGAGATAAAATCCAAAATAGGCTCAAAACACAAGATATTCTGACCTCCCTCTAGACTATCTGGGTATATTCCATAATGCGAGTTGTATGACCTCCCTGTCAGTTTATACCAAGCACCCTCCTCTCCACAAATAAATGTTTCCCAATAACGCAAATGAATTATTTTCGTGACATATGTCACTACACGTATTGTAGATGGAAGTGTACAATCAATCGTTTGGTTGTTCCTATTGTCTTCAATTTTAACCCATTTTTGATATGCCATTAGCCTACTATCTTGTGAGAACAACCTATAGTAAACAACTTAGTGGCAAAAACAGCACCATTTAAGCCTTTATCTTTTACATTTCATACTTGAAACTCACAATTTGAAGCTCTCAAAAAATTTTCAACAGAATATAGTGTTACATTGGGTGGAAATTTTTCAACTGAAATTCTTTCATCAAGAGTGGACCACTTTTATAAAGTGATCTGCATACGAGAAATTTTGAAAAAAGCGAGCTACTCCATATTACAGTTACTGTTATCATCTGTTACATTAATGTTGTAAAACAAATAATGACAGTTCTTAAAACTTTACAGAAATACTTTCTTTGAGACTGATGTACAACTAGCATATTACTGTATTTAACTATAAATACAAAGAAATAAAAGAACCAGGATTCATAAATCTGGATGTTAGAATCGAAAGGGTTTTAAACAACAATACATAATAATACAAGAATTGTACAAGTACATTTCTTGGAGTATATCATGTTTTATGCCTTTCTTGGTTTGGCTGATGTAGTGGGTCAAATAACAACCTGAGAGTCTTGCCGGAGGGACGAAGACGCTGTTTAATATTTCAGCCTGCATAAATATTAAAGGCAATACGCGCACTTCAGTTCAGTACTGCTGGTTGCGTGAAATTGTAGAAGGCGCTATAAAAGATGATTTGCAATACAAACACGCAGATTGTAAATGCAAATGTACGCAAAGCCTGCTTCCTTCACAAACCCTTACTATGAAAAACAAACATTAAATAAATAATTCATTAATACCCGTTATTTAAACTCTACCTTTCTATCACGAGTTGTCACATACATAGACAGTCGGAATGCCCTTTGACCTTTTGACCGCAAAATTAATTTAGTTCTTTCTTGAACCGAGAGATACCTATGTAACAAGTCTGAAAACATCAAGTACCAAAAACAGACAGACAGATGGACAGTACTTAAAATTTGAAATCTTAAAATAAGTAGTTTTTCCTTGGACCAATAGGAATCTTTATAGTGTACCAAGATTGAAGTCTCTATAGGACCTTTCTATCAAGAGTTATCGAATAGACGGAAGGACAACAACAACAATTCAATAAGGTTCTGCATATGAAAAATCGAAAAAAGATTTATGGTAACTAGGTATAGGCCTACACTCTGCAAATCGCGGAATAAGCTTGGCAAGGAACTAACCATTCGTCACTGTTGACCACAATTATTTAAAGAATTTTCTTTAAACAAAAGTCATTTATTTATTACCTGTTTAATTTAAGAAGGACAATAAGTAAATATTATATATAGAAACAACATAATCAAAATGAGTTAGCTTTTAATCATTGTTAACATGAACATAATTAATTCAAGAACCTAAAAGGAAGTTCCAGGATAGCAGATCGCTAAAGTCTGTAAACAGGTTTAGAATTATCAAATAAGATTTACTGTACCCTAATTTGGTGGTTTGGGTGATCTTCTAATCTTGAAAGATAATTTAGACTGTATTTTATAATTTATTTTTTCACTGTTGGGGTGTTCAAATCTTGATGTAACGATTCATTGGATACAAACCCAAGGCACTTTAGTTTTCCGTAATACTTTTGATTGATACCATTGAATTATCTCCAAATTTGAATTGCTTGTTGTACCCCGTAACTGCACACTGTATGTCCGTACAGGTTTTAGGATAATTTTATGTAGTAGTAACTTATTCTTCAAACTAAGCTAAATTTAAATCTGAGTATCCAATTCATTTTATTTGTTTTTAAGTTTAGCTGATGTCTCTTCATCTAATGCGGGATTTTCATGTAAGCCTTCTGTCTGAGCGCATGCCTAGATCATTTACTTCAGTTACTTGGGTTAAATGAACGTCGTTCAATGTAACTGAAGGACAAGAATTTTGATTGAATGAAAACATTATATGAACTGATTTATTTTCATTAATTTTGATTCTCCATGTCTTAAACCAATTTGTAACTGTATGTTAGCTCTGTTGTTCTAATACTCCAAGTTGGAACCTCAATAACATTAGCCTCGTCGTCACTTTCAGAACAAGCAGATGAATTGTCTGAGGAACAACTCTTTGTATGATATTCACAGAACCATCACTGTCGTAGTTTTGTTCATTGCTGGAGTGAAAGTTAGTCTGACCAGAGGTACCTGGCACTGCAGGATCCATTAAAAAAACACACACAAATAATGTAGAGAAAAAATTATACAGTTGATATACACAGAAATAACACACTGAACACTCAAAGATTACAACGGGTTCCTATTGAAAAAGAACCGTAACGGGTAAAAGCGAACGAAACCGATCACAATAAAGCGTTGGTCATAACCTAAAATGCGGCAGAGATTCAACAGTCTACAACGAATGGCTACAACGAAAGAGCAGCAAGGCGGCCCCATTTGGGGACGTCGCGTCGGTTGTACTGTATGTTATACGCGCGCAGGTTTGCCGTCCCTATGTGGGGCCGGCCACAGTGAATGTGTTAACTTACAACTATCAACCTATATTATAATATAATATGAAAAATATTCGGGCACTATTAATAAGAAGTGTTGGAAATTGGCCACATTTCAAAATTTAATGCCATTTAAACTACAAACGATAAACTACAAACGGCAAGGCGGCCCCATTTGGGGACGTCGGTTGTACGCGCGCAGGTTTTGCCGTCCCTATGTGGGGCCGGCCACAGTGAATGTGTTAACTTACAACTATCAACCTATATTATAATATAATATGAACAATATTCGGGCACTATTAATAAGAAGTGTTGGAAATTGGCCACATTTCAAAATTTAATGCCATTTAAACTACAAACGATACAAAAAAAACATGTAGGGCCTAGTTAAACTTTTTCAGGCTGTCTGATTTTACAATACAAAACAGCTTAAGTTGTACCATGTGAATATTGGTGTGATCACAATCTCGCAGGCTTAAGAATATTGATAGAAATTCTGAATTCAAAGCCATTTTATCTCGCATAGTAAGTTTGTTTAAAGGATTAAAACCCAGATAAGTCTCTTGATTGCGGGTGGTCTAGGTCTTTGCCTCTCTGACCATATTCGATGGAAAACAGGTCATGACTTTGAGAGTAACCAATATAATCACTGTCTTAAAAATAACATCCTTCCTAACAAAGTCCTCAAAACAATTGATTTCACCTTAGATATGTGCCTCCTTGGTTCCATATGTGTTTGTTGTTAATCCTGGATGGTTAACTCATATGTCAGAATATTCATACCAAACGTGAATAACATCCGTCCAATATATCTGTAATATATGGATAAGAAAGTACAACTCTATTTCCATGCAATATAATTGCTTTAAAATACAGATTTAGGTAATACTTTTAATACTACTATTTGTAAAAAAGACTTGTTGATCATCTGATTACATTACACGTTCTTGGGATTGATTCATTGACTATTTATATCCTAAATGAAGATAATAATGAATTTTTCCACTCACTGGGGGGTGACCCTTAAAAAAAACTTCAGGAAGAGGTCAATAAAAAGAGGTGTTCTATAAACAACAAACCAACAATTTATATGATAAAATTTGTCAGTCATTGCGGTATACAGCAAAGGTCTGCGATTAAATGTCAGAGGGCAGTGGGGTTGATCACGTGTGCTGGTAAAGATAATATTGGTCATAATCGGCAAAGGTTGCGCCACAAAATAATAGTGGAAAAGCATTCATTTTTGTTACTGGCCGTTATGATATTTCAGCGACAAACTTGCCATCAAATATGCTGTTACTTTTTCTAACTCATGTGCTTAGGTTTTTTTTAATGCGAATTTCCTATGTAACTTTTGTAACTTGGTTTGTAGTATTAATAATTAAAACATATTGTATTAAAATAAATCTAAAGAATTTTAGGGTTTATAACTGATAAAACATGTGTTTTTTTTCTTAAGAAATAAAAAAAGGTGGGTTAATAATTACTTTTTAATTTTCACCACTAATAATTGTCATTTTATCTTTACAGGAACTTACTAACTAAAACATGTCAAATTAATTTGCAATTGCTTTTACGGAAAAGGAGTGAGAATTAGCTTTTTACAGGGTGGTGTCCAAAGAAGTTAATAATAATAAACTTTGATTTTTAGTCCCTTCAAATATTAATAATAATAATACTCAATATTAATATGATTATTACACTAGCCGAACCGGCCACGCTTTGCTGCGGCTTGGTTATTTCACAATTAATATTATGCCAAAGTATTGTATTAAATTCAATTACAATAAATAATAATTAATATCAAAGTTCTTTTTTGTTTACATACATATCAATTAATTAAATCTTATCAATTAGGTATGAAAAGGTTGATTCTTACTCCAAATGATTATGTTATTTTAAATTATAACTAGTAATTAAAATTCAATTAAGCGGTATTTGGTGCACAGTATTTTTAGTTCATCTGTGTTTTGCTGATATAAATAAATTAGATGGTTTATTAATACGTGAGCATGCAACATATAAATGGCCATGAGAGAAACACGTGATTTTCTAAATATAAGCTGCAAACGCACATTATCGGCCCTTTTATTAATGGCCATCATGAATGCTAATCAAACATGGAATTGAAGCCTTTTGAATGATATTGTGGTATCTGACAGTATCATTGGAATACGTGGTAACAGCACAATTTCTCCTTTAAATATTTAAGTCAAAATGGCTGCTTCAGTAAAATTGCCAATGATTCTTTTAGATGATCAAACGTGTGCCATTGCGTTAGTTACCCGCAGCTTTGCTCGCAACTTCATAGGTTTTGCACATGTATGAGCACTTCTGATTTGAGTGATTTACAATTTCCGTCACCAATATTGAATTGCCTTGTTGCCACAATTAAGAAAATGAAAGTTTCTATGAAGGTCCCTATATTTTGATTTTCAATGTGTTTTAAGAATTCAAAACTGAAAAAAATAAGGCAGAATATAAGAAAAATACCAATATTAAATTTGTTTAAGCATTTGTAAAATATGGTACTCTTACACATTCCAGAGACAGAGAGTGAGAGAGAAAGGGAATTACTTGTTTTGTGAAAACACTTTACTGTTAACTTGTGTTTCACGGATTGATGTAACTTTTAAGTTCAGTTACAATCTCGGAGATGACAGGAACAACAAAGAAATTTGGTGAAAACTTGCAATTTAGTGCAATTAAGGCATTAATAAAAGATCTTAAAACTTAAATTCAAGTATAACTTGGTGCTTGTTTGTCCACGTGAGTGCCTCAATCTCAGTTGAAAACTTGTGTAAAAACACTAGAAAAAATAAACAAATGAGATATCACAACTAGAACGATTGCCCTAACCGTCGAAGATGTTATAAAAAGACTCTTTCGCAATGGCCCCCTGCAAAGCCCAAGTTAGTGTTATCTGTTATCAACAGCTACTGACCCACAACAACAGCAGAGTCAAGATCTCCATGGGTGGATAATCCCAGACCAATTTGTTTGGCCTCTTGTAACAATAAAATAAAACTGGTAATGGTTTAGATTCTCACTAGTAATAAACAAATCAAAAAGAACGTATTGTAATTTTAATTTGAAGAAAACTTTTTAAAACACGCAATAATTTTGAATTTAAACCTTCATAAGGAAATGAGGTGGTAGTCTTGGAGCCGAGAGCAATTTCCACTGTATAAGTATAAACCAGTACAAACATGTTTTTCTCAAGTTTTCCTAGCACGATATTATATCACTGTCGGACAACTAGATAAAAAGATCGAAAGACGCCACTTTCAGAGTGTGTATATCGTTATTCTAGCTGGCGCTAACTTAACTTTTATTTACATGTCTGGTAGCAAGGTGGTTGGGAAGCAAGGTAAGAGATATATTATCTGAGAAAAAATTGGGGTGGTTTCCGGAAGAAGTGCCCATTGGTCTATAAAAAATAATAAGGTGTACACTTTTTTATTACTGCTTTTGCCAATGAGCTATCTCCATTTTGTATTAGTGGAATGTGAGTTATTGGTCTTTTTAAATACTTGGTGGATTTCTACAGAGAATAGTCAGTTGTGTTCATAGCAGCAAGATCTTTAGTGTATTGGTTAAACCAATCATTCCTTAAATTTGTCAATTTTTGAGTAAGACTTCTTGAGGCTCGGTTAAGCCGTGTTTTGACTTCATGACTTCCCGTACTCTGCCAAAGGCGTCTAAGCCTACTCTTTTCTGTGATAAGTGTCCTTATGTTAAACAGATAAATTATATTATTGCCTGGTTGTTTGTGAGATATATCAAGTGTTGATGTCCAAATGGTGTTCTGAATAATTGAGTTGGAATGATTAACTGCTTCTTCCAACTCACCAGGAGATTTCAAGGGAATCTTGAGTTTAACATTAGAATTAATTTCCTCCTTAAAGGTGTTCCAGTCTGTATATATATATATAGTCTCTTAAAGCAGTTTCAAAAGAAAACTACAATTTTTTCGTACAATATTTCGTTGTTTTAACAACTTTTTCAAGTACACTTTTAAAATACGTATACACAGATAAAAATAAACAAAACAGGGTGTTTGAAAAGTATGGGTACGGCTTAATATTTTAAAAACCATAGGAGATAACATCTATAACTTTGCACAGTGGCATATGGCTATGTAAACTAATTTTTCCTTGCTATTAACATGACATGCCAACCATGGGGGGACGTCCCGCAAGGAGTCAGAAGGAAATCTTAAATAGGAGCATAGGTCAATATGGACGTCATTTTAAAGGGCTTATCTAGCAGAGTTTAATGCCGCAAACCGCACTCAAAAAGATTGATCCAGTACAAAATGGCGGCTGTTCAAAGATTTTACTTGGTTACATTTTATTAGTAGCCATAACCCCAGTAAAGCAAAAGCTGGAACCAAACAAATACTGCAGCTAACTACTACATTATGCTTGTCAGTTGAACAGAAGTGAATTATGACATTAGTTATCCTCAAGGGTTACAAATTTGGTCCTAATATATTGATAACGGGAAAAAACCTGATAACAGTAACAATTAGAAATCTCAGCGACCTATGAAGATCGGAAACACTTCCTGTATTCATAAAGTGTTGAACAGTTCTCCCTACAGTTGTTCTAGAAATTGGCTGCCTCTCGTGAAAGTAGTCATTAAATAAATGGCATGCTTCCTCGTGTGATCGTCTGTTATTTCCCCAACCAACCATCATAAGAAGTGTTATACGTTCACGTTCGTCAAGCGACATAGTGTAGTTGAAGAACTACAAGCAATGCGACAAACTTTTTTGTACTAAAGCGCACTGATAAAATGGATGGACAGCACTACTAAAACAAGAAAACTAGAATAGCCTACTATGACTAATAGACTGACTAATAGGAAAGTCCTAACTGTGACCCAAAGATAAGAGATTTCTAATTGTTACTGTTATCAGGTTTTCCCCGTTATCAATATATTAGGACCAAATTTGTAATCCTTGAGGATAACTAATGTCATAATTCACTTCTGTACAACTGACAAGCATAATGTAGTAGTTAGCTGCAGTATTTGTTTGGTTGCAGTTTTGCTTTACTGGGGTTATGGCTACTAATAAAATGTAACCAAGTAAAATCTTTGAACAGCCGCCATTTTGTACTGGATCAATCTTTTTGAGTGCGGTTTGCGGCATTAAACTCTGCTAGATAAGCCCTTTAAAATGACGTCCATATTGACCTATGCTCCTATTTAAGATTTCCTTCTGACTCCTTGCGGGACGTCCCCATGATATTACAGAAAACTGATAGTTCCTTCTAAAAGTAGATTTTTAGGTGTAGTATTGATGTACCAAATCTTGTTTATTTATCTGTTATCGTTCAGAAAATATTATACCCGTGCAGGACTTTATGTACACCCTGTATATATAGTCTCTTAAAGCAGTTTCAAAAGAAAACTACAATTATTTTTTCGTACAATATTTCATTGTAATTAACAACGTTTTCAAGTACACTTTTAAAATATACACAGAATAAAATAAACAAACAATATATATATATATATATATATATACTGCATTAGTTATAGTGGTACTACCATAGCCATCTTTAGTTCTGAAGTTCTGAAAAACGCTCAAATGGTTTTTGTACAGGAAGTTGAGGAGGACCTGCATATAGAGTTACAGTACTATTATTCAGACTAGTATGTGAAAGGATAGTGGCCAGCCACCTTTCTGGTGGTGAGTGGTGAATGGGGAGAAGGAATATAAAATTGTACTGTATTCTTAGCATCAATTTGGAAGGAAGGGAAAGTAGGGATGTTCCAACCTCTACAGTTTGCACTTATGTTTATCTTCAAATCCCTTGGCGTTCATTCCAACCAGCTTTCTACATAATGTCTAAACCTATGGCCTGCATTATCTCCTCAACCCAGTATCTTGACTCTTGCAGTTAGGAACGCACAACTGCCTGCACTTCCTTTGAGTTGCCAAAATTCATATGACAACATTGATTTTGGTGTATACAGTAGTTAGTATAAATTATTTTAAAGTGACCTCTTCTGAGAATGGGAGATCCAAATGTTGTTACGTAGGCCGTATGTTCCAGATAAAATTTTGACAGTATATAATACACTATTAATTCACTCCATGGTAATGTAGAACTAATTTTAGGGAATGAAATGAAATGAAAAATGTCTTTATTGAATACAACGTAAAACATATTCAATTGGCGAGGTTAGGACTATTAAGTCCTCTCTTACACCTAACCGTAAATTAATAAACTAAAACTATTATTGTAAAACAAGAGCCACAATACAGTTTACATTACTATTTTACATTCAAAAATTATAATCTCTATTTATATAAAGTAATAAAATGAAATAAAGGTTCTCTATGAAACTAAAAATAAATAAATAGAATAAAACTTACAAGGAAATTAACAGACATTCATCCATCACCATTCATACAAAGCCATCGTCCCATACCCTATGCCACGATATCGTCAACCCGACGAGGCCCAAAACAGATGGTCCCTAAGTACCCCCCGAAACCGTTCCCGACTACGAATACCTCTGATATGATCCAGGAGATTATTCCAGAGTCGACAAGCAGAGACTGTGAATGATTTACTGTACATAGAGGATCTATGAACAGGAATAGATAACAGAGAGGCTCCATGTTGAGTATTCCAATTGCTTGTTTCAGAAATGAAAGAAAAGCGGTCAGACAAATAGGAAGGGGAATAATCGTTATACAAAATAGAATGTAACATACTAAGAATGTGGAACTGACGGAGTAGATTCAACTTTAACAGATGTAACTGATTGATGAAGGGTGTTATATGGTCATATCGTCTAAGGTTGAAGATAAAGCGAACACAATAATTTTGAGCAGGTTGTAATCTGTCTGAAAGCTCAACCGTCATGTCATTTATAACTTCGCTACAGTAATTGAAATGGCAGAAAATCAGGGTCTTCACTAGCATTACTTTCAAATTCAAGGGTAAATAAATAGCAAATTGCTTAAGACTATGAATACCAGCAAATACCCTGCCACAAGTCTCAGTAACATTATCGGCCCAACTGAGAGTTTTTGTAATAGTCAGTCCAAGATTTTTGACCTTGTCACTGTATGAAAGAGGACAACCGTTGAATATGAGTGTAGGAGAGTTGATCAAGTCGATACCGCTCAGAAGTCTGGAAGTTCCAATAAGAATAGTTTGAGTCTTGCTTTCATTAAGTTTCAGTCTGTGTTTGAAGGCCCACGTTGCAATAGCGTCAATGTCAGTGTTCATGTCAGCAACAATGTTTGGATAGTTTGAAACGGAAAAGTGGCTGTAAATTTGCAAATCATCGGCATACAGGTGAAAAAAATGAGTGTTTGATCATAGCAGTCAAATCGTCGATGTAAATCGAAAAAAGAAGAGGGCTAAGGACAGAGCCCTGTGGCACCCCTTGATTCACAGGTTTCCAGTAGGAGTCTTTGTCGTTGGACCTAACACACTGCTGACGATCTGACACATACGACCCAAACCACTCCACACAGCCATCAGAGAATCCGATTTTATACAATTTCAAAAGAAGCAATGGGTGGTAAACGCAGTCGAAAGCCTTAGAAAAATCAAAAAGCGTTAAAATGGTAACAAGCCTTTTCCATTGCCGAATGTACATCTTCAGTGATTTTTAAAAGAGCACTGGTTGTACTGTGATTAGTACAAAATCCTGATTTAAAGTTGGATAAAATTTTATTGGATTCAAGAAAGAAACATACTTGCTGATGCACCACTCTCTCAAGGCATTTAGATAAAGCTGATAGAATGCTAATAGGTCTGAAATCTGAGGGGTCACCAGGACATGAACATTTTTGAAGGGGGCGAACAATAGCGAGTTTCCAAACAGACAGAAATATTGAAGAAGAAAGAGATCTGTTAAAAATATTTGTAAATATAGGAACGACTACGGAAAGAATATATCTAAACAATTTCATAGGTATTTTATCGGCTCCAACTGCGTTACTAGAAATTCTCAAGATCGCACTCATAATGTCAGTCTCAGTCACACCAGCAAAAGAGAACTGAAGCCGAGCACGATTAAGTGGAGCAACACTCAACTCATTGGTATAATCACAGGCACCAGATAGATCAATAGGGATATCCACAAAGTAGTTGTTGATTATATTTAGATCAATTGAGATAGGCTTATCAGAGTTAACTTAGGGAATAGTGCAAACAAAACTGAAAATATGTTCCAAAAATGTTATTTATATTTTGGCCTTTGTTCATGCTAATAACAGTTTTTTTTAATAATGTGAGGTTTAATGTGAAAAAATATTTATATTAAAAAGGACTGTTGCCAAATAAAATTTGGGAAACTTCAGTTTCTAACACTTTAAAAATTATTACCTTATAAGTTAACACACTACCACTTTTATTGACATATTAATTGTATTAATAACCATTTAAATTAAAAAAATTAAAGCAACAGTGTAATAATAGCAATACTTTTATTCATTAAATCAATCTTTTTATTAAGAATTACAGTAAATTAAGTTTTAAGTATTAGCTAAAATTTTTTTGAATACAAAAATGTTTTAACTGTTTTTACTTGGTAATGATTGAATATTATTAAACTTGTTCTTAATCTTTCCATATTACAATATGGTGTAACACAAATAATATTACACTTGTTAGTTGTATTTCATATTATCTTTGAACTTCAACAAGACATAAATTATATTTATTTGTTACCAATAAAATTTAAGAGTTATACTGTGCCATACTTAAAAGTAATTGTTAATAGTGACAATATGGTTAAATATCAAAATCAGATATCAAACGTCTGATGCACTGGTGGTCATGTTAATTTTAGTTCTGTAAAACATCAAACACTTGTATGCCTCTCATTTTAAAGACATGTTGTGTATATATCTAGAAAGTTCTTCAATATTGTTAGTCTATTGGTGAGTAAAATAATCCAAATTTTGCTTCAAAATTGTATAAAAAAATCATAACGTAATCACTCTACACTAAATATTTAAGATCATTTAATGCATATTAATTAAATCTTTAGAATGGGATATCTTCCATATTCTCATGAAAAATCAATATATAGAAGTGTTGAGAGTTAGCATTATTCTTACTGGTTAAAACTCAAGGTGATTTCACTCAGACAAAACGCGAGATCATTTTACATTAATGTAAAATTTAGTTATCTGAAGTCACTCAGTGGAGTAAAGCCATGTTTGCAGTGCTCATCAGTTCATAGTGCTGCTGATTCCCAGCAGACACATGGAGGTAGATTGTTTTCACATTATTTATGTTTAGCCTTACTTAATTTCCTACTAGTTAACTGTGAAGTGCTTTGGAGTACTTGGTAATTTTTATTCTCCACTGTCACAAGTTAGGTGAATCTGAACCCAAACAACTCGTTTTTCAATCCAGTTTGATCGGGTCTGCTGTAACGACTGGGAATGATTACATTATATAATCATTACAACCCGACTTTTTAGTAAATACTGCTTTTTTACTTAATTAAGCGGAAGGAGATAGGATATCAAAATGGATATTTGTATTGAAAACCAAAATTTGTATTTTAGGCCATTAAAATACTTTTTTCCCATAAAGGGGAATGTAAACTTTTTACATGTCGAGTGTCATATTGAAACAAAAGATCTTTATCATGGTTCTATTGACCAATAACATCTGCCAATACTAAAGGAACTGCTTTTATAACTTGTATATATAAACTGACTCTGTGCTACGAGTATAAATAAGACTTGGCAGGCTTTACTGTCACTTCCAACAGTGTTTATAACTAGAGATACTAAGGGACCTTCAGTTTAATTTTGTTTCTCTATAAGGCACATATCACATTTATTATTAATAATAAATAGTGGGATTATGTTCATCATGGACAGAACAAAATCTTCTTTTCTCTACCTTAAAAATTTCCAGATTATGTTTCACTTTTTGTGGAAGAGGTTTTAAACAGTGTGTCAAAAGTTTGCAGTTCTAATAAACAAACTTCACGCCAACGATTTTTCAGGTAATGTAGAAGATGTGTTTTATAAATACAACCTTATCACTTTATTAAGTATATTTATATACTTTAAAACTAGAGTGTTCACAAAATATTTGCTAATTTCTAAATACGATTAAATGTACATAAAAAAAACAAGTGATTAGATCACAGTTTAGTATTCCACTTTTTAAAGTCAATGTTTATGTTTTTACTTGATGTTTAATTTTTCAAAAACCATACAAACAAAAGTGTAGGAATGTAAAATATTATCAAAAAAGGATTACTCAATTTTGTATAGATTAGATATGCTACACCATGTGTTGCGTAACAGCCTTCACTGAAGTTGCATGCAAAATTTTAACTCTATTTCAACTCATTTCATTCTTGAAATATCCTGCACATAGACAGCCAATCAGGAAGGAAAAAAACAGATCCCAAGCAGATAAAAGAGAAATTTTGCCAGCCCCATCCCATGGATTGGTATGCGCCATTATCAGACTCATTTTTTTCTATGTAGAAATTATGTTTCATGTAAAATTTAAAATCCAAGTCATTTCTTCTTGAGATATCCAGTAGCAACATAAACATAGACAGAAGAATGTTACTAGAACTCATACTGATAACTAACCAAAATATACAAAATTTCAAATCAATAGCTCAATTTTCATTCTCAAAATATCCCCCACCTCCCCCACGAACTACAGGTTTTGCTAATGCTCAGCCAAAGTTCATGGAGTGGTATGCATCGTTATCAGACAGACAGAATTGAACATTTTCCAGCCCCTCATAGGCTTTTGATAACTCCAATTCATAAACATCCAACTTTTTATTTTTCTTAAAATGCATATAGTTTGAATATCAATACATAGTATAAATTAAAGTCGCTGAGTTGGTCTGTTTGTGCATCGATATTTTCTTAACTACTCAACTGATTTTTAAACAGTTTCCACTGCCGGTTTAAATATGAACTAGGATAGGTTCCTAGGTATGATACATAAATATTTTAATAATAGTAAGTAGGGAAAAGTTTGTATAATGTGAAAATTTATGTTTTTGAGCACTTTCATTGTTAATACTGACTAATAAACTTTACGACTAATAAAAAATAATGTACTATGGAATTGTACATTTCAAAAAGTCTGAGGTGTCATGTATCTATCTGCAAAGAATAACCCTCAATAACTATTTGTTCTTTTAAAGTTTACATTTTTATTTGCATTTCCATAATTATTTAGATCAATTAAGTGTCCATATCATTATGGTATCCATATATGCATTAAGATACGTCATATTAAATATTAGATATAAAAGACAAAGTTACTATCTAACTGTTACCATAAATTTAACTACTGTTATAAACCCCATCTTAATAGTTTTGTGACAGAAGTAGGCTTCTCAGATCTGAATATTTTCTTGATCTCGAAATTAGGCAAAATCAACTATGGAACAAAAATTATAAGATCAGAGTAAATTACAATGGTAATTAATAGACACTTATTGACAGTTTTTTTTTTTTTTTTTTTTTTTTTTGGTTGTGGCAACAAGGCAAACTCAACATTGATGTTGGAAATATAATTCACTGGAACTAGAAGTGATCATGCACGTACAACGCCTATGAAATTGTGTGTGAAACAACAAGTAACTGATAGTTCAAACAATATAGTATAAAAATATTTCAGATTAAAAAAATAACGAATAAAAATGTTACAAACTAAACACTTTTGTATACATAATTATTGTGTCATGTAAATTGAGACATCTTCCATTATTCTATGATTATAAATAAAGAATAGTAAATTTGGACTAATATATAGTCAGACACAACAAACATATAATTGTAATTAAGATCTAAAAGTTTTGTTAATTCAACATAAATTTATCAATAAATCTAGATACTACACAATATTTAATTTCTCTGTACAACATATAAAGGTGAAAAATAAACATGATTATTTCAAGTTACTTTGACTTTTTATTTACCATGCTCTCTCAATGGGATTTTGCTGAACGATAGTGAAGCCTAACTGTTCACAGGCCGTCTTCACAACATTTTGAAGGTGCCAAAACTCAAAAACTAATTTTTCTGTTGATGAGCGTTAGATATACGAGTATCTCATCTTTTTAAATATTATGTGGATAAAAATACAATGATGTTTTGAAAAACATGAACCAAAACTTTAACAGACAGTTAAAGCGATTTTATTGTATAACAAGTTACTTTATATCATATGTCCTCTTCAACATATAAGTTACTTAGTAACGTACGAAGCTGTCTCTTTCCACATGTTATGATTGGTAACATAAACTAACTATCACATTTACTTTTCCTTGTCTTATTTGAGTGTCAGTTTCTGTGAGAATTCGTCTAAGTCGGGATCAAAATTCATCGTCGTTGTCGAAAATGGCATAAATATGCAATAAAGTAGTCTAGTTGTCCCTTATACATTTTGACCGAATGCTCCGACACTCGTTTGTGACACTCCCTGAAGCACAAACAACGTATGAAAAAATAGTTTTATACTCTATGGATGTTGATTTCTTTACAGCTATGAATTTGTTGAAGCAGACATTTTGGTCAAATTAGGACTACATGTCACTGGTACAAAGAATTTGCACTAAACCAAGTACGCAATGACTTACGCTTTATTTAATTTAAAGAACATTTATTCCCACATATTACTATGGTATTTGCTAATAGTAAAATCTACAAGCCTAACAAATATAAATATAACTAATATAGTTTCACAATATTGCCATTCAACGCACGTGATTGATCGCCTTAGACATCTCTGTAACGACAGGAAAATTAAAACTGACCATTTAAAAAACATTAAAGACATTTAAAGTAAGAGTTCAGGTAATATTGTAATCAACCCCAAGTAAAACCGCTGAAGATAAAAATGTAGAATATTTACAGTATGTACATGAGCTATAGAATCAGCGAATGACTTTTGTATTAATTTATGACCTAAGGAAATATTGTTTTTAATCAAATATAATTTAAGTAAATTGTATTTTTTTAGATATTCAATTTAACGAAATTTAATTTTCGAGTAAAGTACGTTAAGCCTACACGATTATTTTGAACAACTTAAATCATCTGTCTGTACCTACATAACACATTTTTTGTTTGTATACATTCGAAAAGTAACTTAAAAATGACGGTAAAGAGCAAAAAAACTAACCAAAATACCATTGGAGGCCGATAGTGTTTTCTTGGTTTTAGTATATTCTTTTGTTATAACGGGTTCTCTTTTATTTGAATGAGATTTCTCCTATAACCTATCCCCGGATTGTTTGATTATTACGGCTGCTATATAATTTACGAGGTATATATTAAATTAATTTTTTTAATTTAAAACACGCGACTTTTAATTAGCATTTTAGTTACTTTGATATCGCTTGATAGGTTTTTTATTCGATTATGAATAATCGATAATGATACTAGCGATGTAAAAACAGGGCCAAAATGTTCTCATACATCTAATAACAAAATGATGGGAAAATGTCTTGCTAAACGCTATCTTGAGAACGGATGGACTGATTCGGCTACGTCTTTTAATAAAAGATTTGTTGAAAAGTTACCTGGACTATCTTAAAGTTCGGAAAAATGGTGATATTTATGTTTACCATTAATTTATATGTACTCTCTTTGATTTCTGTTGTATATGCCACTATGATATGTATCAATCCGATTGCCGATAGATTAATCTAGGCACCGATTTCATCTCCTGTAATTTGTCATTTAACGTGCCTATTTTCTATTCTGTATTATCTAATTAATGCTGCACTTAAATGTTGAAAAGTATGCATTCCCATGCTGTAAACACTCCTGGGAAGGAGTAATGGGATATTTGCTTTTAAATGTAGCCTAAACTAATACAAGAGAATGTCTGAATCCTTTTTATAAATGCAGGTATAACTACAGAATATGGCAACTACAATGTAGCTATAGTGTCATCACCATTATGTTATTTACAGTGTATTTAATGGTAGCTGAAATTTATTTTCCAAATTATGCAATACCTATTGTAGACTCTTGGAGCAATTGGAAAATTCTTTAAATATTACTAAATGTTAATAAAAACACTACTTTTTCCAAATTGTTTATTTTTCGGACGAGGCCTTTCGAAACCAAAGGTTTCATCTTCAGGCAACTCCACAAATAAATATTTACACATTGTTTGTTACAATTAATATTAAAATAACATATGGTGTAAAAATATAAATACAAAAATTTTTTGGAAACATTTCAGCCAGTATGAAAAATTAGATTTGACTAGAGTTTAATTTTTGAATAAATTGCGAAGAAAGAAGATTGGAATTTTCAATAGGGCCCTCTTCATTGTTCATGAGTTTTTCTTTATTTTTGTTTATGTATAGTGTTTCCCAAGCATTCAAGTTCATTGGTTTTGTTATTTCTTTTATTAATTTTAGATTTGTAATTGATGTTCTGTGTCCTGATTCAATGCAGTGCTTGGCTACAGCAGATTTGTCAACTCTTCCATATTTTGTGTGTGATAAATGTTCTTTAAATCGTGTTTTTATTGTTCTTTTTGTTTGTCCAATATAAATTTTGTCACAGTCATCGCATCCAATTTCATAAATTCCCGATTTACTATCATTTGAAATTTTGTCCTTAGGGTTTCCTAAAATTTGGGATAATTTGTTGCTTGTTCTGTGAGTGACAGTTTTATTTGTATGCTTTTTAAAAGTTTTGCATATTTGGTTTGAAAAAGTGCTGTATGTTGTGCAAATAAACATGAATTTTCACATTATACAAACTTTTCTCTACTTACTATTATTAAAATATTTATGTATCATACATAGGAACCTATCCTAGTTCATATTTAAACCGGCAGTGGAAACTGTTTAAAAATCAGTTGAGTAGTTAAGAAAATATCGATGCACAAACAGACCAACTCAGCGACTTTAATTTATACTATGTATTGATATTCTATGATTTGTAGTGTTTTTATTAACATTTAGTAATAATACCCTTTGTGTTTAAATTATTTTCTCCGGGATAGCTGCCTAATTTAGTCAATTAATACATTTAATTTAATCAATCGTTTCACCTCCTTTATTTACTGTTGAATTAATACAACCAAACAACGTGTATATTAGGCTATTATTGATGTGTTTGTTTATATATTTTTGTATAGCTATAGTACTGATTTGTAGCATTTAAAATTTACCATTTAGTTTGTATAAACAATAACATTGTATATACTAAGAATTTGACGTTATATCGAGACAGCCCTGACGAGTTTTGTACGCAAGTTGTTGTTTCTCATTTGCAATATGCTACAACGCAATACTTGCTTGTCTGCGACGTATTTTTCATCTAATAGGAAACGGCCTTGTCCTGATTACTAATTGTTGGTATGGGATGTCTACCGGAAGAAAACTTTAATGCAGATCAATTGGTCAAGTAGGCTTAAATGAAAGCATCCTGCATCATAAATAGATCGGCGGTGTTGCGCATTCACGACATGCCTGTCTCACTGTCCGTTTGGCGCAAAGCCCGTTCTCCCAAAGTTTCAGTGGCAACCAGTGAATTGTAGCTTGTCTGTCGCAGTAAAATTAAATTGCTGGTTTCGAAACTCCCCGAGGAGAACCGGACGCATTCCAGGCAATATAGCGGCGGTGTAATTATTGTTTACTGCACAAGATTGGGTAAGACACGATGTTCTACGTACGTTGTTGTGGTGTTAGATAAGAAAGGTTATTTAGCAAGCACAGAATCCTAGCCGCTTAGTTTGCAGAAGGCAGTGGGTCAGACAGCCACGAACAGCTGATTGGAGGGAAACAGAAACATAACCTTAAACTTTTGTTTTGTTTACATAACCGTTAAACCATTTAGAACCCCTACATACTTGATTGTGGATTGTAATTAGATTAGTATTTGTTTTATTATACAACAAACATGTCTATTATAGGGAGGCGGTGCAATTTTGGATCCTGCTTTAATATTGGATCTTTACTGTTTGAACAACTAAAAATGGGAACAATGGGATTCACAACAATGTACAAGACTGCTGAGGTTACACATTCTTTAGAAAATGTAAGTAAATTAATTTTTTAATACTAAGTTCTTTTTTCAGTACCAAGTATTTTAGTGGTCCTATTTTATAATACTATACAATTTTAATTTTAATACCTTTAAGTCAGATATTTCCTATGATTTTTTAATTGCATGTTTATCCTATTCTCTTGGCCATATTAATATAATAAGAACATATTAAGTATTTGGACTCCAGAAACCTCCTTTTAGCAGATGAAGTTTTTAGAGCACTCCCTTTTTAACGTGTTCACTATAGCAGCAAAATTTTGGACTCTTATATGCCGTTGATTTTTTAAATAATAATGCCCAAAAAGCTTTCTTGTTATAGGTATGTTAAAAGTCTAAGTCTTATGAGAAAAGTATGTGGCTCCACAATTTTGCATAAAAAAGGATTTCAATGTTTACATGTGTACCCATAAAATTAATTTACCTACAATATTATTTTACCTGACGGAGTACATGATGGTATAAATCTTTAATCGTGGGCTGATATTTTATAAACCACCAAGACAGGCAAACAATAAGAAAATTCTTGACAATGTGTAGCCCATAGGGCACACGTTACGGTTTATGAACGTCCAGTGTGTACCAAATTATACAATTATAAACTTTTTAATAAATCACAGTCTTTGTTATAATCGTTGCAGCAGCACCAATAAACGTTTCATATATTACACCATTTTCTGGCTCCATTATGGAAGTTTAATATATTTTATTCTGAAGTTTGATGTTGTGTTATTTTTAGTCTCGAAAATAAACTTGAAATTTATTTTAGAGAATTATATTGTAATCGTTTTACTGCAAAACGATCTTATTTGGTAGTGAGAATAAAATAAAAATCTGAATATTCAGTAAACTCTTTATGATTTCTATGGACCAACTAATTATCTTCAAATTGTAATGTATAAATAATAATAGTAACTAATCTTTTAAATTTTGTGCAAGAAAATCACACTTTTTGGTAATCGGTAGTCTTATACTAATTTTGAAAATTGACCTTCACTATATAGTAGTATATACATTTTTTTATGATTTTTATAAATATAAGTTTTTGCTATTTTTGTGTGTAATGAATTTAAAAAATAGGTACTTTGGGATTATACCGACCACACTAGTATGAAGAACACAAAAATAGAAATTTATAGAAACAAACATGATAGAACGAAAAAACAACTCTTCAATTACAAAATTACAAACTTACAAGCATTTCCAGGTATTGTGATCGTTATTGTTGTCGCTGTTATCTTATCTTTCTCGAGAATCCTGATTACGGCAGACCGCGCGGCATCACGTGATTTGCACGGTACATAATTGCCTTTCCATTACAATTCAATTTATATTTCTGATTAGCCCCTCTAGAATTTGATATTTTACTGATAGGTACTATCTCGAGGGATGTTTTTCTTTCGTCGACATCAGCGCGGGGCAGCACCGAAGGTGCTGCCAAAGCCCGCGCTGATGGCCGGAGGCACTCGCATTTTGGGTGGCGGAATGTGATCAAGAATAAAAACAAGTTTTTAGTGTTTTTTTAATAAAGAGTTTAGTTTGGTAAATGTTTGTTTTTGTTGAATTTTTGTGTTTGGAGAAATGTAGAGGTAAAACACGGAAGTACAACAAAGCGATGCACCAGCTGAACGGGCGGCGAGACTCTGCAATCACGTTATCTACTAGACGCTCGACTTTGACCTCTGTCTGAGGATGGGGAGGGGTTTGCGATAAGACAATTCCTGTTTTATATTGACGAAATATTGTTCTACGCTAATCTAGTAATCAGTAGAAACGAAATGTGAAATAACGATTCATGTCTGGGTGTGGTCGGTATAATCCCAAAGTACCAAAAAATATTTTTTTCAAAGGGTAAACTTGGAATTTTAGATCAACAACAAACATTTCTTATGTTGTACATACAAGAAGTGTGTCTAAACGATTACAAATAATTAAAATTATGATATAATAAGAAAGAGGATCACCTTGAATAAAACTGTATGCAACATTATGGAGTAAATATTACAAAATCTCTTTAATACATTTTTCATATATATCTTGCAAAAATGTCAAAAAATGTCATGCCAGTATAGAGGTTCACCATTGTCAGTTCTGGGATTTAAAAGAAAATTGGTCAGAATCTTTTAGCAATGTGAAAATAAGGTACCCATCAAGAGGGTTGCACGTATTGGAGGTGGGGGTTAAATGTATGTTGTATATTTATTATACATCATACATAATAAATAGCGGATGTCACCATGAATGGTGTTAAATTTGCACCCTCTTATACTGTTAAATACCCCAATTATTGTGGTTTTCCGTCTTCTCTCTTTGTGAGGTCTTGAACATTTTTTTTATTAAAAGTTAAGACAGTAACTTTTTATATTACTAAAAATCAGAAAACACCATGCCCACATCACTGCCAAAATGTAAGGACCAAGAAAAAAAATCAAATTTAAACATTTTTGAGTTCAATTTATTTTGTCTTGCAGTTTATTAATTTATTTATTTACATTATGTGACATAAGTTTCACATTTCTTTGAGATACATACTCTAATAAAGTTAAAAAATTATTTATTTACATAACATTATTTTTTCCTTTTACTTAAAATAAAAGTATTAAATACTTTTTAAGCTTTAATAGCAGTATTGTTAGGCCATAAAGTATTACAAAACAACCAAAAATAATTTAGATTGTATATTAACTTACAAAATACATTATAAAGTGAAAAATGTAGTAATTATTCATTGATTACATTCTTACTATGCAGTACACAACTGTAAATATTTCCTAAACAAATATTGATTTAATGTTTTGTTGGCCTATGCCTAGGATATCTATTTTTTTACAAATTAAAAAGAACTAAGGGTTATTAGAATACATGTAGATACTAAGAACACTCTCATCTTCAAATAGCTTTGTAATCTTAGACCTGATATTATCCATAATTACTCACTATGGTCACACTACTCACAACCACATTTTTACTAGCTGTAGGTTATTATGTTTCCAAAATTAAAACTTTAGTAACAAATACAAATAATACTTTATACCAAACAATGCTGTAACAATATGGGATTGTAACTAGTACAATCATAACAGCATTGACATCAGATGGTTTTTGTATGTTGTATATATGTTACAATTATAGTAGGTCTATTTATTGACAGTACCAGGTAAAAACAATCAGTTAATAATATTCTATGGTTCTCTTAGTGACTTTTGGTGCAATCTCAGCGAGTATAACTAATAAACTATCCCGTACTATATTATTTTCTGATCATCCTGCTATGGGATGTCAGTAATTCTGGCTAATGCATTAGCAAGCCGTTATAGGACACCCGGCACTAAAAGGGTCACACTTTATTTTAATATAACACTTTAAATTAATTATAAACCTTGCTGTATGTAACTAACTTGACTTTATATTTTTGTTTATTGTTTCTTGAAGACTAGAGTGGTAGACTTCCGAAGTGATACAATCAGTGTTCCTACGGAAGGTATGAGGCGAGCAATCTATCAGGCGGAAGTGGGAGACGATGTTATGGGAGAGGATCCCTCAGTTAATGGTGAGTTGTTACTTTGTTACTGTTGTAATCTTTAATAAGCACTGCAAATAGTTTTAATAATACATAGGTCTTGTTATACATTTTCCAGTTGAGTTAATTGTTGTGGCAAGAACAAATGTTATGTTTTTTACTTCTAAGTGTACAACCCATAAATGTGCAGAAGTAGCACATTTATATGCTAACTAGCAGTTGCCCCGGCTTCGCACGCAATTTCCTGTTGAAAAACATTACACTATATTCACGTATTCTTTTCTATCACATTCTACACATTCCTGAAATAATTGATAGTCGTTCTTTCGTGAGCCTCTTGGGCGCATTATAAAGGTATGTACCATATTTCTTTTTGCTAGGTGTTGATAAGTTATTCAGTAAAATTAATTTATATGGATGAATCTCAATAAACTAATTAGGTTATAAAGAATCAAATTCGCTCAGTTAAAATTAATTTTCTGTCTAAGATATTTCTAGTATTATTGAGGAGTTTACTTTGTGCTCCGATCAAGAAAATGTATCAACGAAAACCAATTTCGATCATAAAGCGTCTTCTTTCGGCTCTTTTCATTTACCTTCGATCTAACCCAATTCGATTACCTTATGTGCAAACATTCACGGCTTTGTACTATGAGGTGGTTTTTATAACAGCGTTTAATAGTATTTTCATTGCATTAGATAGTTTATTGATTATTGGTGCAATCTAAATTTGATATTAGGCAATAACTTCTACTATGCAATTGGCATTACACTACTGAAAACAATTGTTTTTGCCTCTTTGATGAACTTCAGCTGAAAGTGTTAACAGCTGAAAGTATCAGTTCACTTTGTATTACGTGTCGTAGTGCAGTCTGCCGGATCCAATGTAAAACACTCCAAAATCAACAACTACTTACAAATGAAAAATCAATTAAAAAAACATTTTCCAGTGGACCAAATTGTGAATCTAAACCATTCTCGAATTCCATTGAAAACACACACAAAATTTCATCAAAATCGGTCCAGTCGTTTAGGAGGAGTTCAGTCACAAACACACGAACACAAGAAATATATAATATATATAAAAATATTTCAAATTTTTATAAGGCATTAAAAATAAATTTTCTTTTGACTCATTGACTAAGCATTTAATGAAGCTTATGAATCAAGAGATTAAAAAAAAATTGTATTTCTGTCTGTATGTCTGACTACAAGATATTTTGATAATGAACTGACATGTAGACTTGAAATTTTGCATAAAGCTTCATTCTATATAAGCAACATTGATTTCAATGATGTTGTACTCCATGGTATTTGTCTGAGCATTATTGAACATTTTTAAATTGGTCTAATGGGTAACCATGATGGAAACAAGAAAATTGCAGAATAAATCAATTTTAAATTTCTGTATAATTTTCCATCTCTCTGGTACAATCCTTTAGTGGGGAATATGTGATGAAAAATAGCTAAACCTTATCTTTATTTGTTTTTAAGGCCTTAAATGTAATTATGGCAACTTTATACCTACAAGCAGCTTCCATTACTACAATTGTACCAATAATACATCATATTTTATATCAATTGTAAGATCATGTTTTACCTATGTTTTGATGTCAAATAAATTTCTAATAGAGTCAATAGGACCATTACTCCTTCTACCGATCTAGACTCTGTGGTATTGTAAAAATGTGTACATTGAAATGAAACACAAATGTGTAGTATGTAATAGAATAAAGATGGTATCTTATTCATAGTATTATTCATTTAAATTTGGGATGCATCATTATCATCTTGTACAATGTGAGATTAATGATTGTAAGACTGTAGGTCCACGCCTAATTTTTACGAGGGTAGCTAATGTCATGTTTCTGCAGGGTAGGATAGTTAGACCACGCTGACACACATAGATCTTACTTTCCAAAATGGACCTGGCCGTGCATTAGTTTTTCTAACTGTACTCATTCAAGTGATGGTTACATTACATTTGTACAGTGTGGTGCTAAAGTAGTAAATATTAACAACAGTTTACTCATACCAGAACTTAAGTTATCACATAAGAAGTGGTTTAATTATTGTGATTATTTAAAAAAATCCAAACAGTATTATATTATTATATACATTATACTAACAAGTCATATTCATATACAGTAAGTTTATATTGATTATTCTCCCTCTTATTCCATTGTTAACATAATGCTATATAAGCAAATAGACTTACACGTTAACTGCAATGGATAGGTTATTGTTTATTTCTACAGTCAAGAATTGAAACAACTATTTAGTTCATATCTCATATGTCACATTTATATTTGTATCAAATTATCTTAAATATTTAACTATACAAAGCCAATATTATTACCTTAAATAGTGGCGCTTGGGGTATAAACCAAAAACTAAACAAAACTTATGTGCCTACAGAGACATACTTAGCTTATATAATACAAGTACTAAAATGTCTGTCAGGAGCTAAATTATATTACAAATTCAATTAG
Source organism: Homalodisca vitripennis (assembly GCF_021130785.1). Lineage (NCBI taxonomy): Eukaryota > Metazoa > Arthropoda > Insecta > Hemiptera > Cicadellidae > Homalodisca > Homalodisca vitripennis. Next base: position 55,723,609 of record NC_060208.1, read on the forward strand.
TAATAAAATTATAATACAATTAGGGAAATTTGATAATTATTTGTGGTAACAACCATCTCTAAGTTTAACAAATTAACAAACTAAAGTATGAATAATTGTTTAAAAAGTTTTGAAAACCCTTATTATGATCTCACATTAGAAATTCCTATTTTCAAATTACCAATACATGATTAATTATATTTTATGAATAACAGTTGAACTGTATGTTAACACTAGATTAAACTAAAATTAAAGTTAACATACAACAACTAAGTTTAGTACAATTCGGAAAAGTACTTTTCAATTGGATATTTTTTTAAACAATATTGAAGTTAATAAAAATTTGATTTATGTGTATAATTGTGGGCTGTTAACCAAAGTCAACACAGGGAAAATAAATAAAGGAATTAAAATTAGTTATATATATATATATATATATATATATATATATATAATTTTAGGGGTATATATATCCCTAAAATTGTGCATTTTGTATTACACCTTCATATATTTGATTAATGGTCAGTCCTAGAGAATTGTACAGTAGCGCTGCAGTAAATTTGATATATCTCTATTCAAAGTTTAAGTGTATTTCAAAATCTTTGAAACCTAGATAATTTGAGATGAAAATAATTACCTGTAAACTTTATATTGTATAAACTTACTCTGTAAGTTGGTATGTAATTGGAAATCCATGATTTTCTGGACAAGTTTAATTAAGTTCTAATCTAAGTGGGAATGTTGTGTTTAGCTCCATTTCACCTTACGCTTAGTGCAGCAATTGAATGCAATGGTGTACCATACATGGTATAATCAACTATAAGCGATTCAGAAATAGAAAATAAGGTTAAAAAGATATTTGTGGTATTAAAATGTATAATTATTAAATGGAAGATTTCTTTCGGTTTAGACCAACATTCACTAATGTGGTACGAATTCTTTATGTGTATTAATTGTATAGGAATATGGGGGTTATTTAAAATTTTGAATTTTATTTATTGTTTAGATAAAACGAATGAAACACGAATTTACTGTACAATATCAGCAGATTATCAAGGACCTATTTCATTAAACACCAATAAATAATATTATCAATTAAGTGTTGTTAAAAGAACTGAAACAATGCTGTAGGTAACATTTCATAAATATTATGTACATTAAACAAGGAGGGGGGTTGTGAATTAACTATTGAGGTATGAAATGTGCAATATTTGTATACATCAGTCAGTATATGCCATTGATATACAGTACCACATTTCCCTATAGGCCCACTAGGCCCAGGCCTAGGGCGCAAAATTTTAGGGGGCGCATAAATTTTAAAGTACACAAAAGAAAAAAGTTGCGGCGGCGGGTGGTGTTGGCGCTCGGCGGGGCGGGTGGCCAAGGTCAACTAGGTCATTGGTTTTTATTTATTCAAAACACTCCTATATATATATATATATATATATATATATATATATATATATATATATATATATATATATACTATTGTAATTATCTTTCATCAAAATTACGTAATTAAGAAATTTACTGGATTTCTACGTCAGTGTAATCAGAGTCCTCTGGGGGGGCGCTCTTTGGTCTGTAGGCCTAGGGGCGCCGAATTTGTAAATGTGGCCCTGTTGATATATAGTAATGTACTGAAAGAAAGGCATTGGATTAATTTTTTTTCTTACAACTCTTGATCTACATAGAAACATCTGTATTCTCAATTCTGTGAACTGAAAATCTTAACAGTGGCCAGCATTTACATCCTAGCTGTCTACGCCTGCAGACTGCAACTTGAACGAGGCATAGAAAGGCACAACCGAAACACTCGACAGGCTATGAATTTCACCCTACCAGTACACCATCTTTCACTCTTTGAAGAAAAGCCTTCCTACATGGGAGTGAAGTTTCCGTACCTACTACCAGAGACAATTAAAGGCCCCAATGTAAGCAGTACAAGACAGCGTCTATCGGCTTAGCTTGCAGAGAGAATATTCTACTCAGTTGAAAAATTCATCAATTGGAGATCTTCAGCCATGTTCCAGTGACAACCTGTCCCCGCACAGTTGACCACCACCAAACTCAAAACTTCATTGATCATTAATATTACACTGTAAAACAAAATTGAGGTGAATGAGAATGAGAATGAGAGAATGAGAATATCTTTATTTACAATCTTTGAGATTATAAACAGTGTTATTAAATACATTAACATCAGGAAAAGGTTTTTTGAAGATACTCTTCCAGCGTGTAGAATGGCCGGTCTAGAAGCCATTGATGTAGTGCTCTCTTGAGTTCCTTTCCTCTTTTGGACAGCAGGTGAGGTGGTAGGAGATTGTGGAGCTTCATTCCCATATATGATGGTTTTTGCTCTTAAAGCCTCAGACAATGTACAGGAAGGTTTTAGAGGTGTACATTTCTGGTGTTGTAGTGGTGTACATCATTGGTCCTTGGAAGATTCTCCCCATCAGCATACATTATTACTTCTTGAATGTAAAGCGAAATGACAGTGAGAATCCTCAGAGACTTGAATGCCTCTCTACAGCTCTCCAGAGGTTGTAGTCCCGCCAGTGTTCTAATACATTTCTTTTGTATGATAAGTATCCGTTGGAGATTTGAAGCAGTAGTTCCACCCCAGGCAGCAAGACCATAGCGCAGGTGAGACTCAAAAAGGGAAAAGTAAGTTATTTTTGCTGTTTCAAGGCTACTGCGAGAAAGAATTTGCTTGATGACAAAGTGACCAGTGTTGAGTTTTTTACTAAGATTGTTGACGTGATTAATCCAATTTAGTTCGGTATCCACTGTTACTCCAAGGAATTTTAAATGATCTTCAATACTGACATCTGGAATGGTTGGGACTTCTGATGCTCTCCTTCCAAAAGCAATCTGGTTAGTCTTTGATGGATTTACTACAAGGTCATTTCCATAGCAATATTGGATGGCCATGTTGAGAGCTGTATAAGATGAGACCGCAAGGCCATCTGCTGAACGTTGGGTCAGAAATAAGGTAGTGTCGTCCGCATACATTAGAGGTGTGCAGTAGTTTCCTAGGTGTTGGGGTAGATCATTGGTAAAGAGAATGAAAATCACTGGTCCTAATACGGAACCTTGTGGCACACCTCTCAGCACTGGAAGGACTTTTGATCTGACTGCCTTTGTGATACCATTTGATGAGTGGTAGAGCTCTACTAGTTGGGTACGACCCTTTAAGTAGCTCTCAAACCAATTATTTGCTGTCCCTTTGATTCCAAGCAATTCCAATTTCTTCAGAATGATGTTGTGGCTGAGGCAATCAAACGCCTTACTTAAATCAAGAAACAAAGCTGTGGTCAATTTTCCCTCTTCAATGCTGTCTGTCACTGATTCAATTAGTTTGATCAATGCCGTTGTAGTTGACTTCCCTTTTGTAAATCCATGTTGGTTTTCATTTAAGAGATTGTGCTGAGCGCAATGGTCCAGGAGTCTTTGAAGAACAATTCTTTCACATAATTTTGAAAATGTTGAAATCAGTGAAATTGGTCTGTAGTTGTTTGCATCATGTTTGCACCCACTTTTAAATTTAGGGAACACTTTCAAAATTTTTAATTTTGAGGGGAATTGACCCTCTTTAAAAGATTTGTTGAATATGGCAACCAATGGGAGGGCTAGTTCGTCAGCACAAAATTTTAATACTTTGGAAGAAATTTCATCAATACCGGCTGAATTTTTGAATTTGAGGTTTTTAATTGTATCTTTAACCTCTTTGATGCTTGTTTTGGTCATTGTTTCCATTAATGCTGTTTGATGTGCTTCCACAGATTCCAATTCTTTCTTCTCATCCGCTGGGATTTTTTGTAGTGTTGTTTCTGCCATATTAACAAAAAATAAATTCAGATGATTGGCGACTTCTTGAGGGTTATGTGAAAGTTGTCCATTTATTTTCAGTTTTATGTCATCTGTAGAGCTCCTGTTTTGGTTACGGGCATTATTAACTATTTTCCACATGGCTTTGGGCTTGTCGTCAGCTCTTTCTATGAAGTTGGCGGAGGCCTCTAGTCTCAGTAGTTTTAAGCGTTGGTCATAGGATTTCTTTGCATTTGCTGCGTTTTGTTTGATGTCGAGTTCCCCTGTTGTTTCAAACTGATGTTGTAGTCTTAGAAAGTTTTCTTTAAGCCTGCTGGCTTCTTCATCTGCAAAGAATTTAGGTTTTAATTTCTTTCTAGGTTTCTTTAATTTTCTGGGGCAGGCAGCATCTAGGGCCATTGTCACTGTCCTTATGAAGCTGTTGTAGGCTTCTTGAACGGTGTCAAATTGTTCAATGTCATGCCAGTTTTCATATTGAAGTAGACATTTTAGTTCAAGGAGGTTTTCTGTCTTGAAGGTTCGATATGTACTACTGAAATTCTCAATGACGTACTCTGTTTTAATAGTACAGACTTGAGCAGTGTGGTCTGATAGACCAGAATCGTACACGGTTGCAGTTAGTTTTTCACTTCTTAAGTTAGTACATATCCAGTCAATTGATGAAATGGTGTTGGAGGTTACTCTGGTAGGTGGTAGCTCCAGCCTCTGAATGCTGTGAGAAGCCAACATCTCCTGTAATTTACCTGATCTTCTGTCAGGTTTTAAAATGTCTACACTTATATCTCCCATGATTAGAAGGTTTGAACTTTCCAGTTTACTGATTTCAATAGTTTTTGAGAGAATATTAAGTGATTCGTCTAAGTTGGATGATGGTGATCTGTAGGTACCCATTATGTATAAGCAGGTGGTATTGAGCATAACCTTTACCAAAGCCATTTCACATACAAGTTCTTCGCAGTACTGACTGATTGGTACATTACGGGGAGCACTTCGCCCTATCATCGTATGTTATTCATACGGTACACTTACTCAAGAACTACTTGAGGTAATCCTATCTTCATAATTCCTTTTTTTTCATTTAAAGAGGCATCTAAGGGGAACACGTGTAACCAAAACAAAAAAATTTTTTTTGGCATACACCCTAAAAGCTATATATTTTTGTTTTAACTGCTTGTCAAAAACCATTAAATATGTGTATATGTATGTATAATAAATATAGAACTCAGTGAAATGGGATTTTATTTAGTGGTTCCACATATGTAAAACAGTGCTACAAACATACAAAAAAAATTTCATATTCCTACCATTTGTAGTTTTTGAGAAAAATGTACTTTGTATTGAAAACCGCAACTTTCGGAAAAACACAAAAACGGAAAAAATACTTGCTATTTTACTCTTTTTCAGTACATTCCAGGTGCATAGGCTGCTGATCTCCTTCCTGCTCCTCATATTCATGTCCCCTTCATCCTCCAGTACTTCGTTTTTTATTAAGTTTTTCTTCTGTCTAATTTTTTTTTCTCTATACTTCTTTGAGCTTTCTCTCTGCCTCCAAATTCGCCGCCGTCAAACGCGTTTTCATTGCTGTAATAATATGCTGCCCTGGTGGACAGCTCCTATTTCTTGAAATACTTTGCATTTGCCCAATGTAGCCCACATTAAAAGCGTAACAGGCTTCATAAATAGCCAAATTTTCAGAGTTTAATCCTCCACAAATGTTCCTTTTAGGGGACGGGGGGGGGGGGGGGGGGGGGGGGGGGGGGGGGGGGGGGGGGGGGGGGGGGGGGGGGGGGGGGGGGGGGGGGGGGGGGGGGGGGGGGGGGGGGGGGGGGGGGGGGGGGGGGGGGGGGGGGGGGGGGGGGGGGGGGGGGGGGGGGGGGGGGGGGGGGGGGGGGGGGGGGGGGGGGGGGGGGGGGGGGGGGGGGGGGGGGGGGGGGGGGGGGGGGGGGGGGGGGGGGGGGGGGGGGGGGGGGGGGGGGGGGGGGGGGGGGGGGGGGGGGGGGGGGGGGGGGGGGGGGGGGGGGGGGGGGGGGGGGGGGGGGGGGGGGGGGGGGGGGGGGGGGGGGGGGGGGGGGGGGGGGGGTGGGGGGGGGGTGGGGGGGGGGGGGGGGGGGGGGGGGGGGGGGGGGGGGGGGGGGGGGGGGGGGGGGGGGGGGGGGGGGGGGGGGGGGGGGGGGGGGGGGGGGGGGGGGGGGGGGGGGGGGGGGGGGGGGGGGGGGGGGGGGGTGTAGGTCCAAATGACATTGTTGAGGAACCTCATTGGATTTTGGAGTTTTCCCTTAGTACATTATTGCCCAGTAGATTGGACTTGGCTAAATCTTGAACAATAGGTTTAATAAATGTCATTAGGTTTTCAGGCAAGTGAAAATGGCTTGCCATGATCATAGTTTTCATTGGATTGTACGGCATTGCGTACTTTACACCAGGTTTCTTCATCATCTGGACATAGGTCCATGTTGAGAACGCTTTCATTAGAAGACATCACGATGGAAAAAAACTCTGCCCAAATGGCTATTTTTTTTTTTTTTTTTTTATTTTTTTTTTTTTTTTTTGTTTTTTTTTTTTTTTTTTTTTTCATGTCTTCACAGAGTTTGTGTTGCGTCTAATTGCCAATCCTGTTAAGTGATTTTTGAGCAGAATAATGGCAGAATCTGTTAGCTTGTTCTTGCCGCCAAGTCCGTGAAGCCGCAGGGAGTGTTTTTAGTCTTAGCTTTTAGATTTTTTAATCTCGAATCCCCACCGTTTCTAATTTCTGACATAGCACGGCCTATGCAATTCTATCTTTGTTATGGCAGTATCACCCATAGGCTTGCTCTCGCATACACTGGTGTACGCCTTGCTGTCTCCATCACCAAGGTATTCAAGGTACGAGCCTCATACATATGCCTGCGAGCGCTGAAAAAATGCGACTGCTCCAGCAACATCCATGGCTCCACTAGAACCTTCAAGTTTGCATACCAGCCATCACCATGCGTGTTGTTTAGTCTATAGTTGCATCTGCAATATTAGATAAAATCTCGAGTCAGGACTAACCAGGTTGATTAAGATGTCACTGAACCACTACCTCCATATTAGTGAAACGGTTACCCCGCTTCTGGCATGAGCCATCAGCCGCTATAGCGAGGTACTCTGCAACCATCATTATCCGAATACACTTCTTGCACAGCACTTTGCATTGACTTCTTACACACTAACTCAGCAATTGAACCCAATAATGCTCATGTCATGATATCTCAAAGGCGGAGGGGTAAGATTCATAAAAGCCGCAAATTTTTCTTTCTCCGTCAGCCAACTCTAATACCTTGTGGCCTATGTTACGCATAGCAAATAAACCAAACGAAGATTTTATGGTCATAAAATGTGGTTAGGCCTATCAACATTGCTCATTCTGATTAGTGTCAGGCCTGACTAATTCAGAGTTGTGTCACAGTAAATAGGTTTTCACAATCAGAACAGCTACTATAATTTTGATGCTAGGCCCCTACAATGTGGTTATCTACTTTGTATACAAGTTGGCCATGGCAATTTTTATATTTACACACTGAAGACGTTACAAGACCACATTCAACAATCTATATTAACTATACAGTTTTCAGACTCGATCAATTTTTCCTCAATTGGAAACTGTTTTCAAAAAAGGACTGACCTCTTAGAAGAATGCACTTTGAGTCTTGGCCAATCCACAATTGATATGGTACCCAACTCGATTGTTACTTGTATCCCTGAGAGAACTTAGGCCTAGACTAGTTGGAGGTTATGTTGATTTCCTTTGAAAACGCGTTTTCCTTGAAAGCAGGCTTTGAACGTGGCATTAAAAAAATTCAACTACACTTACTAACAAAAAATACTCAGAACTCTCCACTAAACTCACAAAACCATAATCATGTTTACGTAATTTTCACTCTCTAAAACAGAAATGTCCAGTAACCAAACTGTATGCTACCTAGGTTATAAGCAATAGGTTATAAAACAGATGTTTTGGTTGGTTAGTGGTAAGTTGTGACATAACAACTGTCACTGTCCCCGAACCAAATCAAGAACATGCCTGCAACGAAGTAGTACTATAACCGCACCATTCCAAAGTGTGACTGCTACAGGCCCGAAACTGCCTGCAGGCCTATTTATAAAAAAAAAAATATTTCCGACACTCTTCTATTCATCATACAAAAAATTTAATACCAACCATTGTTATCAGGAATTCCAAACTTTAATAAAAAAAAAAAAAAATTTGGTAATTTTTGAGATTTTTTACGAAGTGCTCCCCTTAAAGGTACTCCTTTCTAAGGTATCTTCTACATAAATTGCAACCCCACCCATTATATGCTTTTCCCTACAGAAATGTGCTCTGAGGATATATCCAGGTATTGGAGCAACATTTTCAATTTCCTGAGATTTGAGACTGTGTTCACTTAGTATTATTATATTAGGTTAAATATTTTGTTTCTTGAAGATTTGTTTTGCTCTAAGGAAGATGCATTACTTTTTATATTGGAGGTCTGACGTTGCTGCCTGGTTCTAAAAAAGGTGAGATGGTCATTTTTATAGGAGCAAGTTGATTTCTATGATAATTGGCTTTGACATGTTCTATATTATTTTCATAAAACTCAAGGAAGGTTTCTGAGGGCTCAAGTCTTGTAGCAGTTATGGGTGGCCTTCTGATCGATGATGGGGGTACAAGGGGAGGGGCTTCAAGAGTAGATGCTGTATTTATTTCAGTTGAGTTTGGTAGTTTGTTACTTTCTAAACTAAGTCTAAGTTCCTCATTGGTGTAAGTTTTTGTCAAATCCACTGCATTAGACTTTTGATTGCATAAACTATTATCCTTTTTATTCTCTGCTTGGGGTTGTTCCTTTGGAAGAGGGTAGTTTTTATTCTGGAAAGCCTTAAACTTTGCAGACTGAAGAGAGACACTGATTTGGTCTCTATGTTTACCCCAATTGGTCTTCACATTTTTAGGTCTTCGTATATTGACATGTGTGTTTGTGGTAGACAGGTAACATCTTGTGGTGTTTCGTAGGGGGATATTTTCAGTCTGGGTGCTTTGCTCATATACAACTAGCTTTTGCTGACTTGAACAGTGGCACTGAGGCTTAACACTCAAGTCTTTAAGGGTAGTCTCCATGCTGTTCTGCCTGGATTTAATTTGGGATATTTCTAGCAAGATAACTGTTAAGTTTTGTGGCTTGTCTTGCGTAAAAAATTCACATTTTTCAGTTTGAGTTACAGTGTCAGTTTTGCTTGAGGTTTTCAGCTGTTGTTTGGCTACTCCTGCGTTCAAAACTAAAAGTTGTTTCTCGAGATCCCTGCTTTTTGTAACATATTTTTCAATTATCTGTTCCTGTTATGGTCTTCAGATAAGTTTTGAATTTCCATTACATTTTTCTTTTCTTTTTCAATCTGAGCTTCAGCTTCAGCTAACTTTTGGGATAAGGTTTCAATTTTCCCAAGAAATTTTTCTTCTTCTTCAGCCATTTCTTCAATATTTGCCTCATTACTGGCTAATTTACATTGTAAACATGCTAACTTATTTTCTACAATAGTCAGTTGTTCTTTTAAAAACTTGTTTTCCTCCAGCAGTGCCGATCTTATTGTAGCAGCCATAGCAAGCTTATCATCTTCATTTTCTAAAATACTGCTCTCTAGAGGTTTTATGGAGTTGTTTAGAATGTCTTTTTGGTTATGAGTATTTGATGTTAAGTCAGAGGAGGAAGAGTTGTCTATGGTATTTATAACTAGATTTTTGTCATAATCTGAGCCTCCTGCCTTACATGTGAAACATGTCCATGTTTTTATATCTTGAGAACTTAGTTTTTTCAAAGTTTTTTCTTTTACATTTTGGCAGCCTGCATGATACCACATGTTGCAAGGACCAGTGCACTTTAGACCTGAGTATTTCACTCCTATTTCACATGAGCCACAGGGATACTTAGTAGGCATTTTTTACCTTAGTTGGTTTGTAATATATATATACTTTAGAGTAACAATAGTTGTCAATATAAAAAGTGTGATGCAGTTTTTGAGTTAAAGTTTGGAAATGTAAGCTTTGGCTGGTTGCTCCTGTTAAAAATGGCAAAAAGTAAACAGTTTTTTAGGAGAGGTTACTTGTAACTTCAATTTTGTTATTCCTACTCCTGACACCTATTCTGTACTTGATGTATACAAATAAAGTATTCTGATTGATTGATTACATGAAGTGAAAGTTTTATCTTACCACTGGTTGAAAACAAATACGTGAGAGATTACTGATCACAGCTCAAGAAAGTAAATTACTGCAAACTGCCTTGTTGCCCTGATCAAAAATACAAATACACAGGTCTCGGAAACCTACTTTGATCAAAAAGCGCTTACCCTTGTTATGTAATTATGGTCTAAGATATTTCCAGTGCTATAGTAGAGTTAGCTTTCTTGTCCCGACAAAGAAAATATATGTATGTACGTAGGTCTGAGAAGCTACTTCGGTTTAAAGGTGTTTACTTTCAACCGTATAAAATCACTTCTGGTACCACAGTGAGTTTGGCTTATCGCCCCAATCAAAAACTATATACTTATGTAGCTCTCGGAAGTCTTCTTTTTTGAAAGAATGACTGTTTTTGTAATCTACTTTCAGTCTAAGGTATTTTAGGTGACATAGCTGAGTTTAAATATTTTCTAATGAAGATAATGCACATATAACATAAGACTTAGTAAACTATTATGGTCTTTGGGAAAATGCTTCCTACTTCCCGGTATAAAGGTGAAATCCTTATTAAGCTCATGCAACTTTCCAAAATAAATGTTTGTAAGGATTTGCGTTGTGGAGTCGTTTTTTTCAGACTGTAGTCTGGGAAAGAAAGGATTGTTGATGCATGTTAGTGTTCATTTCTCTATTTTTCCTTAAGCCACTGTTAAAATGCCATATCACAATGTCGAGGAGGCGCACCCGTTTGAGTACCGAATTTATTCAAAAAATTCATAACTTTGTTTATAATAATATAATATTTACAAAGTGTTAAATGTTAAATTTGTCTCTGGTTCAATCTAGCGCAAAAGTTAGATATAGCTTTGTCTTTGCTATCTGCATTACTCTACTGATGTAATAATATTTTATCAAATTTAAATGTGATCAGATGTTTTAGCGACTTTGTTGAACTTCAGTGAAAAGTGTCAATAGCTGTTTAGTGTCAGTTACATTTGGATTATGATACAAAGAAAACTACTAGTTGTTTCAAAGCTCCAAAATATTTCAGGAAACTTTTGTAATTTTTCTCTTTGTATAAGCATTCTTCAGATTTCAAAGAATATTTTACAAGATACAAAAATAATTAGCCGAATGGGTCCAGCCGTTCTCGAGTGCTTAGCAACACATTTTGCAATTAATTTTTATTTATAAGATAAACAATTTAAAATATTCTATATACATAAGTACCAGTTAAAACAATTGTAAAAATGTCTTGTTCTAGCACTGGAAAAGAAAGCAGCCAAGATGTTTGGAAAGGAGGCATCAATTTTCGTCCCTAGTGGGACTATGGGAAACCTGATAGCAAGTGAGTTACACTAATGTAGCAAACTCTTAGTTTTGGATATTGTAACATTACAGTCATGTAAGTCGAAAAGAGTAACCTTTTCTTGTATCAGCTTAGTTTTTAATTGGTGTCAAGATTGTAAAGGCAAATAATCATACTGTACATGTTGATGTCAGCAACACGTTACTTCTGTGTTGATGATGCCAAATTGGAACAAATAGAGTGTACACAATATGTTGACCTTAATTTATAAATACTAGTTTCCAGATGAAATGCATTGATCCAAATACAATAAAATGTCAGTGATTATATAAACCACTAAAAAGTTCGTTATGTGTAAAACTGTCATTTAAAATAGTAATGATATATTATTTTATGGTTTATTCTCATTTTTAACAGGATCTGTGTATTTGTTTCTTCCAACTGTTAACAACACTGTAATTTTAATATTGAGCTACTGAAAAACTAAATTTAGAGAGTAAACTTCAAACAACAGAAATATGGTTCATTATAGTTACATCAGATACATAATTTAATTTCATGCCCTTCTGAACCTTAGTGTAGGCTTGGATGTAAAAAAAGTCAAATTTATGAACATTGAGGCCCAAAAATATAAACTGTGCTTACAATTTTACAAAAAGTTAAAATTCTGAAATATACTTTTGATTTTGTTGTTTAATTTGCCGATATAACTGTTCTAGCTGCATTACTAAAGTTATGAAGAAATCAACATCTGTCCACAAGAGGAAAAGGGTATTTTGGGTAGTTTTTGAATATTTATGACTCAATAATCGCAGAACTAAAAAATTTTGTATTAGTTTCTGCTACTTGTTAAAACTACCTAATTTGTATAAATTTGAGTACTATGGTATGTGTGATCTTAACTGGCTTTACATGAAACAGTCAGATAGGAAATATGTATCAAATATTAAAGATGTTTTTGTAAAATTCTTAAACTTAAAAAAATTAAAGTTAAAATCAAGTTTGAAAATTAAAATTAATAACCAAACTGAAATAGTTTTGTTCATTAATATTAATTTTACTCTTGAATTATCAACAGCTCAAATTTGTTGGTGCGTCATATCAGTAAAAAATATAAATTTTGTTAACATACTAAAGAAGCATATCAAACTAAAAGGTTTTTTTAGATCCAAATAAATAGATCTTTTTACAAAAATGTGAGGTTATTACCTCAAAAAAGACACAAACATTAAAATTCAATGAAAAGTCACTAATCTGGTCAAGTAAAGTGAGACAACTTGATTTTCGTGGTTATAGACAATAGAAATGGCCAAAAGGAACAATGTGCCATAGGTTTTCAAGGCAGAAATTTGAGGATACATGACAATATGGCAAGTACAAATACCATTCATAAAAAAACAATAATTTTGTATTCCAACTTGAAGGATTTGTCACTCTAATGTAAAGAAGATTTTACTGGTGTATAGACTTTTTTCTGTTGACATGTAATTTATAGCCGTCTTAAATTTTTATATATGTGAATGATGTCCCAACTAAAAAATGAAAATAGTAGATCAGACTACTAGAAAAAATCAAAATCTATGCTTATGCAATAGTCTGGCTAATCAAGGTGAAATAATTTTGTTTGAGACTCATTCAAGGTTTTAACTCAAGTACTGGTGACCATCATTGCAATGATGATCTATCACTCTCAACAACTGGTGACCGTCGTCGCTGCAGCAACAGTTTAACATCGCTGCGAATAAGCCACTTTACATAGTAACTACAATGCTTTTTGACGAAAGTAATGGTACCATTCGATAGCAGATAAATTAATGTAATGATTATTATGAAGTTTGGTACTTTTGGAGTTCCAATTATTTTTTTTTCAGAAATTGGAGAGAAGAAGAATACTTTATTTCATTTTCATTCTCATCATTTCATGCAAAGAAAAAACACTATTGTTGCACAATATAACATGTTACTAGGGTAATGTTAATTTTCATAAAAATACTCTATTGCAAGTTTTATCAATATAGCAATAAAAATGTATGAAATAAATCCAACATACTATATATTTCCTGAAATTAGAGAAATATACGAATAATTTGTAATTTTTATTTAGCAAATATATACCACTTCTGTAGGAATGGTCTCCCCCCTAAAACTACAAAGACTTAAAATATTCAATTATTCTAAAATTGCAAAACAAAAAACACAATTAAATGTTACTTACAAAAATATAGATAGTAACAAATTATACTTTTGAAAAAAAATGATATAACAATACTTAATCAAATAACTTTTAGTATTTATTTTTTATAAAATACCCGTTCAAAACATGAAACATTAGCTTTTTAATAGAGGTAATTTAGTTGCCAGTTCTTGGATTCACATAAAACCAGGGTTGGTTCACTTTGTCTCATAATATTTTTTCAATAATAGTTGTTAGTAACATTTTTGCTATTAGCCTGGTTTATATGCCTTTTACATGTTATGGAGCTTTCTTAGTAGGGTACTGTAATGTTATTTTTAACTCTTATTCAAGATTTTATAAATTGTAACTTTTACTTTACAGTTGGATTTACAATACACAATAGATAATAGAAAATACTCGTTATTCATTAACATTAAGTTTATAATTTTTATCAATATAAGAATGATGTCAATGCACAATAATGCTTAGTTGTCTTGAATTCTTGAATGATGTATAAAGGTCCTGAAGATGCTAAGCTGTCAGAGACATCTTCAGAAGTTTTACTAGGATTTTCATCAGAATTTTTGGAAGGGGGGTGTTGAAGTAGACTCCCTTGTGATGGTTTCTTTTTGTGCAGTGATAGGTGGTGTGTTGGGAGATCAATGTTGTGTCTATTTCTTTCATTGTTACAGTGATGGTCTTCAGTTCTAGTCTGGCCTGGTGTAACACAATGTAGAATTGTTTGGAGTATGGGCTGTTGCAGTTAATATCCTAGATGCTGTGAAGGCTTCCCTGAATCTGTCTTGATGCCTTAGTCCTGTAAGAACTGTAATGACTCTCTTTTGTAAGATCAGGATTCTGGAGGTTAGTATCTCCCCTGACTATTAGTCTGTACCTAGGATGAAGTCGAAGAGAGGTAGGTTGTTTTAGCAGTGCCTACATTGCCAATATCCCAAGAGCTATTAATATATTTATGTCAAGATGATCTTTGTTTTTATCATTAATAATACGTGCAGTATCATCAGCATACATCATAACTTCACAGAGTCCCTTCAGATATTGTGAGAATTCAATAGTTAAAATTATATAGAAGACTGGTCTGAAAACAGACCCCTAGGAAATGTCTCGTGTTCAGATTTTACTTTGTGCAGTGATCCATTGTTCATAGACGTAGGCCCCACTAGCTGCTTTCTGTCTCTCAAGTAGCTCTTCAACCACTTGATCTCTCTATCATAATGTCCCAGTGATTTTAATTTTTGTATTATTAAACTATGCCCAAAGCACTAAAAAGCTTGACTGAAATCAAGAAATATGCTTGTGGCTCTGCAGTCTTCTTCAAGTTTATCAATGATAGCTTTGACTAGCTGTACAACTGGTGTTCTTGTTGATATACACTTCATTAGGCCATGTTGTCGTGGTTAAGGATCGTTAGTTAACATAATTTGGTTCCAGGTGGTGTAATACTCTGTTAAAAACTACTTGTTCCAAAATCTTAAGGTTTTAGAAGCAGTTATGCTTATGACTTTATTCCAAAAAAAATGGAGGACGGCACTCATGGTGTTTGTACAGAAAAAAGGTAGAGACTCGTCTGAACCTAATTTGTATAGGCCTAACCTCATTTATGGTGAAAACTGTGCAGAAAATAATAAATAGACATATAAGGAATGAAACCTTATTGCCACACCCACACAGTATATCAACATGCATACATTGAAGGTTAGTCAATCACTACTGCTCTCCACAGTCTAGTGGAGGTGGTGGAAGACACTTTCAAAGAAAAGAAAGCCCTAATCAGTGTCTTTACGGACATTGAAGGAGATTTTTGAAATGAGTAGCATAAGAATCCATGGAGGCAGCACTGAAAGTTGTAATGTTTCAATAGATGCTGTCAAGTAGATAATAGCCCTATAATTCTACAAGTAAGAGCAAAGCTCAGAGATGAATCGGCCTCAATCACAGCCCGGAAAAGGTGCCCCCAAGTAAGGGTACTGTCTCCCCTTTTGTGGGCGATAGTGGTTCACAATCTGTTGATAAAAAAGAGAAGAAAGGGGAATAAATTTACTATGCTATGCTGACGACCTAGTACTTATGGTCAGGGGAAGAAATAAAGACACACTGGAACGCCTCACTCAAAATACCTTTAACCTTTATAAGCAACTGGTGTCATGAAAATTCTCTTTACTTTTTTTTTACATAGTCCTTCTTACACTTAACGTGACGTACAAGCATAGATACAAACCATTCGTAATCTTCTGTACAAAATCAAATAAACAGTATTTAAAGAATAAAATTAATAGTTGCGATGTATTCTAAAACTAACAAAATAATATTTAATAAAAACAAAATGTACTCTTAAGTTTATATTATGTATAAAATTAATAATACGAGGGTAATAAGATTGGCGAGCTTTCTTTGGCGTGCTTGGCGAAGCAGTATGACCCCATTGCATTGACTGTTGTTTTGTTTCAAAAGAACGCGCGATCGCATGATGCTCTCCCTTGCACAGCTAGAAGCGTACTGAACGGCTGCGCACGCCGATGTGAGAATGGCGGCGCTACCCCCACTACTTATCGTGCCACGCCCAAACTGCGGTTACTTTATGGACGACCCTCGTATATTGAAACATAATATTAATGATTTTTAAAGAGAAATAAGATTTCATACGTAATATTAAAGTAAAAAATCATTCTATTTTTATTAACTGTTTTCTTTCACTCACATATTCATTCTGTCTGCAACAAACCAAGACTAGCGACACTAGGGCACCGACATGGGGAGAGTCTGAGGATTAACCCATAAAAAACAATTGTAATAACCTTCACCAGAAAAAAATTCAAACTTGCTCATCCGGTTCTAGACCTTTCTAGACAAAACGCTAACATGGAATTCACATATCAAAAATATTCCAAAGTGACAAGGGCTCTTGGGAGCTGTAAAAGACTCCGGATTTAAATGGGGACCCAAAATTATACATTGGATCTATGAAGCCATAATAAAACCAATGGCCACATATGCAGTTCTTGTATAGTGGCTGAAAGTAGAACAAAATGCAGCTACCAAGAGGCTTCAAAGATAAGTTTGTGTAAGTATTACCGGGGCAATGAACTCCTGTCAAACTCTGGTACTTGAAGCATTACAGGATACACTCCTCTGGGACAGGAGGTGAAGAAGACAGCCGCATTAAGTGCAATGTAGCTTCTTAGTAAGAAGGTGATTAAGTCTACATTCTCAGAAAGAAACATGGTTTTCCCTGAGGCTAAAGTGGTAACCTAAGTTTCAGAGAGTACGGTTAAGAAATACTCCTTTGAAAACCATATCTCGTCTTTATTAAAAAGGAGTAAAAAGACGGCCTACCATACTAAAGGTGTTCTGAAGTATTACACAGATGTTTCTCAACTAAACTCTAGGGCAGGGATTAAAATATAGGGGCCAGGAGCAAAATCAGCTGTGCCAATTCTTCCAAGCAGAAGTCATAGCAATAGAATCATGTGCCAGAAAGTTTATACAAAGCCAAAAAGAGCAGAATATTCAGACAGTCAGGCACTCGATGCCTGCTTGTTTGACTCAAAAGCAGTATGAGAATGTAAAAATGTATTAGCAGAACTGGCAAAGAGGAACAAAGACACCCTCTCCAAGATAGGCACAGAAACTCTTCTGGTAGGTCCAGAGGCAGGCTGCGGAATAGGTTTCTTCTATAGCAAAGCTTTAGTAAAAGATTGGGAAAAAAGTAATAGATCCTTAACCTGGAGAAATGCCTCTGGACTTAGGCAATCTAAAATGTTTATCTCTCCTTGTGCAAAAGGGTAGTTAGTACTCCTTGAACAAAGTAAGGAGGATATGTGACTGGTATTAGGAATATTGACAGGACATGGTCCTCTGAGGAAACAACTTGTGAAGGTGGGTCTAAGCCAGACTGATGAATACTGACTCTGAGGTGTGTATTTTCTCAGCCCTAAGGACATCAGAAATCACAGGAGCCCTCAAATCTTGTAGGCTTCTTTTAAAGCCTCAGATTCTGAGGGCCTAGGACCTAAATCTTTACCAAGGGAGGCGCAAAGGTTTTCAGGACTACATGCGGAGACTCTTGTACCTTTCCCTATATATATATATATATATATATGTTAATTTTTGCAGGATTTAAATGGTTTTTTTTTGTCTGAAATTATCTTTTCCTGAAGGTTTCGCTTTTAGTGTGTCTATAATTTGACTAATTTCAAAGCAGTTTGTTTTGTACAAGTTAGGGTTAGGCAAGTGGGATGACGGTGTCTTGAGTGGTTGTGATACCACTCTATGTACAATAAATTAAACACTTCCTGTGGTTAAAAGATTATTAATTATTGTGTTTGTTGGCAGCAATGGCACACTGTGATCGTAGAGGCTGTGAAATCATTCTCGGAGATAAGAGCCACATGCTATTATGGGAACAATCTGGACCAGCACAGGTAAGTGTTTGTAATTGGAGTGAATGTAGTGGACGAATATGTGATAGAATTAGATCTTTAAGAAGAATGCATTATAAAAAGAATAATATATTCAATTCAATTAATTTATGTTTGTCATAAAAAATTATACTCATTGGAGCTTTGTTCCTGCAATGTGGCATTTCATACAAACACACACACACACACACACACACACGCATACACGCGATGAGTGCAGAGATGGAGTTTCATTTGAAGTTCATCACTTACCTTAAGGATTTGTAAGGGTGGTTTTAAATTCAATGATTTTTTATCGGATGACCTCCTGGCCAAGTGTATTCCATCCTGAAGCAACTAAATAATGTAGAGTGCAGTGCAGATATGGAGGTTTCTGCCTGTGCTCATTTATTACCTCAAACGTTTTAAAGGTAATTTAATGTTTTATGATTTCATACGGCATTATCTTCTTTTTGGGGGTTAAATGAATTCAATCAAGAAGCGCTTAGTTAACATAATAATAAAGAGATGGTGTTTCTTCTTCTGTCTGTAATTAACTCAAGGATTCTAAGAACGATATAGAAAATTATTATTTCACGCTGGATAACCTCCATTGGAGGCTAAGTGTATTTCATCCTGAAGCAATTAAATAATACAGAGTGTTGAGTGCAGATTTCTTACAATGTTTGTCACTTCTCCTAAGAATTGTTAGGATGATTTTAAACTTTTACAATTTGTTACCGGATGGCCTCTGTTTGAAAGCAGTGTGATAAGACATACATTCTTCCAATAATTGTTACATAGCTTAAAGATGCTAGGGAACATTTCGCTGTTTAAGTTTTGGGTCGAGATCACATTCCTTTGGAGTGAAATTATAAAACTTATTTTTTGTTCTCTTAGAACAAGAACCTTAGAAAATTGCACCTAGTCCTATAAGGACCTTGGCGCTGCTTCCGGAGTGACGGGATATTTTGGATGGGTAAGGTTAACCATCCAACCTTATAGTAGGGACCACCTACTGTCGAGATTCATGAGGAAAAGTTTAGGACACTATCTCAAGTAATGTCCTCTCGGAAAATGAAGCCAGCTCTGAATCAGTCAAAGTTACATAAAAACTAGTATTGTATTATTGCCCCCCAGGAGGGTTCACTTCTGGCTGGTTTATACCTTCCAATTGAACCCACTGGGTACATCAAAAACTGATGTCACTTAAATCTGAGCAACCTTGTGGATTTCCAGGAAAGGCACAAATGTCGAGATTCTAGGGCGCAAGGGTAATTTGATAGGTCTAGTCTACTGCGGGAGATGACTCCGGAAGCAGCACAAAGGTCTCTCTAGTTGCAATTTTATAAGCTTCTCGTCCTAAGAGAACAAAAAAATGTTATTAGTAGTGAATATAATTTAAGGACATACAAATCCCAGAGCTCATAAATTTTAGTGCAGTATCATTGTAGACGAATGTCTACTATTTGAAAACTCATTCGTTAGTATTGGATGAGCATATAGTCAATTGGGAAAATAAATAAAGTTTGCAATAACTGTGATGCAAAGTAACACTAACTTTCATTTATTAGTAAATTTGGCGTGGAATGCTTTGGGATCTACAAGATTTTTTTCATGTTTAAAACGAAGAAGCATGGATTACACTTAAGGATTAGATTCCTTTATCTGGAGATGTATAAGAACATATATTTGTTCAATACAGTAAATTGAATTAATTTTTTTTTTAATTATGGAAGTTCATGTAATGAGTAGTGTTGTTATTTTGTTAATCAGTAAATCTATGATTCAATACATTTTGGATGGGAAAATACAGGTACTACTACAGTTAAAAATCAGAAAAGAGATACTTTATAAATGCAATCCAATATTGAATTCTTACTAAATACATTCAAGATACAAGTTACAAAACAAATTATTATAATTGTTTTTTCTATAAGTTTAAGATGGAACAATTTTAATGTGTTCACTGTTATTAAACCACGATAGTCATTGGTTGAAAAATGGAATAATCCCCATTTTGTATTTGCAGTTGGGCGGGATTCAGATGACAACGGTTACCAACCTCCCGGATGGAACTTTTAGCCTAGAGGAGATGCTAACCAAATTGCGGGATGACTCTAACGTTCACACCACAACCACTTCTCTCATCTGTGTAGAGAACACACACAACTGGTGTGGTGGACTGCCCCTTCCACTGCCTTGGATGGAACAGGTCTGCTTCACATTCAGTTTGCAATCAGATACTTAATGCCTCAATACAGAAATTGATTTAAAATCGTATTATTCAGGGTTTTTTATCAGTCAGTAACTTGACAACAATCATTGACAAGTGAGAAATGTTGTAAGACTACTCTACTTATTGCCCTGCAGTTCTGTAGTATAGGATACGTGTTGTAGCTGGCCACGATCTCGCGAGAACTGAAGATCCCCCTGCATATGGACGGTGCCCGAGTGTTCAACGCTGCGCTCTGCTGCGACATGTCAGTGGCAGAAACTATGCAAAGACTTCTCCTCTGTGTCTGTATGCCTTAGTAAGGGTCTTGGTGCACCTATTGGCTCAGTGTTGGTCGGTGACAAGCAGTTCATCACCAAGTAAGTAACATAATATAGATAGTTTAAGAATTTTTTAAACGAGGTTTTACAAGAAAATTTTGTGTGGATAGGTATATTATTGTATAAATGGTTTTTTTATAATCTGAAACTAGTCTTGATACCAGGTGCTTACTCCGTAAGGTTATGCCATATTTTGGTATGAATTCAAATAAACATGATAGTAATTGTATATTTCTTCTCTTAAATGAAAGAAGTTAAATGTATTTAACCATAATTTTTGATACAATAATGATGCACTTTCAGTTTATATTTTAATCTAATTGTATATCCAAGAAGTTTATGTCACATTTGAAAGAGTCTACTTTATAACAAGTATCCTTTGCAGTTCATCAACATTTATTTCATCTCCCTCATTCCTTTTAGAACATTTCTTCTAGCTTTCAAAACAACTTTAAACAATACTTAGAATCTACACCAAGATTATGCAATATATACTTTATTAAACGCCTTGCAATTTCTATAAAAAAGAAATATTGTCATTTTAATGATTAAACATAATTATTCATTTATGTCATTCTGATACACTCATTTTGTTTTAGACCTCTTACACTAGAATTAATAGCTGATGTAATTGAGAGTTAAATGGTTTGTGATTCTGGTGATAGTAGAGAAATAAAATATCACAACTGTGGACAGATATTACATTGTTAAGAAACAGCAAGAAAAAATACTTAAATTGGAGCATTGAGGCACTTCTGAATTAGCAGCAAAATTATCAGATAAATACCATTGTCACAATATATTTTACATGTCGTTCCAAAAAGGTAGGATATAATCTTTTTTTCATAAAACATATTATAAGGGAGATTTATCAAACATTTTTTTGTACAAAAGTTAAATAGTATTAAAATGAAAGAAACAGGATTATCCCGGACATTTGCTATCGTTCAGTAATACAAAAAAGGAGCATTAAAATGATTTCATTGGTCAACTTCAAAATACGTTAATGCTAACAATGATGACAACTTTTAAAATCAAAACAATCATTAACCCATTGTCTACCAGTGATGTATGTTTCCAGTAGTCAGTTAGCATCAGAGTAATCCAACTATTAAAGAACTGAGGTAAAAGTCTATTTAATATTTGTAGAAAACCCAGTAGTTACATGGTCAAAGGTATTGAACTTTGAGTTCAAGTTAGTGGTGCCTCAAATCTTACCTGAGATTAGTTTTAATCAGAACTGTTAAATGACCTTGTACACTCCTCCCCTCCCCCATATTCTGATTGATGATACTTTAACCACAAGTTTATCAGCTCCCATAGAAATAAGGCTAAAAACGTAATCAACCTCTCTTGTAAAAGAATACAAGGATGAATTAATTATTTTTAACATAATTTTGTTTGTTAATATTGTATAGTCCATGAATTAATACATTTTACTATAATCTGTACTGAGTAATTATTATCAAATTTCATAGACTTAATAGGGAAAGAGGAGCTGGAAAATACAACATCTGAACTTTTGCAGGGCACGCCGCCTGCGGAAGGTGGTAGGTGGAGGGTGGCGGCAAGCTGGCATTGTGGCAGCAGCGGGTCTCTATGCCCTGGAGAACATGGTGGATCGTCTCGCGGTGGACCACTCAAGGGCACGAACTATAGCCGAAGGTGAGTCAGATTTAGATTATCAGACAATCAGTCAATACAATCTTTTTCATTCTGCACAATTGTGCATCAAATGGTGTCAGGAGAATTGTTACAAGTAAAACTAAAGATATAGTGTATAGGAATACTATACAAGTTTATATAATTTGTCTTGTATAATAGTCTGCGTCTATAATACATTTTCAAGGTTTTAAAAATTTATTATTTAAAAACTAATTAGATTACACTGTCTGACGATACAACATTTTTTTAAATCATCAAATGAGTAAGGTGAAATAAAAATAAAATACAATAGTTTATTTTGGTTATGATTACCCTTTTTTACACACAAAGTATGACAAAAACATGTTTGGCAATCAGTAATTTTTGTATTGCCAATCAGTAGTCTGCCCCCCCCCCCACCCCCCCCCCCCCCCACCCCCCCCCCCCCCCACCCCCCCCCCCCCCCACCCCCCCCCCCCCCCACCCCCCCCCCCCCCCACCCCCCCCATTTTCACCTCTTACAAATCCTTTTTGAAAAAGGTGTTTTACAAACATAATGACTATTGCCAATAGTGTATTGCCATAGTTTTTTGGCTCTTAGTTGTGTCGATATCGTGTGTACCGTCACACGCACAGTACAGGAGAGCTTCGGTTAATACAATCCATCACTATCAAAATTTCCAGCGGAAACAACTTCGTAGCCTGATTGGCAGGTTACTAGATTAAACTCTAAAGAAAGCCTTAAATTTGGTTCATAGGTTTTTCAAATTAGGTAACGAGGAATAAGAATAGTGGTTTTTCTTTAATATTGAGACTAAGAAGTGGCGTGTCTATTTAATGATGAAATATAAAGAATAGTAAATCATGTTCTATTAGTGTTTTCTAGCCATGTTTGAAACTACAATACATTACATTACATTCATCTTATTAAATACACTTCAAACTTACAAAATTTATTGTGCGAGAAGTCGTTATTGCTAAGCCTATCACCTCAGAGAGTCTGGCAAAAATTTGCTCTTGTCTATCTGTTTGTCGTGTTTGTGGCATGATCTTGAGAACAAAATTTCCTACAGACTTATTTTATGAAGCTCTTCATCAGAGGGCAACATCAAAGCTTTTGGTGATGATACTACACATCATCTCATGGTATTTGTCTGAGCATATTATGAAACTAAAAAAAAAGTGATGGAGGTGGATGAAAATTATTAGCAGTTTTGGTGATTGAAGATAGCTCTCTAGTCTCTACAGCAAGGCTACAATATTACAAGAATTTAACTGTGTAAGCAGTGTTTTTATTGCGGTTTTAATTGGAAAATTTAAATTGTAACAGATTAGTGTTAAGCAATTAAAATTTTAAAGAGTTTGTGTAAATCGGTAGGCGGATATGCAATCAAATCAACTCTAGCAATATAGTCTTGTCATTGACTATAACACAGAATCACATGTGAAGGTTAAAACAAATAATAGAGTAAAGATAAGTCAATTTTATTTTAGAATAAATTACAACAGTCGCGTAGTGAGGATTTTGGCGCCATGGAGCGACTCAGTCGCTGGCGCCCCTTCCCCAACTTTTATTTTACATGATCAATCAGTGCCGACAGTTTCACCTCACTACCGTAACAAACCTTTCTTGGCCATCATTTCATCAGCAATGTAAGGCGTCTTTGACCAAACATCATTTTTTATAATAACTTACAGTCTACTATTCTTTATAAAGTTTTGTTCCTTGTAAGAGACCTAGTTTACGTGTATAGCAATATGTATTTAAATCTCAATTCAATTCCATAGGGTTTGGAATGAAAGTACAAATTTCAATATATTTAATAAATATGTATTGAAAACCCTAGTTTAAATTTGAGCACATTATCTAAAACGTGAACATAGTAGTTAAGTAGTTACAAAACCAACTCTGCATATTCCACTTCCAAAAAGCCCCCGAACGCTTCTTCTATGACTAGTTGTGCTGGCCTGTCGCCTTCGTCAGTTTTTATCTTTATATAACGAAACACTGTACTCAGCTGGTCGGTTTTTCGCTATATCTTGAGTTGTATCAAAGATAATAGACACATAGGGACTTTTTTCATTTCTTCCTTGATTTCTTTTTTTATCTCTTTGGAAATCAGGTTGATCAGCTAATTTTAAATCTGAGGACTAAGGTAGTTAACACTACGTTTTTGGTAACTTAATTAAATCTGCAAGGACCTGGTCATATCTTGCTAGCATATGTATTATCTCAAGTAAATTTCCTTTCGATTTAGTTGCATCTTCATCGTCATTACACAATCTGTGCTCTCTCAGTGGTAAGTCGTTTGTAGCTAACGTAATAATGACGTCCACCACTCGCCTTAAAACTTGTCTCCAGTAATCAGTGGCTTTTTTAATCTCCTCCAGATTCTCACTATCAACTGTTAGGCCTAACTGCCAACGATAGTATATTTCACACGCAATTGCATGACTTTGCGAATCTTCTTCATGGTCTTTTATGTTTCGACCTAAATGTGCCAATCAGACGTACGTTTCGAAAATCCCACATCAGTATAGGCCATATTGAAAAGCCAGCATGGCTGACAATAGCAAACATTGAGGATGTTTGAATAGCATAACCAATTACGTTTTATTCTCAATTGGTTTTCTTTATTCTTTTGAAAATACCATTTCTCGTCAAATCCCCTATTTTTATTTCTCCCTTCTGATTCTTTTGAAAATGGCCCTTTAGGCTGATGAGGGCCTAATTTTATTATTTGCCGTTTTTGTTTTGGCTGTAAGAGTGGTGTTTTCAAAATTACCTTTATCAGAAGAACTTATAACAGCTGTTACATTTTCTTTAAGGTTCAACTCGCAATCAGTACCTTCAGCTTTAACTAGGCCTACCTTAGAAAAAGGTTCCTGAAGAAGGACGTGGTCTTCTTGCATCTTCAGGTAAGCCTACCATGAACCAAGTCCCGAACCGTTTGCTCCCAAGTCCTCATCGCTTTGTAGGTACTCTTGTGAGCTACAAGTGGGTTCTTGAGAAGCTGCAACTACTGAAGTGTCCCTCGAAAAGTAGGTAGATAACTTCTTTACTTTCTTAAGTTCAAGGATTTTCTGCGTGACCTTTCTCTAACCTTCGTTTCAGATACTCAGCACCACTTAGTTTTTTTGACATTATATACCAAAGGTAATAAATCAACACCACACAAATCACATCACAACAAAATAAATAATATAATCAATACTTTGCACTAACGCTAAATTCTGCAATCACTACGCAAAGGTAAATTGAAGTAAGTCAATCACTTGGTGGGTTCTGTACGGGACGCCTTTTGTTTCAGCCAAGGTCAATGACAGACTGACTGACACAAAGACACTGTGCGGCCGTGATGCGCGTGGAAAGGGGCTGCTTCCCGCAATTTTATCGTCCGCCCGCCCGCCGCCCCCGCCCTGGAGCGGTCGCTCCACTCGCTCCTCTGTCGCTACGCCACTGAATTACAATTAAGGTAGTAGTTGGGGTCAGAGACTGAAATTGAGAGCATACATTCCCCATCAAATCCTGTTCCTTTTGCGAGCTCGTTCTTCCCTTGGCTTTCATACGAGAAGGAGCAGGTATGCGACTGTGGACTATACAACAGCGATTTTATATGTTTTATAATTTGATCATCAGTGATTTATAAAGTAAAATAGTATACGGTCATTCAAAATACATGATAAGACGTTGTTTAGTGATGAGTAATGATTTGGAGAAATAGTAAAAATGGAGAGAAACTGGTGAAACTCTTAACTACGTGCTCTTAACTCCTTTAGTCTTATGAATAAATTCAAACTCATATTGAAGTAAAATGAGTTTTAAATGCTCCTACAGTGTACGTTGGTGGTAAGTATGATAGATTGCTAACACCAGGACTATATAACAACAATAAACAAGTGACAGTTATTGCATATACTATCGCCGAGCAACTGGTACCACCATCGAGGACTTAAAGCTATACACAAACATTCAACTATTGACTTAAATTTTTCCAATAGCAAAGGGCATTTGACATCGTGGGACACAATATTTTTAAATTTGACCTACATATGTGACACTATTTGACCTTATACCTGAGGGCACCACCACACTGGGCTAGGGCTAAATTCATTGACACACATTCCTGAACTTCTACAATTGGCAAAAATAAACTTTGACAGTCCCACTACATCAAATTTCTACATTTGGTGCAAGCAACGTGAGACGAAATACTATTCAAAATTTGATCCACACTCATGACCATCAAGACATCTCAAGAATGAATTAAACTATATCATAACACTTCTGAAAATATAGTTATGAAACAATTGTGTAAAAAGACTAAAATCACACTGCCCACAAAGTTTTAAATCATAATAGCACTCATAATGATTGAGCTAAACAATGGGTGGGTGGAAGGTAATATTTTATTCTATTTTAAATGCTATTTTCCGTGGTATATGCAACATTAGCATAAATTGCCATAAATTTCTTATTCAAAATAAAAATTGAATTCTTTCAGTGTCTCAAAATAAATTTTTTTAGCCTGGGAGTATTTGTACTTATGTTAAATGAATGTCAAGATTTAAAAGTGAGATGATAACTGATTCTTTGTTAAATATTATATAAAAACACTTTGATTAACACAATAACGTAAGCTATAACTAATAACTTAAGTACATTATATATTACTGTTAATCTTGTGAGCTTGTTAAAATCATTTATCTCTAACATTTTTGAGACACCACTGCTTCTTCTTCTTTCTTCTAAGGGACCATGCACTTAGGCCTCAAGGGCCTTTTGTGCACCCTGGAAGTATAGAATGAGACCAACTGGTTTACGGTTTCAGCAAGTTCTACAAACCACCAAAAACAACTGATTAGGATCCTCCTGCGGAAATTCACCAACTTTATCCAGTACTACCTTTCCTCCTACTCATCACACATTCTACAGAGCAGATCCGCCCGGGAGAATGCCAACTCTGTGAAGATTGCTTCCTCAAGTGACCATGT
This sequence comes from Homalodisca vitripennis, assembly GCF_021130785.1. Taxonomy (NCBI): domain Eukaryota; kingdom Metazoa; phylum Arthropoda; class Insecta; order Hemiptera; family Cicadellidae; genus Homalodisca; species Homalodisca vitripennis. Next base: position 55,750,689 of record NC_060208.1, read on the forward strand.
CCCTTAATTAGACCCACAACTTGAGAACGCACCGATCCACTTAATTCCACTGTATTTATTTTATTAATCATTATTTTAAAATGTTTTTTTAAATTATTTTATTTTAGGATAAGAATAGCTAAGCTTTATTCAATTTTAATATGTTATAACCTGTACCTGAACCGTTAGAATTTAATGTTTCATGTGTGCGTATATATGTAAACATACTGGATCACTGTTTTTGTGTGATTAATAATGATTATTTATCGATGCATTATTTTATATTTATAATTTTTTTCAGGATAAGTATAATTTTATATTATATTGATGAGTCACCTGTTCATTGCAGATCTTATCTACTACAATTATGTAATGTTATGTGACAATAAAAAAAGAGAGGTCAGATGCCACCACTGCTTAATTAAAATGTCAGTTAACCTGTTGACGAGTGCAGCAAAAACATACCCAAATGAGTGCGCACGGCATTTGCCGTTTGGTCCCGTATGAGGAGGCACGGCATTTTCCGTTGCAGACTAATGACTGTCAATTCGTTCTCACTGACTTACTGTGACGTCTAGCGGAGATTTTTGGAAACTTTTCAGTTGTTCCTAATAGTGTCTCTGTACAGTGCTGCTAGTCCCTGTATCGTGGTGGTACCTGGTGATAACTTTAAAAAACTATTTTACGGAGGTGGGACGCAAGACCCGCTACGCCTCCAAGGTCGCCATTTTATAAAAGCCACTCCCCCAGAATAACCCTAAGAAGCGAAAACTACTCAGGCAGTGCTATGTGGGCATGCAAACACACTACTCGAACTGGACAAAGAAGAAAAGAAACCAGCTATGAATGTTCAACATGTGAGGTCGCCCTTTGTATATATCCTTGTTTTGAGCAATATCACATATTAGCAAAGTTTTAAAACGAGGATATTGCTTTTTAACAATCTACAATGTACTTTTTATATACATTTAAACTATAATAAACAAGTTTATTGACATTTAAAAGTTTTTTTTTGTTTTACTCCTTAACAGTCTGTCCACTGGTCAATGAGTCACTCAGTATGGACCGTCAATAGGGGCACGGCAAATGCCGTGCGCACTCGTCAATAGGTTAAAAGGTTGATATAGCTGTGTAGTTTATCAGTCCTGTGTACTACACATACTAAACTAAATTTTTTACATTTTATGTGGTAGTATTACATTTTGGATAAAAGTGTGATGAATTGATGTGGAATGATCCTCTAAAAGATTTTGCATGTAGAAGTCTGGCACCTGTGAGGATAATCATTCTCTTTCACTGCCTCTATCACAAAGTACAGTACTAATCACTGAGAAACTTCTTTGATTAGCAGATTCCTTTAACACATCGTGTGTGGCACGATCACCGCCGACCGCCACAGAACACCACAGCGACCACACACACCATTGTTTGTTTAAGGGTTCAGTCATTCTCGTAGTCAGTAAAATATTTTTACCGCAGTCAATGTGTTAACAAGTGAAAATCACCAAACGCTGAATTATATAGTACCAGAGTTAAAGTTAGAGTAGTGCAATAAGAATAATGGCCTATTGTCCCTTGGTGTACAAAACTCCATTAACAATATACCATGTGTATTCTAAAATATAATTGCCACATGACTGGGAAATAGTAAACCAATCATCACCATTCTGTTCATTTTGTTTCAGATGACGTTCTGCATTACCACTGGAAATCCCCATATTGATTTTCCTCAGTCACTCACCTCCTCTGATGTGTGTGGATGTAGTGATCAATGCAGCTGTCTTGGGCAGTGATCACACCCTTAAAGTGTACAATTTTAGATTTGTTTCAATCAATGATTATTCAGTTTAAAGCTAATTTTAATTAATTCAAAACTAAATTAAAAATAATTATTTAAGTATTTACAAATCAGACTGACCAAGTTAAATTAAATTACCTCCAAATTAAATGAAGTTTTAGGTTATGCTTAACTTGTCAACACGAATATTATAATATAGTCATGTTAAAAAAATGCTTTTAGGCAGTTGCAAATGTAACGAACAAACCTGTTATATTCCAAATAACCTCAATTTACAGATAGTATCACTAGTACTTACTTGTGAGAGTTGAGACTAGTGAATCTGCCTTATGGACATCTTACTTAAGCACCACCCATCTGCCACTCAAGGAACAAGACATAATATCTGCTATCTGGTAGCAGTCTGTTATACATTGGTATTTTACTTTAATTTTATTCTGACTATTTGAAAGCATTAAATGCTTTTTCTTAATGGTGAAGTTTCAGTCAGGGATTGCAAATGTTCCAGTTTACGAGGAGGATATTGCATCCAATGCTAAAACTGTTGCCACATGAAATGTTTTTGGTTCTGCACTATCTAGCAGCAAATAAAGGAAACGACAATTTTAAATATATTTAAAAAAATCTTAAACACATGTTACATTGAGTAAACTTAAAGAAAAAGTAAACAATAAAAAAAAAAATACTCAACATTTTTTATTTAATTCATTAATATGAGGTAATTATTACAAGATTAAAATGGGTTAAAACTTTGGTCAAAAAATTTAGTATAGAAGCGTTATCTGTGATTTAAGGAAAGAACTAGCATTACGGAACAAAATTTCTACCACACAATTCCCATATGGATTACATTTCTATTCTCTGGAAAGTGGATCGCCATGGTAAAGGAACATTATAGCATGGCCATAAAGTATTAAAAGTATTGACCAAAAAAATTATTATGTTGTGTTTTTGTAACCAAACAAGGCTGCAGTTGTTTTGTTCTCTAGGACAAGAAGCTGAAAAATTACACTTATTCCTAATAGGTCCTTTGCGCTGCTTTTGCAGTTACAGGATATTCTGGATGGATAAGGTTTGGGGTAGGGGCCACCTCCTGTTAAGGTCAATGTGGAAGGATTTTGGGCAATAATCTCAGTCATGTATTCTTCGAATAAGGGGAAGTCAGCTGTGTACCAGCCTCACCAGTCACAGTCAAAGCAGGCAGAGGTGGCACACCTTTTTTTCTAGGCTAACAACTACCTTTCACACATTAGGGATCCATCAACATTTGCGTTTACTGATGTGCTCCTAGACATTAATAGGGTTACCCAGATTTAAATGACATCATCAGTTTTTGCTGTACCCAGTGTGGGTTCAACCGAAAACCAGCCAGAAGTGAACCCTCCTGGTGGAAAAAACAACTGGTGGCATCGTCCATCATTACCACGGAAGTCATGTCTTCTTGGAACGGGTCGATTAATCCGACATGCGGTCTAGAGGGAGTTTACTGTATTCGTATTGGAATCAAAAATTTGTTGTATAGGCCCATTCCTATGAAAAACATTGTGATGGAAAAATTAAAGGAATTTGTAAGGAAAATCAAAACAATATTTATAATAAACTATAATATTTATTGGTTTATCATACAGCCTGGCCTACAAGATGACTAGGTGGAGTGATCTCAAAGAAACGTGCCTCATGATTACCTAGTAATGTCAAATTTTGTTATTTAATCATTTTAACACAATACAATAATGGGTGATAATAATATCTACCTTCAATAGTTCATTCAAGTTCTACATCATTAAAATCAAGTTCATTTACCTTATTGTAGAACTTCATGAATGTCGACACTCAAATATTCTATTCAAAATTAATATTTTCAAATTTTTAAATAAATTTTACAGTAAAAATTTCTATTGTTTATTTTTTTCAATTCTACCATGTTCCAATTGTTTATAAATATTGTAAAAGCTACTAATAATTAGGTAAACTGTTATTAATTAAAATAAACATGTTTTTAATATTATGGTGCCATGAAGAAATTATATAAATAAACTTTACTATGTAGAAAAATCAAAACAAATATAATTAGGATAAATACAAATTAAAGAAAGCTGCCTCACTTTAAAATAAAAAAAATCTGCTGGTAACTACGGAACACAACTCTATAAATGACTATTGATAAATTAAAACACATCTTAAAAACAACAAAATAAGGAAATGTTTATGTAGATAATTAACAATTATACAAAAGATACATTAATCAATACAGTTATACACCCTGAAAATAGTGCAAAAGATTAAAAAACATATAGTATTTGAAAATATATTTTATTACAAAAGAATATGTCTGAACAAAGGCAAATAATGATTAGAAATGCCTAATTTGAAATTTACTGAAAAAAAATGGCAGTGAACACTTTTTCTTTAAATATATTTAAGGCAAAACGCCTTCTAAATTGACTTACTGTGAGGAAGAGCAAAAAAGCAATATCAAATTTGATGATCACTTATCTTTTATTGAAGACCTTAACTAGATTTTCATTTATGAAATATTGCACTTGATAAAATTTAATTCAGAAATGCCATTTAAAAATTACATAAATTGTACAATAAATCTCCAAAACCGTAACACAACTAATTTTCACCTTGATAAGTGATTTCACTTTAAGTAACTAAGTAATATGTACAGATTGTTATCTATTATCACAACACGTTCTGTACAATTAAATACAAAGACTGTGGAGAGAGCAGTTGGTGTTGGGCAATATTTATCCTCTTGCCGTTTTACAGCACACAAGGAAAATAATATAACAAATAGCTAAAATATAAACACTTACAACAACAATAATATAAACTCAAAGAAAAGGCAAAAATCCAACAATATAAATTAAATTTTATTTGTAACAAAATAATTGATCTTTGCGTATAATTAATAACAAGAATTTTAATAAGACTGTGTAAATAATTGTTTGCCAATTCTTTTCATAAAAATCCCTTGCCAGATCAAATTAGAGCACAATTTTTATCAATATAATGTCTTAAAACATCAGTGTAAATTACTATACAATACCAACAAATACTGAAACAAGTCCAAAACATTTTTGAACTGAAACCCGCCCTTCAGTTGTAGAGCTAGACTTACATGAAATAGAGAAATATAAAACAGTGAGTCAACTAAAAGTCTACCTAAATGTGGATGGAAATGTGAAAAATCTATTAATAAATAAAAATCAAAGGCTTCATTAAGGCTCTTCCATCTGGAGAAAAACTTCCGTCCAGTGTCCGACGAAGAGATTGAAAACACATTTTGGCATTGGAACGCAGCAATAGCTTGCTGTTCCTTCAGCAAGATCCTTATCTACTCTTTGGACTTCTTATTTACACCCTGGACTCTGACAGTTCATTGTCATCAGCATCAATGTCTTTGATATCGTCTTCTACTTCGCATTCATTCTGTTCAGTTATCGTCTCTTCCTGTGCTTCTCTCCTTTCCACAAGTGGGCGAGTTCTGGAACATCAAATATTGTCAAGTTTATTTTTATTAATTTACTTAACGCTAATGGTGTTTCAAGTTACATTCAGGGAATTTCATAACCAACCTGAAACTTAGTGTTGTTTCTAAAGCATACAGTAAATTTAATTCTTAAAATTAGAACAAACAGAAATTCATCTCCTTTCTTTGTTTGTTGCATGTGTTTTACATCTTGTGGTGTTCAGCCCTGATTTTAAACATTTCAACCACAACAGAACTGATGCTCTTTGCGCTGGAGGTGATAAGTCCGACAGTCCATACTGCAGATAAGCCTTACTTACTATCCCAATGTCTTTTCCTGTAGATAGCACAGTTCCCAACATTTGGCAGTCAAGTAAAATATAGTGGTTGGAGACGAACCTGGTTCCCTAATAAATAGGTATTTTAGATATAATCATATATAAAAACTGATTCTCAGTATCCTCCAGTACTGTGTACATGTCCTATACACTTGCATCTCACACTAGAGACTGTCACTGAATTAATATAAAACTGGTTCTCAGTATCCTCCAGTACTGTGCACATGTCCTATACACTTGCATCTCACACTAGAGACTGTCACTGAATTAATATAAAACTGGTTCTCAGTATCCTCCAGTACTATGTACATGTCCTATACGCTTGCATCTCACACTAGAGACTGTCACTGAATTAATATAAAACTGGTTCTCAGTATCCTCCAGTACTATGTACATGTCCTATATGCTTGCATCTCACACTAGAGACTGTCACTGAATTAATATAAAACTGGTTCTCAGTATCCTCCAGTACTATGTACATGTCCTATATGCTTGCATCTCACACTAGAGACTGTCACTGAATTAATATAAAACTGGTTCTCAGTATCCTCCAGTACTATGTACATGTCCTATATGCTTGCATCTCACACTAGAGACTGTCACTGAATTAATATAAAACTGGTTCTCAGTATCCTCCAGTACTGTGTACATGTCCTATACACTTGCATCTCACACTAGAGACTGTCACTGAATTAATATAAAAACTGGTTCTCAGTATCCTCCAGTACTATGTACATGTCCTATACACTTGCATCTCTCCTCACTAGAGACTGTCACTGAATTAATACAAAACTGGTTCTCAGTATCCTCCAGTACTATGTACATGTCCTATACATGCTTGCATCTCACACTAGAGACTGTCACTGAATTAATATAAAACTGGTTCTCAGTATCCTCCAGTACTGTGTACATGTCCTATACACTTGCATCTCACACTAGAGACTGTCACTGAATTAATATAAAACTGGTTCTCAGTATCCTCCAGTACTGTGTACATGTCCTATACACTTGCATCTCACACTAGAGACTGTCACTGAATTAATATAAAACTGGTTTCTCAGTATCCTCCAGTACTGTGTACATGTCCTATACACTTGCATCTCTCACTAGAGACTGTCACTGAATTAATACAAAACTGGTTCTCAGTATCCTCCAGTACTATGTACATGTCCTATATGCTTGCATCTCACACTAGAGACTGTCACTGAATTAATATAAAACTGGTTCTCAGTATCCTCCAGTATTGTGTACATGTCCTATACACTTGCATCTCTCACTAAAGACCGTCACTGAATTAATACAATAAAGATTCTCAGTATCCTAAATTACATGTGCACAGTAGTACTCGACTGCTCTCTGATTCACAATATAACTAGTCTTATTGTTTACTTTCAAAACAAATTTGGTGGGTGCTACAAAAACAGGATGTTTTAAAACTGTTTTGTTGCTGCTGTTATCTTTATTAATGTTTACCCATTCTGTACATTGAATAGTGCCAATTGATTTAAATAAATAATCAACTATTAACCCTTTTAGTGCCACTGCCATTTCTCAAAGTCATATGCATAAATTGCCAAAACATTTCTCACAGTTTTGCCGTTATATACAGACTTTGGTATGATAATTAAATGCAGTACATGATTACAACACTAGGTTTCGATATAATCTTGTAGTTCCTCAAGTAAGGACTAACTCGGACTTATAATAGTTACCATTCCCAACAAACTAGATTATTCAATAAACTACCATTAGCTATAAGAGAACTACCGATTAATAAGTTTAAATTAAGGATTTCAACTTGGCTTTAAGACAAAAGTTTTTTTTTATTCTGTTGACGAGTACATGAAGTGCAACATGTTTGATCTGTTTACAAAATACATCTGGTTAATGTAACTAAATTAGTAGTTAAGTAAATTAGTTTTTATGTGAAATGTATTTTCATGACGAAGCCTATTCTAACTGAAAATGTTATTTAATGGCCAATAAAGATCTTGAATCTTGAATCAGTACAAATTTAGTGCTTCAGCCCTACGACACTGTTTTTTTTTAATACAGTAGAGGCTTATGACAAAAGATCTTCCTATTGTATTAGGGCTCTCTTTTACATTGGCTGAACCAGCTGCTGGAAATGTGATTATGTTTCATATTTTAATGAGGTAACTGATAGGTGCAATTGAAAAAGTTTCACAACATTTTTGGATTTCTCATAGTTATTAATTTAAAATGTCAAGTTATATAATGCACAGTTATCTGAATAATAGACTACAAAGTGACTCAATCTATCGAATATCAGTATGTTATTACCGAACATCAAAACTAATTTTTATGTTAAAAACTGGACAGACTGTCGTTAAAAAAAGAACATAAGAAAACATACCACAATATTCTCCATTGGGATTTCAGTCTCAGTTGCGACGGAATGCTTAGAAGAAGGTGGGGAGGGTTTGAGTAAGCGTGGGAATGGCGTTTGATGCTGTCTGTGTTTTTCTCCTCTGAAAGAAAAAAAATCATATTTATATACGAGTTTCTTCGTCTAATACATCAAAATAACCATCCACATTGAGGAACATGCCCTTCTGCCATGCCTTAGGAAAAGCATACATTTTTCACCTCATCGTTGCTGTTTTGTTTTATACGTAAAGTGGAATGCACAGGTTTTGATAATGTCACAAGTGATAACCAAATGCAACAGTTATCCATTTGTCTGCAGAGTGCAAACAATTATTGACAACTTCAAATTTGGATGCAATTTGCAATGGATTCTTAATTAGAGATCTGTGGCAAAACAATAGGGCTTCTCAGTAGACTGAGAAGCATTTTTAACTTATTTGGAAAAGGAAACAAACAATCATGGGTAACTTATGATCAAGAGTTTCCTAGGCATGTTAACTTCTGGCTGTTTTTATACCTTGTTAGCAGCATAAACTGGGTACAGCAAAAATAGATATCACTTACATTTGTACAACCCAGTGGATGCCCAGGAACAGTCACTAAATGAAACTTTGAACCAAGGTAAGTTTATCGGGTGATGAATTTATTTTTATCCCTTGACATGGTATTTAAAAGTTTTTCTGAGATGGCTCATCATTTCTTGGGGTTTGTACGCACACATAAAAATAATTAAACAAAATATTTACTAAAAACCTACATGTACAAGAGATTTTTTTACAAGAATCTGCACATAAATATAGTTCCCTTTGAGGACAAAGGACCGATCTATTACCCTTAGTGTTTTTCTCTTGAGGATGCCAGGCCAATCTATCGGAGTCAATGGTTTTTGCGAAAAAGACAATGGGCCGATCCTTTGCCTGTTGTAATGTTGGTAAATAAGGGCCTACAGTTTATACAAACTGATTATATTTATTCAACACTTTGAGTGTGGATACTGTAATTTTTAAATTCCATAAGAATTTTACAGAATTGATGTTTTCTATTTTAGTGTGTGATGCAATCACTTATTTTAAACTGTGATCACGTATTACATAATTTGATGTCTACTGTGTTGTTAGTAATGTTATTCTCCATTAGAACATGCACAGTTTACTACATCAGCTTGTTTGCAAAGTAAAAGCTGGTGACTTGCATTGTTTATTTATTTTCATCCATTAGGATGCCTAATCAAGCTGATGTCTTGTATTCACTGAAAAGTGTACAACCTTAATAAAATTGTACTTACCTACTGATTTGTGTGTAAATAAACTTTTAACAATATGTAAGTATAAATGGCCTGCTATCTTTGTATAAAAATATTAATTGTAATTTAATTACTTTATCTTTAAATCGTTTACTTTTGATATTTTTCAAGCTTGTGAGTAAAACATTGTTAACATCATAACTTCTTTATTTTAAAATTTGACTTCAACCTTTGGACGCCAATGCTTGATTGATCGGATAGCTGAGGTTCATACGAAATCTGCCAATGTCCGAATGATTGGACAGCCAAGATCAGACTGAAACTGCCAACGTCCTATTGATCAGCCATTTACAAAAAAATGTTTGTATTTTTAACTTCATATACACACTTTTAAAGTTTGTTTTTACTGGTTTTTGTTCTATTTTGAAATAATTAAACTTAAAACTCGCTTATTATAAAAATTTCTTTCTTTTTAAGCTATTTTAAAAAAAGTTCTGTAATTTCATAATAAATTGTATAAGATGTAAGCATTAAAAATTGTTTTTAGATACGTAAAAGTTTACATATTTTTGTCTAAAGTCATTATTTGATGTATGTTTTGTAGTAACTACCACGTAATTACATAATACTTTATATATATATATATATATATTTATATATATATATAAAATGCAGTTTTAATTTACGCTAATTGATGGTCAACCTAAAAAGCTACGAAACTAAACAAAAATCTTTCAATTTAGATAAAAACTAAGGGCAGCACAGGGCAAAATGTAAAGCATTGTAAAAGTGCACAAATAGGCCTTGACAGTTTTGGATAGTAACAGCCTGACTCCAATACAGCTAAGCAAAATATACAACTGAAATAAGTAATTTATTCAGATTCCAGTAGATATGAACTTTAAAAATTGTATTGGCTCATGTACTATAACAAATGCCTAAATGGGTGCTTGTCATTCCCACAGAATTCAGGCAATTGCTACTTTAAGGGTTAATGGACTGCTAGTAGTCTCTAGTTGGCATAATCAAGACATGAGAACAGCCTTCTGTAAATGTACATCTTATCAGTAGCTCTGCAGTGTAATCTTGTAAATGCAATTGCAAGATTAAAATTAAGGTCCTCTAATGGTACCACGACTCACCAGCAATATGGACCAGTCTTGCAGCCCAGTGTTCCAGACCTATGGTGGAGCTACAAGAGGAATTAGATGACGGAGACACCAGTCCGCGCCTTTGGTAGAACAGTATGTACGCGGCAGCGCTGACCAGCTGACTCTCGTTGACCGGCGAGACCTTAGCATCGTCGAAGCAGTACCACTGACCATCATATGGGTTCCGACAGTAAGCTGCAAGGGTCAGAGGACATGTTAGGTTGTTGCAAGTTCATAGGAACTGGAACACAATCAAAAGGTTGATTCTTGAATTGATCTTTATCTAGAACTAGAACCTAAAAATGACTTACATCCAGAGAGAAACAAATAAATAAGCTCATTGTCTTGATGAAAGAAAATTGAATTTTGTAGCAAGAAACCATGTTTTATGGATTATCTGCTCTGTACGCAATGCAATTAATTAAATGAGGAAACAGTTGAGCACTTCCTGGTTGACGGTCCTCCTAGTATGTATTAAGAGTTGTGTTAAAAAAACCTAATTAATAAACTGGCTCTTTTTTGTTTGAAGGTTATTTTTGACGATGGAAGGATTGTGAAGGAAACAGGATTTTTCCGGACATTTGCCATCGTTCAGTGAAACAAGAAATCAGTAACACTACGTTTCGAGATCTGCAATCTGACCTCTTCTTCAGGTAAAGAACTAACCTAATACATAATTACAAACTAGGTTAAAATAAACAAATCTTACCAAAGCGTTGTGGCACGCCTAAGTCAGGAATCACAACCTACATGTACAAGTTGACAAACAACACAAGACAGAAGACACAAAAAGCTTATTTTACAGCATACCATATCCTGTTTCAATATAATTTAGTCTAGCCTACATATTATTTTTAAACAAGTGGTTTATACAAGTAATAAGCAGAATGCAGTAGTTAGTTTACGATGCAATATACTGGTTAATAATTATTTTTGTCCTCCCTTGAAGACAGAAGCATATGATGTAAGAGTCATTTCATTACAACTTGGGTGGGTTTCAGTGGGTAGGGGTGTGACAATGCCCGTGACACTAGTCGCTGCTTACGCTTCACAATGCACTAAAAACAGAGTGCCAAAGTGAAGTTTATATCATATCACTCTCTGCAGAAGTTATTATTAAGTGCCATATTTCTGTGGTGCATGTACCTGAGGACTGCCTGGCTTCTTTACTATCATATAACTCTCACTCAGTTTTTTTTCGCTCTATTTTTTCCCCAACTTGATTTATTTTCCCTACTTTCCAAGCTAAGGTGGATCAATGTATGCCAAAGACTACATGATCAAGTGAAAGCTTAATGTCTAATATGTAAACTCTGGATACCTAACGGATCTCCAGTTTGAAGTAGTCTTCTCGAACTAGAGCAGAACACTGCTTGGGGTGACTTTTATTCTCTGCTACTCGTGGGAACTCTCTGAGTACTCCAGAAAAACCGTAAAAAAATTTTTAATAAAAACTCTAAATATGGACGAAAGTTTACCAAAAGTATAGGGCTCAGTAATGGATGAACTTGTTCCTAGTTCCACTCCGGAGGAACATCTGACAGAAAATGACAAGAAGAGAAGAAGGACAACAAAGAACACAAAAGGATGACTCTCCCTAAAATGTCTTAAAAGCAAGTACCTAAGGTAGTAAGGGTGGATTACTTGACACCGGTTTTCTGGAAGTCCTCCTTACTCCGAACAAATGGAAGCGAAACGCTACTTCCACAAGAAAGCCTTCTAATCCCAATAGCAAAAAGAGCTTAAATACTTTGAGAATATTCATGCAGACAACAATCTGTATTGAGAAAAGTTAGTTATTATACATATTGTACAACAAAATGTGAACATATTTCTAAAGAAACTATATCATTACTTGTATTCTTGGCACTTACCGGTATAATGACCGCTCTGGAGGTCCTGCCCATGGTGATTACAGACGGCATAGAGATCATAGGTGTACTCGTCAGCCAGTGGCGGTGGTAGAGGAAGGGGTCGGGGGCGTCTCCATGGTGACCAGACACCCCGGGGGCCCCCACACTGCCCCGGACAAACATGGGGGGACATGTCAAAACCATAAGGCGGGAAGTCCACCAGTGTCGTCAGTTTCACTGTAGACCTTTAAAAAAGAAATTCTCAATCTATAGAATACAAATATATAATTTGATTAAGTCTATAGCTTAACAATGTCAAATGTATCACTAAATTAATTTTAATTTTTTTAAAGAATTATAATTTGAGTAAGTATAATATTCATTGCTATTAAACTCTATTACTAACCCTTAAAGTACTGAAGAAAATTTTGGCCTCCATTCAATTAGTGTGCATTTACAGATTAAAATAAACACCCCCCCCCCCCCCCACCCCCCCCCCCCCCCACCCCCCCCCCCCCCCACCCCCCCCCCCCCCCACCCCCCCCCCCCCCCACCCCCCCCCCCCCCCACCAGATCAATGTGTCACATATACTGTTTCAACTGCTCTATAACATTCAGTATAGACAAGTAGTGAATGTTATAATAACTTTTATCATAGCTAGAAAGTTATATTTTATCACATTGATGGCAACAAACGTAATAATGCATTATACTCATAAAATGTTAAGAATAGTCAGTATAGGTCGGCAGTGAACTTCTTAACCCATAGTATTACAAGGTAGGAGTATCCTTCCTCGTGTCGTGTAAAAGTCTTTGCTGTGGTTGCATGCACAATTTCAAGTTTGTAACTACATATTAAAATCTCATATGAATGTACTCTGTTTAAAAATTTATGTATTGTGCAATTTTCTCATTACCATCATAGTTACCGGTAAGACCAATATACAAATCCTCAGCCAAACTAACGCTCAGACAAATCCAGTGAAGTGACAAGCACCATATTCTAACTCAATGTTGCTTATGTAGAACGGAAGCATTATATAAAACAGAAATGAAAGCTTTCCAATCCCTCAGGTAATAGGCTTGACTAATGCTCAGATAATTATGTATTTTTAACCAATGTTTTAAACAAAGTCAATAATGATGAACAAGATTCAAAAATCTTAAGGACATTTTGTTGTCACTCCTCCTACTTATTTTTGTGTAATGGTCTAATGATGGAATTTTTAAGCCCAGATGGGAACTGACTGAAAGGAAAGATTTATTAACTGCAACAACAGCAGAGCGACATGCTTAGCAACCTGCTTCAACAATCTTGGAAACACCTCACCCATTCCATAGGAGGTTTTAGGTACTAAAGACATTATACATGAGAACTCTTTCCCAGTCATAGAGAGCAAAAAGAACATGGTTTATCGTGACAATCCTGTAAGTCTCTAAGAGAAGACGAGTTGCTTCAGAATCAGTTATAGATCCGTCATCCATAGCCAAAGTCATGTTGGGTTTGTTTAGAGCACTTAGACTTGTTTATTATTTGCCAAGGCTATAATAAAAGTATTGTTATTGTATATGAGTAGAGTAAAATACAACATAACAGTTTCCAATGAAAAATTTGAGCCTTATTTGTAATTTATAGACATGAATAGGTGTTTGTTGTTTCATTTTTTTTAAGTAGAAGTGGTTTTGTACATTTTTTAAACTAGTAGTGGGGGCCCTGATTATGTTTGCCTTTTTCTCAAAAATTAGATTCAGAAGTAAAGATTAAATATCACCAAATTCACAAACTTGCAACAGATTACTGTGAGTAATCTGATATATATATATATATATTATATTCTCATGAGAATTCAGAGATCTTAGAATAACACTTGTCTAAATATGTTCAAGGTGTCATTCCATGACTTCTTAGTAGACAGCCTATTTGGTGGTTTGGAGGACCTTTTACAATAGATGCTCGATAGTGATTGAGATGAGGAGTTATTTTTTTTAAATGTAAGTTGTAAAAGTGTTGTTGGAATTTAAACACCTAACAAAATATTTAACTAAACAACGTATCTAACACTTAGTTAATATTTCTTTGTATGTTCCTGTTTAGAGAATCTAAAGTCTTTTTTGGATCTATGGAACTATGAATTAACAGTAGATAATGCAACATGTTCAGATGTTCAAAAAATTTTCTTTTTCCACTTTAAAGCAAGGTAGTAGTATGCCACACCATGTGTTGTGAAGTTGCATGCAAAATTTCAATTATACTCATTTTTAACTCATGAAATTAACTCATTTCATTTTCAAATTGTCCTGTGAACAGATATACAGACAGAACAGAGATTGACACAAAAATTACACTCATCCAAATTCCATGGTTTATGCTCTATCATAGAACACATGTCTATGTAAAAATGAATATTCATGCAAAATTTAACCCTCCAAGCGTCCACTCTAACACCTCTTGGCGTCATAGCCATTTTCTACCATTTGTAAGGGTTTTTTTAAAAATATACAGCTGTCATATTTACTAACAAAACCATGCATTGTTATATATCATTTTATTTACAAATCAATAGAGATTATATAAAAAATAAATGTAATGTCCTTACCTTGCATTTTATAAACTTTTTTGCCTTGAAAATGTAAAATTTTTTTTTTTTTTAACTTTGCGCCCCCCCTAGAAAACACACAACCAAAAAGTTAAAAAAATCCAAAATAGCCATTTTGTCCACAATTTAGTCTTCTGTTAGAAAATATAAACACTTAGATCATTATATATAGTTTTAGAATAATTACAACTAAAAAACGAAACTACGAGGGTCGTCCATAAAGTAACCGCTGTTTGGGCCTGGCGCGATAAGTAGTGGGGGTAGCGCCGCCATTCTCACATCGGTGTGCGCAGCCGTTCAGTACGCTTCTAGCTGTGCAAGGGAGAGCATCGTGCGATCGCGCGTTCTTTTGGTACAACGTAAAAACATGAGCGCCGTGATAGAAAATCCCGCCACTTGTTAAGTGCGTGGTGTAATAAGATTTCTGTGGTCGAAAAGTTACACAGTAGCTGAAATTCATCGTGAATTGAGTGCGGTGTGTGGCCCAAACATTATGAGCGAAAGTGTAGTCCGTCAATGCAATGGGGTCATACCGCTTCGCCTAGCAAGCCGAAGAAAGCTCGCCAATCTTTTTCAGCGAGAAAATTGATGGCTACAGTTTTTTTGGGATGCTAAGGGCATCTTGCTCGTTGAATTTATGTGGTACGACCATTACAGCTGCAGCTTACTGTGAAACCTTAAAACGGCTACGACGAGCGATTCAAAACAAGCGTCGTGGTCTTCTGACATCTGGTGTTGTGTTTGTCCATGACAACGCCCGCCCTCATACAGCTCAAAGAACTACAGAACTTTTGAAAAAGTTCAAATGGGACGTTTTTGACCACCCCCCCCCTACAGCCCGGATTTGGCTCCCAGTGATTTCCATCTTTTCCCGTACATGAAGCGGTGGCTTGCATCTCAGAGGTTTGCGAGTGATGAAGAGCTTCAAAACGCTGTAACATGTTGGCTACGTTCTCAGGCGGCAGATTTTTTTAAAGACGGAATTTAAAAAACTGTTAAAAGATATGATAAGTGCTTGAATTTGTATGCTGAATATGTAGAAAAGTAGAGAAAAGCTGCAGTTTTTACATTTATATAATACAATTTTTGTATCTCAACTAGTTTATTTTTTATTTCAAAACGGAGGTTACTTTGTGGACGACCCTCGTATGTACAATCTCAGAAAAGACTGATATTGCTCAGTCAGAGGAACTGCTACTGCTCTCGCGTCGCCTTCTCTTTTTTCCACCTCTCATGGGCCTCCAAAAGTGTTTTTGTAAATGGTAGCACTTGGGATGCACACCACAGTTGCATCCTGGACACCAGAAAGTGGATCTTCCTTTATTGCGTCCAAACAACACACTTCCTCATTTGGACCCCAGGAAGACGCTCCAGTCGATGAGGATCAGGTCCAGCGTCACCAGCAGGTCCTACAACCACAGGCTCTTCACTGGCAACAAGAGTGTCCACGATGCTTACAATAAAATTTCTCCTGTCCATGGGCTTGTCAGTGTTTAGGGAGTATAGAACATAAGCGTTGAAAAGAGCCAAATCAAACAGATTGAAAAATATTTTCTTCCAGTACTTAGTTGTCTGGCGGTTGCAAGTAGTGTGAAACACACACTTATCACTTACATCCACACCTCCCATGTCCTGATTATACTTATGAATGAGAAGAGGTTTCATCCCTTCCAGACCTTTTTTGCTTCTTATCAGCTGATCCTCTGCATGACATGCAGTTGTCAGAGCAAACACAGGCTTTTTACCAGCTCTCTGCTTGAACTTGACAAGCAGCAAATCTCCTTTCCTGAAATATATGGTTTATCTGGGCTCCAGGTCTGCATTCTTGACAGCTTTGGGTAAAAATTTAGAGTTTTTATTTATGGTACCTGTTAAAAAGGTTTTTCTGTACAACAGACTATTTGCTAGTGGAATTTTTGTATAGAACTGGTCTGTAAACAAATGGTAGCCCTTGTCCAAGAGTCCACATTTATCCATAATATTCATCACAACTCTTTCGGTGAACAAGACTGGTTCATTTATATCATTGCGGTGAACTGCTAGATAGTCAGTTCCACTATAAAGTTCAACACGCAATACATAGTTTGTTGAGCTACAATACAATACAATACAAATGATCTTTATTGACATAAACATGGAGTACAGTCATGGCGTCAAGAGTTTTTTAAATTTGAGTTGTGTGGTCATCAGTGAGAAGGTCTTCCTATCTGCAGGCATTCTTCAACAGAGTAGAACTCTTGTCCAACAGCCAGTCAAGAAGAGCTTCTTTAAAGTTCCTGTTGCTTTTTTGTTCTTTCAGCGTTGGTGGAAGGATGTTGAAGAGTCTAGCCCCGATATAGGACGGTTTTTTTTCATAGGCAGTCAGGTGATGTGCTGGGAGTCTGTAGTTAGCTCTGTTCCTAGTGTTATAAGGATGTGTATCCAAGAATTGGACGAGTCCTTTGTTAACTGCATAGGTTATTACCTCACCAATGTACAGGTTGGCAACTGTCTGCAGTTTCAGTCTCTTAAACATCCCTCTACAAGAGTCCCGAAAACCCAATTCAGCCATTATTCTTATTGCCTTTTTCTGAAGGAGCAGTACCCTGTGTAGATTTCGCAGAGATGAAAACCCCCATACAGTCAGCCCATAGCGCATTTGGGACTCAAATAGTGCAAAGTAAGCTGTTCTTGAGGTTTCTGTGTTGCTGATTTGTTTGAGTCGCTTAATTACATATAGGGCAGTGCTAAGTTTTTTGCACAGTTGGTCTACGTGGGGTTTCCATTGAGGTCACCGTCTAGGGTTATCCCAAGGTATTTAGCCTCTTTATATGTTGAGACATTGGTAGCTCGAGGGCACTCCTTCTTTGTGGGCCAAAGAAAAGCTGCTGTGTCTTCTCTTCGTTCAGAACAAGGTCATTTTCCTGACTATACTGTTTGGCTATACAGGCAGCAATGTAGGCTTTAATTTCCCCAGCTCTTTAACATTCTTGTGCGACACAATGAGGGCAGTGTCGTCAGCATAGAGGAATATTTCACAGTTTGTCCTGTAGCGTGGATACGATGTCATTAGTGTATAAAATAAATAGTACAGGGCCAAGCACAGATCCCTGTGGGACTCCTCTTGTTATCTGTGCTTGTGTGGATCTAAATTTTTGACCACCTATTGTTGACTACTTGAGTTATTTCAGTCATTTGTGTTCTTCCACTGAGGTAGCTCTGGAACCACTGATGTGCTACTCCTCTTATTCCTAGAGCTTTCAGTTTTTTCTAGGAGATGTTTGTGGCTCAGGCTGTCAAAAGCTTTACTAAAGTCAAGTAAGATACCAGTTGTTGTGGCCCCCTTCTTCAGATGCATCAATGATAGTTTTCCACTAAATCAATTATGGCTGTAATGGTGGACTTGCCTCTCCTAAAGCCATGTTGGCGGTTGGTTAGAAGACTGTTGTTTTCTAGATGAGTGAGCAACCTACTGAGTACTATTTTTTCAAAAATTTTGGATAGGGTACATATGAGAGATATAGGTCTGTAGTTGCTGGCCAGAGAGGTGGGTCCTTTCTTGTACTTTGGATAAACTAAAGAGTGTTTAAGCTGAGAGGGAAAAATGCCTTGTTGGAAAGATTTGTTTATTACGTCAATTATCGGGGTTATCACTTCAGTTTTGCAGTGTTTCAGGATCGTTGACGAGACCTCATCTATCCCAGAAGATGGTTTTGATTTTAAAAATGATATTGTTTTGTCTATCTCCATTCTATTTGTTGGTCTAAAGCCCTCTTCAAGAGACACAAACTCACTCTCATGGATTGTGGGGGGTATTTTCAAAGGTGCTTGTTGGGAGTTTGATAGAACTTGTTTCTGCAGCATTAGCAAAGAAGTGATTCATGTGTTCAGCTATTTTTTGGGGGTCTGTTATTGTTGAGCCTTCTATGTCAATAGATTTTTATATAATTCTTTTGAGATTTATTGCTGTAGCGGTTATTGTTTATTATTTGCCAGACTGCTCTGGTTTGGTTCTCTGCATTGGCAATGTAGTGGATTGCAGTTTCCTTTTTAAGGTTCTTCAGTAGGAGATCATATTCCTTTTTCCTGTCGTTGGCTTGTTTTTTATTTTCCACTGTGCTCATCAGGATTGATTTATTTAGAGCTGCAGTATATGCTCCTTTTAACCTCATCACTCAAGCTCTTGTTCTTGGTTTGTATTGATATTTTTTCTCTTTGATCTTCTTGAGTTTACAATGGGACAAGCTGTATCGAGTGCTTCACTTATGGTCTTGTTAAATTCTGTATATGCCTGGTCTGCATCCTGCTTGTTTAAGACAGCTTCCCCAAGTTTCACGTGCTAGAAATTCTTTTTAGTTTTTTGTAGGTTTCGAGCATTGAAGTACCTTCGAGATGTTCTTGGTATTACAGCTTTATTAGGTTCCATCCAGGTTTATTTTGCATATCTGCCCCGTGTGGTCTGATAGGCTTGTGTGAAGAACTGCAGTGTCAATCTCCTCTGTTGGCATCAGGTTTTGTTGCGATTATATCTATTGATGTTTCTGAGTGAGAGGTGATCCTTGTTGGTGGTAAAGGAATCCTGACGATACCATGGCTCATGAGAACTTCATTCAGGAGTTTATTGTCGTCTCCGTCAACCAGGCAGTCCACATTTATGTCCCCAGTTATGATAATTGGACTTTTCCAGGTAGGGATGTCGTCAAGTATATTGTACAGGTTATCAAGGGCCGTCTCGAGATTATGGTAAATAGGAGGTCTGGTATATACCTAGGATATATAGTTCTGAGTGTTTTGGTTTTGATTTTTATGAGTTTGCGTTTCACAAACAAGTTCTATTTGTTTTCCTGTGATGTCGATGCAGGAAATTTCATTGCCTAGGTTTTTATTGGCATAGATAGCAACTCCAACCTTTTCTATGCTCAAGTCTTGAGAATCCCCCAATATAGTCATAATTATCAAGTCGGGTGTTTATAAGTTTTTCCTTAGAAAGACCATGTTCTGTTAGTACAACTATGGTGGGATCAGTGAGTTTGAGTTCGTGGTTTAGCCTATCAAATTTTTACTCCCAAGGCCATTGATAATTTTGGTGGAAAATTGTGATCTTGGCTGGCAGAGTTAAGGGCTTTTTCTTAGATTTTGTTATGTTTTTGCCAGTGGTTTGGTTGAGGGTCCTAAAAAAAGAGTTTGGGTGTTGCTGGTATCTGTACTTGGGTTGGTGGTATCTGCTTGGGGTGAGATCAAGGTACTTTTAAAGGTTGGGGTTTCAGAGTGACTAATCGAGGCTGATAATCTTTCCTTGTGTTGGATATTTATATCTTTGAAGTAATCTATATGCTTCATGAAAAAAGTCATCCAAGGTTTCCTGGTCGCCTCCGTATTCTTGCTGTCATAGGTGGAAGTCTCGCTTTTTGAGTCATTTTTTTAAAAGGAGTTTGGCTGTCTCTCCTTGTAGTTTCTTGTGTCAAGATGTCAGCATCACATTTCTGTTTTTACATCATCTACCTGTAAGCCTATTTCTAACATTGGCGGGTTCTGCAAGCCGAGCTTTGTTTTTGGTTACTTGGAGAGATACACTGAAATGGTTCCTTTCCTTCCCAGTTGGTTTTTTTTTCTTGCTTAGGTTGTAGTTCTTAGAACGAGGAAAACTCTCTGCAACGGGTGTACTTTGTGTGACTGGTGGTGGTGTAGCAGGGTTTGTTTGTTCACCTTGTTTGTGCAGTTCTTCTTGCAAAGTTTCCACAGAGCGTTCTAGTTGGTCTTGTCGAGTTTTAAGCTGAGCCAGCTCAGTAATTAGAGAGGCACAGTAGTTGGGAACGTAAAATTCGGAGTCATTTGTTTGTGTTTCTGAAGTGCTAGTAGGTTTTGGTGTCTGAGCTAGGTCCGTTTTGTCATCTTGGTTTAGTTTCAGCTTATTTATCATTCCACCTAATTGCTTGATTTTATTTGCTGAGTCACGTAATAGTTTTTCTCTTTCATTATCTTGTTCTTCAAAAGTTCGCATCATTTCAATTCTTAACTGTCTTTCCTTCTCTAATTGGAGTTTTCTACTTCATTTAGTGTTTCAACCAGTGAAGCATTTCGGGAGAGCAAGATTTCCTTGTCATTTTCAAGTTCTTCAATTTTTGCTTCAGCAAGGTTCACCTCAGCAAAATTATTGTCTCTGAAATCTTGGCATTTTAAGGAAGAGAATTGTTGCTTCATATCATGTAGTTCTTGCTTTAATTTTATCATTTTCTAACAGTAAAGCATTTCCAGCTTCCTGCAGCAAGTGTGAGCATGTCTGTGTTTGCAAACAAGTTGTTTTGAGTGAGACTGTGCTCTAATTTTTCTTTTAATGAATTATTTACTAGACCAGTACTGCTCACAGTTAGCTTTTGTGTTTTGGGGGTGGAGCAGCGAAGTTTTTCATTTATATCAGTAGTAGGTTGGAAAAGTTCTTCACCGGTGCCTTGGAAGACTTCCTCTGCTCCTGATGGTGGTACACAGTCTATGTGAAGTATAATGGTTGATTTTGGGTTGTTTAGTATTGTGAGATTATTCATACCTTGATTAGAGTCCGAGAGGAGGGTTTTGGTTAGAGATGGAGGAGAGATATCGCAGTTTCTGCATTTCCAGTTTTGATATCTCTTCTTTTGCTCAAGCTATCGCAAGCCTCAAATTTTTTGATCCCATATTGTTTATGTTTTTTGTTAGGAAGATACTGGATGAAGGTGCACCTATTCTTCATCCCAATTAGGCTTTCATCAATACAAACACTTTGGAAAGGTACAAAGTGCCTAGCAAAAGCTAAATTTAGATACCGGTAGTCAAGAAAGTATCTTACTTTTTGCCAGGGATCATAACCGGGCTGACCTATCTCAATGTTCACTGCTGATGACAGATGCAAAAAACCACTTATTAGAAAATATTTGCTTGATTTCATAACCATGGAAAAAAATGGTGTGCCCTGAGAGGTCCTAACATCCCAGTAGTGCTTCACATTTTTTTTTATAACAATCCCTATATTTATGGTCAATGCCATACATTTTTTCATCTCAGCTACTGTGACTGGTGACCATTTTGTCCACCTTGAATTTCTCGATAGGGTTCCCTCATTTCGTTTTTTAGCTATTGCTCTGTCAGCATATGCATTAGTTTCTCTAGTTAGTAATTGCCAAAAAGCTGCAGTTAGAAACAAATTCAAATACTCAATAGGCCTACTATTACGAGGAGGGCAATTTTTTATACCAGGATTTCTGACTTGGAACTGAGGCCTAATGTCCTTTTCTGGCTCTGGGGGATAAATTCTGAGCCATGGATTCAAACGGCCTGCAGGCCTATCACCGACAACACTACCATTATCAGAAATATCATCTTCATTACCTGGAGTTTCTTTGTCAGATGTTTCCAAGTCTTCATAATCGGGAACGTATTCCTCACCGCTGCCCGATGAAAAATCTGTTAGTGAATGGTCAGATGGAATATTTCCCTCATCAATGTCGCTTCCATTGCTCTCATCTTCACTAGAAATCACTTCGTCTAATATATTCCGTATAGGACTAGATTGAGAACGTAAATTGTCACTCATTTTCAAAAGATAACCAACTATAAACACGAACTGACCACGACAAAACAACGCTACGGCAACCTGTTGTGCAAGAACAGCTGTCAGTAACACGTCGTTGTTTTTCTACAAGCCGTACAGCTCACCAAACATTATAACTGTCTTGAGACAGTACACAGCAGAAAGCTTGTAATCTGCTCTTTACAACGATATACGATACTTGACGTTTGATGCGATAGAAACGCATCTAGCGGCGTCTTTGTAAACTACTGTCTACCCGTCGATTATTCGACGACTGACGCTCCAGCGGTGTACTTCGACATCAAATAATCGACTTCTAACGCTGGGAGGGTTAATGTCTATGGACGAAATATTTTCTGGGATACCTTGCCACATGATACATTCACATTTTTGTTCATTAAGTCAGTTTCATCGCAGTATTCAAATAATAAAAGTTCCAGTGAGATAGAGAGGGTACTACAATGCAAGAGTACACTGAAATCAAATCTTGTTACTGACTGAACACTGAATTTCTACTCAATTTATTTTTTGTTTTACTCTATGAATACAAATTTCAAATCTCATATGATTGTACTCATTTTGTTAACTTTTTTTATTC
Organism: Homalodisca vitripennis; assembly: GCF_021130785.1. Lineage (NCBI taxonomy): Eukaryota > Metazoa > Arthropoda > Insecta > Hemiptera > Cicadellidae > Homalodisca > Homalodisca vitripennis. Next base: position 55,773,658 of record NC_060208.1, read on the forward strand.
TCATACCTTTTTGTTGCCATCATAGTTACTCATAAGATCCATGTAAAAGATACACGCAAATACTCAGTTAAATCCCATTGAGTGAAATGAACCATCATCAAACTCAGTGTTCCTTGTCTAGAAATGAAGGTTCAAAATCTTTGTGGATTTGAAAAATTACAACCTCTATCCAAAATGAGGTTGGATAACTAAAAATCTTAAATCAAGTATAATAGTGGATAAACAAACGTTTTCCATTAATTACAGACTGCTAATGGTTTGTAATAAGTAAATTACCATTGATTTGTCTCACCATCGCTATTAAGTTTATTACAGCACAAATAATCAATGTATTGAAATGATTTAGATACTGTATAAAACATTCCAGTTCCTTTTGTTTCTTCAAGATATTGTAAATACATTGCTATAATTTAAAACATTACATAGGTTTACTTATGTAAAATACTTGTTTTCCCATTGATTAATGTTACTACTAATTCAAATTCCAATATATTGTCATAACACTTTACAGGCATTGACACAAAGCTATACTGAGCATTTGTTACCAAGTCATATTAAATAAAAATGGTTACCTAATTAATTCAGACAAAATGTAGAATTTTAAATATGCAAATAAATATGTTGCACAGTTAAATGTATAAAAAATATAATTAGTTCAATATAAGAAATAGGAAATAAATGCATTAATGTGATTTCATGTCTCTGGAAACATATTTTTTATGCGGTTTCAGAAAAGCTAATTATCTATGATATTATTTATTACTTGTGTTTATTAATGTTCTTTGAAAATACAATACTATGTAGCCTATATTTCACTGTAAAATAATCAATTTTCACTATTGATTGATCAAACAGTGTCACTATCATGTTACTCGTAGTAAGAAAACTTAACATACTTCGTAATTTAATTGTGATAAGGATGATGAATTTCGCACATTTTTAATTGTAATTTATTTCAAATACTAAAACAAGTTAAATATGTACAATGAAGAACATGAATATAATTAACCTTTTTATAGATTAAAATTGACTACTTAATTCTCTGTATCGATATTGAGTATAATATATTGAATATAATGGATACAATATTATGGCATGAAAAGTTAAAACAATCTTAAATTAATTCCTACTTGTCAACAATGCCTGAATGTTTGGACATTGGCAATCCTTTTGCAAATACCCAACATCTGATTTTTTTTCAATTTAGACTTTTTTTGCATAGTAATAGTAGTCTTCTGTCAGCCATTGACTCTGCGTAGGATGTTCACAATTCTGAACCTCAAAAAAACTTTGGTAGGTCATACAAAAGATCCTTTTTATTGTTTTGTAAGATTAGGGCATTACGATTGACAAAATTGCAGTGTGCAGGGTTTTAGTGCTCTCATAGTTTTAAATTAATTTTCTCTGAAATGTGAACAATGTATTGAAAGTCAGAAGATACTTGAGCCTTCTATGTAGATCACTTGATTTTTAAATCAAGAACCCTTGTTGAGTATGTAACCATTGTCTGGACTGTGCAAAGAAGATCCTTTTTGTGAATGATACAAGTTTTAAGGTATACATTTCACTTTTTAGGTCCATTTGTAAGTCCATTTTTTTGGAGTTGTGATCTGATGCACTGTAACTTCAAACATTTTGGAAAGTTCTTTTGGAATGTGGAAATAACATACTACCATACTCAGCTTGTTTCCAGTAAGGACAGAATATCTCAAATGTTGAAACTATAGGAAAAGGTTGGGTTGATTCCTATTTACAAGTAAGAGTCCAATTCCTACATTCCTTTTTTTAATACAAGGCCAAACAAAACTGAAGCTGACTAGCTTAACTTTGCATGTCACTAATAAATTCATTAACTTCCCTATAACGCCAAGACAGGTTAAAAAAATGTCTCTAAGTCCAAAACTAATTTTTATTATAACTAAATTATAAACGATAAAAACAAAAAAGGTATAAAACAGGGCAATTTAATTGAAATTTTTGTATCTATTGATAAATATTTGAAAACTAGCTGACCCGGTGAACTTCGTTTCACTTACCTCTTGGCCATGTCGCTACCTTTGTTAACATATTTACATATGTACTTTATCAATTTGACAGAGTTACAAAATTCCACATTGATGTGACTTTCAAAAGTTTTGGACAATATTGGCGAGTACGGCACAATCCAACGATTATCTACATCAAAATTTTGTCCTTTTATCTTCACAATTACAGATCGCCCACCGTCCTCAACTGATTGCCGACAATACAACGGGTAACCATCATTTCCCGAGATGGTTTCAGCAATCAATGCTCTAGGGTATCGCTTAGAACAATTGCCGTTGACCATACAGGGGGAGTTGTTGAAAACTCCGCAAGGTCCATGTATCATATGTTTACTTACTACTGCATGCAATTTTGGGTCAAGTGTTTCATCGGGAATCTCGGCTGAAATTATGGAATCAATGTCTTCTGGCCTTAATTTATCAACTAAACAAACTAATATGTGCGCATGTGGCAGACCACGCTTTTGCCACTCAACAGAGTACATCCAACAACGTACTTGGCCATACACATGATGCTTTATAATGAAATTCGTTAAAGATGTTAATTTTTGCTTAAACACTCTGGCAGTGATGTCATGCCTATCAATTGGTGTTTGGCCGTGTAGCAATTCTTTCTTAATTTCCATCCATTGTGGGTTACAGGTGAATGTAATAAATAGGTCTGGATGGCCATATTTTCTAACATACGACACGCGTATTCGTGCATGTGGCGCGAGCTTCCAATGTAAGTGGCCGGCAAAATTGTAATTTTTTCCACATTTTCTGCATTTGCAATGGCATTAATAGCATCACGAATCTGTATGAATAAAAATTCATAGAGCTGACTTTTTTTGTTGGTTTCAGCACCTGGAATCAGAAATGATAAACAATGACATTTTTTAATACATTAAATATAACACATTTATTGTCAAATTATCATCATTATCATATCGGACAAAAGGCAATCAATACAGGTAATCAATTTAAAGCTTTCTGGTAAACTATATGTTTTGTCTTTTTTTGCGGTGCGTAAACATATAAAGATATACTTTACCATGTGTAACAAAAATCTTCGACATAAAATATTGGGTGCTGTCAGGCCCAAACACGACAGTACTTTTTTTGCCATCAATAAACACATATATTCTATCATGATCAATGTCTAATTGTAAATTTCCGCATTAATTAGTAGTGTAAGATTCTAAGTTTGACATCGCACACGATGTAGCACATCCTCAGACATGTTATCCCTATATTTCATCCACAAATCTTCCGGATTCGAAGGGAAACATGTGGATATTATAATCGCAAACAATGTTCAAATTTGATGTGGTGAAGATATGATGGAATCCTTGAGCGTATTATCCCAATGTAAATCATCCTCGAGTAACTGTAATAGTTGACACGCCTCACGGTAAGTAGCACACAGATGTCCATCAACTGTTCTCAATTGTTTTAACGATGTCGGACCACGAACATTCACCAATAACAATCTAAGATAATAACATTCAGCGTTATTTGGATGTACTGTATTTGTCGGTACTATTATCGATTTATGGATCGTAGGAGAATGCTGCTCGTTCCAGGTTCACAGGAGCATTGCGTTTGCGGAATCGGTCAATTTCCTTTTCCCGGGCTCGCTGCTGTTGTGATCGATGTGCCCGAACTCGTTGCATTCTTTGTCTATCCACTTCATTCTGATTTACTGTAGAACGCAAATGTGCCATACCAATACGACTGTTATCATTTCTTGCTGGTCATCAGTGCGATTAGCGCGTGAGGTAGCTCGCCGCACATTCGATCTACTTCGACGACCTATGTTAGGTCGTTTTCTTCTCGGCATTGTAAGCAGTATCTGATATTAATGTTTTCTTGCACTAATAATGTTAACCTATAATGGCGACAGCTGTTTTACTCAAAATTGCATGCAGTAGTAAGTAAACATATGTTACTGAGACACTTCGTCATTTGTATTTGTTACAGCTGTTAAACTAATTATCGATACATAAACATCAATTAAACGTTTGACAGGTAAGAACAGTTTGTATGGGAAAATCAAATTGTCGTTTTTAGTATTTTCCTTGCAATTTTGTTATATTTTCTCATCGTTTAAACCTTCCCTGGACTTCCACGAACATTTCAAGACCAAAATTAGCCAAATCGGTTCAGCCGTTCTCGAGTTTTAGCGAGACTAACGAACGGAAATTCATTTTTATTTATATAGATTAACTATTTACAAAACTGTTTATTTCAACTAAATTTAAATTAAATACACCTCGTCACACTATAAATCAAGATAAATATTTCAAACTAATCACAACACTACCACACGGTGAAGAGTAATAATGATATACGTAGTAGACATGCACTCTTGACACAGAGAAAGCATTAATACACACCATGGATGTTTGGTTATGGATCTGTAGGAGGCAAGCAGGTGGTCGGAGTTGGATGAAAGGCGCTCCCCTCCCCCTGGCACAGAGTGAAGGTCGTTTATAAATGCTTTGTTGGTAACCGCGATAAGCACGGAGCGTGCACAGGGCATTTCAAAGGCCTTTTGTGAACTCAAATCAAATCAAATCAAAAATTCTTTATTTGTAATTTCATGGAGAAAATACAATGGCGTCATGGTAGTAAAGTGGTTTTTAATTGTACAAATTTTGATGTTGTTGTTTCAAGTCAGTGAATTCTTTGATCGAGTAAAAAGACCACTCCAGGAGCCATTCTTGAAGTTTCCTCTTAAAATGTTTTTGTCTGGAGATCTTCTTCAGGTAGTCAGGAAGGCAGTTAAACAATTTTGGTCCCATGTAGCTTGGCTTCTCTTCATATAGGCTGAGACGGTGGTTCGGCAAAAAGAAATTGTTTCCATGCCTGGTGTTGTAATAATGGAGCTGTCCTGTTCTTTTTAGATTTTGATTTAGTAGTGTAAAGAATAAACTTCCTGGATGTAGAGGGATACTGATGTTAGTATCTTTAGTTCTTTAAATGTACTTCTGCAGGAGTCAAGTGGATTGAGGTTGGCTAAGATCCTAATCGCTTTTTTTTAATTACCAGGATACGTTGCACATTTTTTGCTGAGGAGTTGCCCCAGACTGTTATGCCATATCGAAGATGAGCCTCAAAAAGTGCAAAATAGGCAATTCTAGTTATCTCCTGAGTATTGGTAGCCTTTAGTCTTTTAAGGACATAGACGCAAGGAGTTAAGTTTTGAACAAATTTTATCAATATGTGTGTGTCCAGGTGAGTTTGTCATCAATAGTTACTCCCAAGTATTTCGCTTTATTATCTAGGTCAACTTCTGGGAGTCCTGTAAATTCAATTGTTCTTCTTCCAAAGTTTAGTTGTTGAGTCTTATGGTCGTTTAATACTAAGTCATTCTGATTACAATATTGTTTTGCTGTATTTAGAGCGATAAAGGATGCTATTTCTAGTTCTTGTACTTGTTTATTTGCTATGAGGAGGACAGTATCATCAGCATACATGAGTACCTGGCTAAGCTCTTGGAGATAGTTTGGGAGATCGTTGGTTAGCAGAATAAAAAGTACCGGTCCCAAGACAGATCCTTGAGGGACGCCTCTACTTAGAGGGAGTGGCGTTGATGTTACACGATATGAGGTGTTGTTTTTTGGTATATGATATTTCTACCATTTGTGTTCTTCCCTCCAGGTAGCTTTGCAAACCAACTGGCTGCATTTCCTCTGACTCCCATATTATTCATCTTTTGAAGGAGGATATTATGGTCCAGGCAGTCAAATGCTTTAGTAAAATCCAGGAAAAGGCTAGTCACAGCCAGCTCCATCTTCCACTTGATCTATAATGAATTCTGTGAGTTCTATCAGTGCTGAAATTGTTGGTCTTCCTTTCAGAAACCCATGTTGTTGGGTGGTTAGGACATTGTGGTCGGTCAAATGTGTTATAAGCCGGTTTAACATTACTTTTTCAATCACTTTTGAAACTGTAGAGAGGAGGGATATAGGTCTGTAGTTGTTTGATGTCAGTTGGAGATCCTTTTTTTAGTTTTGGAAACACTTTTGCCAACTTTAGAGCTCTAGGGAAAATGCCTTGGGAGAAAGTTTTGTTGATAATAGATGTCAGAGGTGGTACAAGTTCTCTGAGCAGCCTTTCAAAAGGATTGATGAGATGTCATCCACCCCAGCCGAAGGCTTTGTTTAAGGTTAGAAATGGCTTCTTCTGTTTCTTTCAGGGTACAAGGCCATAACGATATATCAGGTATTTGATTCTGTGGCTGGTTGAGTTGTTTGCTTGTTTGTGTGATTCCCCATTTCTGTTAATGTTTTGTCAGCTACCGTTGTAAAATATAGATTAAGGTGGTTTGCAACAAGTAGTGGGTCTGATTGGAGTTTCCCATCAATTTCTAGTTCTATGGAGTCTGAAGTCCTGTTGTCCCGGCATCTTTCATAATTTATCACTTGCCATAGGGCTTTTTGCTTGTTACTAGATTGCTTAATGAAATGTGATGTAGCCTGCTTTCTGAGTTCCTTAAGCTGCAGATCATACGCCCTTTTTTTTGCAACAGTTTCAAGTTTGTCTATGTCTCTTCCATATAAATTTTGTTTGTCCAAGGCCTTCAGATAGTCAGTTTTTAACGTATGAGATTCTTCGTTATACACCTTTTCTATACTTTTGTTTCTTCTTTGCCTCGTTTTTTTATATGGACAAGCTGCATTGAGTGTTCTACACAACACATTACTAAAGAACTCATATGCTTTGTCAGCGTCATGTGTATTGTATAAAATAGTCAAAAAGATTCAAAGCTGAGTAAGTTTTTAAAATGATGCATATTGTCTTTAGTAAAATGTCTACAGGTTGAGCTAGGATAGGTTTTTTTTCTGTATTTGCAGGTTTACAGTGCATAATTGTGCTGTATGGTCTGACAGACCTGTTATGATGACTTCAACACCGATGTCCTCTTCGTTAAGATTTGTGCACACTACATCGATTGAAGATGCAGAGTTGTGCACAACTCTTGTTGCTGGAAGTTCTAGTCTTACAATGTTATGACTGGTTAACATTTCTTCAAGTTTCTTCTTTTGAGTTGTTAGAAACCTGAGGGAGTCTGTCAATATTAATATCTCCTATAATTATTATGGGATGTTTCCAGATTGGTAGAAGGTCAAGGGTGTCAGAAAGAGCATCCAAAGCATAGTCCACATTTCCACTTGGAGTCGGTAGAGGCCGAGGATATAGATGTCTTTATTTTTGAAATTAACTTTTATTATATGTTGTTCATATATAAGTTCAGTGGAGTTAATACCAGTTTGTACATTTTGTGTTGAGTTCCCTAGCTCTTCATTAGTATATATGGCTACTCCTCCTTTCTTGAAGTTTTTTCTGGAGAAGCCCCCAGCCAGCAGATATCCAGGTAGTCTAGTGTTCAGGAGCTGGTCTTCTTTTAATCCATGTTCACTCAAGATAATTACATCAGGTTTAATTTTTTGAAGAAGATGGTCAAGTCTGTTTATTTTTGAAGCTAGTGAATCCATATTTTGATGTAAGATGGTTAGTTTATTGGTTTCACCCTTTCTGTTTTTTTTTCTGAGGAAAGCCTAAAAATTTTTAGATTTAGAGGAGCTGAGAGGTTGGTTTGTTTGAAGATCTTCCAAAAAAGATTCATGGTGGTGAACATCTGCCTGAACTAGGATTTGCTGCCTGGATATGGGAAGATCGTCTAGCACCACAGGAGTGGATGATGTATCTGTATCAATGTTGTCATTATTCATTCGATCACTGTGGTTCTTTGTCATGAGCTCCATGTAGAAATCTATATTATTGGTATAGAATTCCTCTATACTCACATCATTGCCTCGTGGTTTTGCATTGACTGGTGGTTCTCGTGGCATTAGTAGGCTGTAATGTTTGTGTTTTTTGCATCTTGCCATTTTCTTTTTGTTCTCCAGAAAGTGCAGGTACTGGAAGAATATTGGTGAGCATTTTTTCCTGAGCTTTAGATGGATAAAAGTCAGGAGTTTCATTTTGTTTTTGGCTGAGTACTCTACTTTTGGCCATTTGGAGGGATACGCTAATTTGGCTGTTTGGTCTGTACTTATTTCAATTAGAATATATGCGGGATGGTGGCCTTTGTTGAGTTTTATCAGTGTAATTTTGAATTTGGTACTTGAGTGCTTTCACGGTATCCTCAACTTGGTTTTGACGGGTTTTCAAGTTTTCCAAGCTGTGTATTAAGAGAGGGCTATGGCTATGGCTTTGCTCAAAAAAGTGGACAGGTGATTTGATGTTTTCAGTTTGTGTTTCAGAGTGTTTAAAAGGCTTTGCTTTGTATATTTAAATCAGGTTTCTCGCTGCTGGTACGTTTCAGGTTTTGTATAGTTGCATACAATTTTTTAATCTCCCTTTTTTTGATCCAAAAATTGTCAACTCTTTTTCCCTATCTTGTTCTTCAAAATCTTGTATAAGTTTGGTCTGTAATTCCTTTTCTTTAACAAGTTTGAAATTCAACTTCTTGCAAAGTTTCAGTTAAACTGGAATTTTTTGTTTTCAAGAGCTTCAGCTTTTAGTTCAAGATCTTCAATTTTTGCCTCATACTGATTTTTTTCAAATTCAGTCTTGGCCCTATAATGCTGACTTAGTTGGGAATATTTTTGAGTTAACTCATGTATTTCTTGCTTTAATTTGCTGTTTTCAGCTAATAAAGCACTTCCGGCTTCAGCAGCTAGAGTAAGGGATGTTTCTAGATCATCGGCATCTCTGAGGTTTTTTGATTTTAGAATGAACTTCCTCAATATTTATGTGAGGTTCAGTTTGACTTGTCAGTAATGAAGAATTGGTGTCTGAGGTTATTTGGAGGCTGGGGGGTAGTCAAAAGCAGGTTTGGAGAGCCTGTAGTACATTTGTTACATTTCCAGTTACCTGTTTTATTGGAGGACATTTTTTTCAACATTTTTTTCACTGATATCTTGACAGCAGCCGGCATGGGTACCACAGTCCACATAGACCAGTGCACTTTAGTCCCTGAGTACTTTACTCCTACTGAACATATACCACAGGGATATCTTGTCGGCATTCTTGGAGGGAAAGAAAGAAAAATCCAGAGGTTAAAAATGAGATGTTCAGTTTTTTAAAGTTTGGCTGCTTCTTTATGTCAAGAGTCTTGATGTTAAGAAATAAAATTAAGATCAGTTTTTTAAAGTTTGGCTGGTTCTTTATGTCAAAAATATTGAGGTTCAGATATCAAAATCAAAAAACAGTTTTTTTAAAGTTTGGCTGGTTCTTTATGTCAATAATTGAGGACCAAAAATATAAAAATCAAATCAGTTTTGTAAAGTTTGGCTGTTTCTTTATGTCATAAAACTTGAGGTCCAGGTGTATAAAAATTGCACAGTATAAGTTGGATTGATTTAAGGTAGTCAATGACCATGTCAAAATTGTATTATACTGTAGTCCAGTATATTACTAGGTCTGGCAATAAATAGCAAGCAGAAGTCTGAGGTTAGTAATCAGCAGACGCTGTGTCAGCACTGGAGGTTAGTGCTCCCGGCTGCCTGACACACTTGCTCTAGCTGTCTGTCTGCCACCTGTTGTTCAACTGGTGTAGTGTTGGAAGTGACGTATTTAGTAGCAATGGCTGTGACGTCACACCTGATTTGGTGATTTTCAGTAGTGTTTTTGTCAATGTTAGTATATTAGAAAAGATAAAATTCTCTTTCCTTATGCTCCTACAATATTTTATTCAAAGTGGTTCTGATTATTTGACATATTATTGTCATTCTATGTAATTGTCAAAATAAAGTTAGTTGACTTCAATATATAGGTCAGTTACTGGTAAGTGAATTGAAAAAAGTAAAGTATTTCACTTTCTTTGAGTTTTAAGTGTCAAATTTTTTTGTGAACAGACTCACGGTACTCCAGGTAAGGTGCTGGTCGGAGGTTATTTGTTGTTTGAACCTAAAAACTAAAAAAACTCTCTAAAAGACATAATCTGTAATATTGGATACAACTGTATTTGGCGTTTTAGGAAACGTATACCATTCTAATATATCCATTTACGGTGTGGGAAGGATTAAGGAAGTACTAGCACATAGATGGCTTAGATTATGAAGACCTTAGAAACGGAACGACGAAATTGGTGTGTGATGATAGGTCAAGGTTTCCCAGTTGATGTATCACAAAATACAGATAATGAAGTGCGTGGAATTCAAATGTGTTGTGTTTTGAGTGAAGAATCGTCTTGAATGATTTTCTTGAGTTCGTCATCTTTTTCTTGTCATTTTTTTGCATAATCAAGAGGCTTATAAATAGCTTCTATTCGAGAAAGAGTATCAGCTACAACATTATCAACACCTTTAACATGTTGAAATATCTGTAGAAAATTCATAGATTAAAGAGAGTTGATTGATCTGGATTGGTGGAAGTTTTTCTTGATTTTGCTTGAAAGCATAAAACTATGGTTTCTGTTTTGTTTAAATCACAAAGAAATTACCTTCTAAGAAGTGACGAAGTGTTAAAAGGCTATGTAGAAGAAGCTCGCGATAATACAGAATACAGAATACAGAAATCTTTATTCGTATACATGGAGTACAGAATTGTGTCAATATAATTTAGTTGTACAATCAGGTATTTAAAAATTCTTCTAGAGTGTAATATGGTTTCTGCAGCAGCCAGGCCTTGAGTGCTGTCTTGAAATACTTCTCATCTCTGCGTCTCTTGAGGTCCTCTGGAAGATGATTGAAAAGTTTTCTCCCCATGTATGTAGGTTTCTTTTCAAATAGGGTCAGGTGGTGGTGTGTGGAGAGGGCATAGTCACAGGCATTTCTGGTGTCATAGCTGTGTGTGTCACCTAGCTGGTCAGGTTTCTGAGCTATTGTAAAGCAGATGGTCTCGCAGATGTAGAGTGAGACAGCTGTCAAGATCGCTAGTTCTCCAAATGCCTGACGGCATGAGTCTTGAGGAGTCAGTCCCGCAAGAATTCGAATTGCTTTCTTTTGTAGACCCAGAACCCGCTCCCTGTTTCTTACTGAGGAGTTGCCCCACACAAGTAGTCCGTACCTCAGATGAGATTCAAAAAGAGAGAAGTATGCTGTCCTGGTAGTATCATTGTTACAAGTACTTTTTATTCTTTTAAGAGCATAGATACTAGAGTTGAGCTTGCTGCAAAGACCATCAATGTGTGAGTTCCAAGAGAGATTGTCATCTATTGTTATGCCGAGATACTTGGCTTCATTATCTTGGATTATTTCAGGTAATAAGCAGGCCACGAGCTTTCTTTTGTCTTTGAATAGAAAGCAAGAGATTGCCAGGCACCATCAACAAGTTTCTAACAAAACTACAACATTTTTTAAGAAAATATGTGATTTTAAACAAATGCCATTTTGGATTTAAAGCAAAATCTTTGTGTGTGTTGAAGGGAATTCGAGAATGGTTTAGATTTGCAACTCTATCCAATTTAAATTGTTTATTTAATAAATGTTATATTTATAGTTTTTTGTTGATTTTGGAATGTTTTACCTTCGATCCAGCAGACTGTGCTATGACACGTAATACAAAGTGAACTGATACTTAACAGCTGTTAACACTTTCAGCTGAAGTTCATCAAAGAGGCAGAAACATTTGTTTACATTTAAAATTTAGAAAATTATTATTGTAAAGTGCTTGATCAGTAGTGTAATGCAGATTTCATAGAAAAAGTTATTGCCTAATTTTAAATTTAGATTGCACCAATGACCAATAAACCATCTAATGCGTTTAACACTATTAAACGCTGTTATGAAAACCATCTCACTGTACAAAGCCGTGAATGTTGGCATATAAGGTAATCGAATTTGGTTAGATAGAAGGTAAATGAAAACAGCCGAAAGAAGACGTTTTATGATCGAAATTGGTTTTCATTGATACATTTTCCTGATCTGAGCACAAGACAAACTCCACAATAATACTGTAAATATCTTAGACAACAGACTGAATTTGATTCTTTATAACCTAATTAGTTTATCGAGATTCATCCATATAAATTAAATAAATTGTACTGAATAACTTATCAACACCTAGCAAAACCAAGAAAGAAAGAGGCAGGGAATATGGTACACACTTTCATAATGCGCCCAAGAGGCTCACGAAGGAACGACTATCAATTATCTTAGGAATGTTTAGAATGTGATAGAAAAAGAATACGTGAATATAGTGTACTATTTTTCAACAGGAAAATGCGTGCGAAGCCGCAGGCAACTGCTAGTCTTTATATATTAATTGAATTAGTGTTACATTCACTTGACAGAGAAAGTCATGTTGTGTCCTTGCTATGTAATCTTTCAAGGGCATTCAAATGTGTTAATCATGATTTACTCTTATCTAAGCTACAGTATTATGGAATTAGGGGTAGGGCTAAAGATTGGCTATACTCGAACTTAACATTTAGGATGCAGCGGGTCATGGTCTTGATGGTGGTGTCCCAGTCTATCGTCATTATTAATTTTTTAAGAAAATTTAGTCTTCAGGTTTTTGAATGTTGTAGTGGAGAGCCATAGAGAGCCATATTGACTGGAAGTCTCATGTTACTTTCTTGGCTGGTAAACTAAGCTCTGCTTGTTTTGTCTTGAAGGTCTGGAGTCCAGTTGTTAATTTTAATACGCTAAAGTTTGTCTACTACGCATGTGTGTACTCACATCTGAGATACAGGGTGATGTTTTGGGGCAACTCTGTAGACTAATACACATATTTTTAAACTCAAAAAAGAATAATTAGAATTATGTTTCAGTTACAATAGATCATGCAAACAAATCTTTAAAAAAATATGAAATTTTAACACTGCCTTGCATTTACATTTACAAACTGCAATAATTTCATAGATCAAATTTTACATAGTTACTAAAGTCTCTCATCATTACTGGCTAAGACATGTCAACTTACATTATCCAATCCACCATTTAACACTGTATGAGTGGGGAGCATTGCATTCTTAGCTCAGATTATGTAATAAACTCCCTGTTTATTTAAAATTGGAAAGATCTATCTCCAAATTAAGAAGTGCCCTAAAACAGCATCTCATTGCCCGAACACATTACAGTGTTTCTGAGTTTTTTTAATGGAACTTAAGTTTCTTGATATTTTTCATTATAGCTATGTATGTTTTTATATTGTAGATTTTATGCATTAATTTTAGTTAATTTATTTTAATGTAGGTTAGCATAATGTATATAACAAATTGATTTCATACGTTTTACCTAAGCTTAAGCTTGTCATAATATAAACTAAAATGACATAAATAAATACTGTAGTTAAATGAAAAGCAAAGGGATGTCATACTCTTTTCCTTATATCAGAAGCAGAATACAAGTGTCGGAAGTCATTTTGATCGTGGTAACAATCAATATTATTTATAGAACCAGAAACATCCAAGACTGCAGATAAAAGCTTTTAAATCTAAGTTGGATTCCTAAATCAAAACCAGTGGTTTATTTTCTTGGTCAGTGCAACAACATAAATTCAACTGTGGAACCATAAATAAATTAGAGCGGAAATTAATTTAATCAGTTGTATCTGACTCTTTTGGACGGCAGTAACTTTTCAGTTGTACGTTAAGTTGTATTATTGGAAAAAAAGCAAACTATAGCTATGGCATGTGACAAAATCTGAGACAGAAAGAAAATTAAAGAGCTGAAGAGTATTGTTTTATCGAAGTTGGTATATATTTTCTTGATTGGAGCACAAGTTAAACTCAGCTGAAACACGGAACATCTTAGATAGAAAATTAATCTAAACAGACGGAAATTTACAATTTTTGACCAAATTAGGTTTTTTTTAGACTTTTTATGTGTAATTTATTCATATAAAAAAACCTAAAGTAGAAACAGTGACAATTTTATTTAAGTTTTGAATTTGTCAACCATGGATACTGAAATAATATGTATCTGATATGTCTATTTAAGTTTAAAAAAATTGTAGGGCTTCATCATATTATATCATAAATGCTTTCACTAAGAAAGTTATGGCCTTTGATTTTGAAAATTGCCTGTGAAGCCACGGGTAACTGCTAGTAACTCATAATTGTTTAGGTTATGTTACCATGGTAAAGATTGACTGTGTGCTGATCATAGCTTAGTTCTATTACTAATTGCCCCGGTTTTACCTCATCACTTTTACAATTATTGATAAACTTTGTATTAACGTTGAAATTACTCAAGTGGCATTGATAAACTTATGGAGCTCCTACCATAGAGGCATTCAATAATGAAATTAACTTTTGATCATAATGTTATCTTTTTTTATTTCATATAATAATTATTTTAATTACAGTATATCAATGATAAGCCTATTACACGAGAGGCTAGAAAAAATGCAATTTCTGCCTGTTTGTCTCTCCACACGATATCTTAAGAAAAATCTGACCTATAGACTTGAAATTTTATATGAAGAATTATTTCTGTGCAGGCAACATCATGTTTGGAGTGCATGTTGTCACTCCATGGGATTTGACTGAGTTTTTTGACATTAGTTGTATGGATAGCCATGATAACAACAAGAAACTCTTAAAGTGCAGCGTTTAAAGTGACTCCTGGATTGTGGAGTCGTGTCCGCCTGAAGAGATCCAAAAAATGTTGGTGTCGAAGAAGCTCAAAATAAACTCTGTATCGTTTTGACATAAAGAGACACATAAACTGCAAAATCAAGTGTAATCCAGGTGGAGAGGTGTTCTCATTAGGTGCACAATTGAGTGCACTACAATGTTTTAGGCACGATCCCAAAGCATGGAGGAGCAACAGAGTCTTCTACACATAACGTAGCTATGGTGGAAAGTATTTAATTCAACTAGAGCTAAACTCAACATTCACATTGAATCAACCCTGCCCACCATAGATACGTAATGTGTTTACTTGTAGAGTAAATCAAATTGAGTACAGTCATTTGACATTTTAACATCTGATGACATAATAACATATACAGTGAGGTTAATCTGTTCGATTGATTGATAAGGCTTTTGTTTACTTTGACCTAAAGGGTTAACATTTTGCATGTAACTTCATTTCATAGGCAATAATGTATTTGATTGGCTGAGTGTTATTGAAGTAGACTGGCAAATTTCTCTCTTCTCTGCTTGGGGGCTGTAAAAAGTTTCTTTCTGTCTAATTGTATATCTACCCGACATTTCAAGAGTTAAATGAGCTATAGACTTAATATTTTGCATGTAAATTTAGGGAAGCGGAAGCATGTTATGCAAACATATGGTCTTAAGTACTCCTACCGTGTAAGTGTATGAAAATTACATATTAAGACACAGTTTTCATGCTGTCCACAGTTTATCATTGATGTTCAGTAAAACCTGTCTTATCCAGCATAGGTAATGATGTAAGTCAGATATCATTAAAGCTGTATATGGAATTGTAATATGAAGAATGTAAGTTATTTATAATAAATGATCAAATGATGTCAAATTTTAGTTTCTGAAGGTACTATATAAATGTTGAGTTTAGCTCCAGTTCACCTTCCTCTTACATGCAGCATCCGAAATATGATGCTCTTGCAGACTTGACTTCTGAGGTTTGGAGTCATGATCGTCTGAAGGTATAAAAAAAAGTCGTGGAAGAACGAAGAAGCTCAAAAAGTAGTGCAATCTAGGTGAAGAGGTATTGTTATTGTCTCATCAGGTGTACAATTGAGCAGACTACAATGTTGATTGACATGAATCCCAAAGCACGGTGAAGCAACCGAGTCTTCTACACATGAAGCAGCTATGGTGGAAAGGGCTGATTCAATGTGGATTTTTTTTATCCGGGTGTCTCTGTTGAAATGATGCAGTGGGTTCGTTTTGGGCTTCTTTGTCGCCGACTATTTTTTTATCTCTTCAGACGAACATGATTCCAGATTTCAAGAGTCAAGTCTTCAACAGAATCAGATTTCAGATGCTGCATGTTAGAGGTAGGTAGGTAAACTGGAACTAAACTCAACATTCGCATGGAATCAGCCCTTCCCACCATAGCTGTTTTATGTAATTGCAAAAACGTAGAATACTACACTTTGGAACTGTTTCTTGTGACATTTTATAAATTTATGACAAACGCGTTCATTCTATTTGAAACTCAAAAGGTAATACACTGGATATGTTTTTATTGGTGTAATTATGTATATACAATAAAATATAATTGATAAGTGTAAAAAGTAAATACAAACTTCTTTTAGAAAAAAATTAAACATTCTGTAACGTACAGCATTTAACATTCAGATATTTAATGCACATTAGAAAGCTGACACAACAGAACTGGATATTACAACCAAGGTCATTGATTGTAAAAATAGTGCAGTTGAGTTCATTGTAAGAGAAGACAAAAGTGTCTCCCACCAGTCGAAATGTGGGAGAAAGTGATCGAGCTTGTCCGTGTGGCATTCCTTGCTCACAGTTTTGTCGTCATCAGGCCTGATATTGGAGGTTCTGTATTTTGCAGGGCCGGATAATGACAGGTTTTACTTTACAGTAAATTGAATTTTTTGTTTTGGTCAGTGCATCTCAGCACTGAGATATGATTAATTTATGGATGGAAATTTTACTACTGACAAATGGACATTTTATATTTTCTTCCGGTAATATTGTATAGCCTCACCCTGAGTCTGCTTATTCTAGTTGTAACAATCAGTTGATAAGAGTTTTAATTTTTCATTAACTGGACTCATTATTGCACTTATGAGTATGTAATACATTAATGAAATCCAGTACCTGATGGATGGGATGATGATTTAAAATGTTGAGTTCAATAGAAGTAGTTTTTAAATAGTTTAGAGTTCACATAACATTTCAATACTTATACTATGTGTAACTAAAATTGTTAGTAGAAACAAATAGAGCATCACCTGAAAACAAAATTTTGAGAAAGTTAACTCATCTTGAGCCATGCAATTACTGACAGTGGTGTTCTGTCTACAGAGGGAAAGCCTGTCGTCAACAGCAGCTGAGACGCAGGGACAGAGCACGTCGAGCACAGCAAGCCGAAGCAGCGATGACTCGGCCACTAATGTTGAGACCTCATTCACTCGATCGGAAAGGCGGAGAGGGAAAGTGGAGACAGTATGAGAGTAGTCCAAAGGGTCTGGCTGAGAGACTCTAGTTAAGTTTTGTGTTTGTTACCCAGTAGGATGTCTGTTTACTGAAATACGGGAAGGAAAGTTAGTATCATGTATAGATTAAATTTGTTTATGACTGCAAAGAAATAATTGAAAAATGTGCATTTTAAGATCAACCAAAATTTATGAATCAGAAGTTTTGTGACCTGTTGCTATAATTATTGTTCAACTTTCTATTGCCTGAAACATTTTGGGCATTTTAAATGTTTTGTGTTTAGATACAAATTTTAGTAAATGAGAAGAAAACTAGTGCATTACTAAAGTGATTCTTAAAACAAATAATTCAATATATAAATTAATACAGGTCTAGGGCAATCATATAGACAAAACATAAAAACTATCATTCGAATTTAAAATCAGTGGTGATTAGCTCTGTACTGGCATAGTTTTCAGCTGTTTCTTGCTGTTTATAAACATTGGATTTTGGTAATACTGTAGTTAATTTTCATATATTTTAGAAAGTACTTGATAACATTCTGTCCAACTTTTTGTATGAATTTATAGCATTGTATTGCAGCAGTGTATTGTAAGGTTATGAAGGGTTACTATAATTTCTAAAGTAGGTAAAAGAATCAGAATTTTGTATGTATTAAAAAGTATTACTGCAATATATTAACCCTTAACCCTAGATCTGACCATCACCATTTGCTGTGCTGTTAGATCTATTTTGGCTGATTTGTAAAGATTTCTTTAAATTGCTTTAAAATATGCTGTTTTAACTCCAACTTATACTTGTAATAAAAATGAATTTTTACAACACGAAATAAAGAATTTTTAATGTGTGAAAGAAATTAAAGTTGTCTCATAGAAAGAAAACAAAAATAATATACAGTTATTGTTATTAAAGTTTGTTGTAAAAAATTGCAACTTTTGGATTCCCTAATTTCTACCAAAATCTTTAGAGAGGTATGAGAGGTGATAGATAGCCTAATAATGGCAAATATATCTGTAAGTTAGAAATTGTAAAACATCTTGGAAAAATATTTTTAATGCTACTAAATCTTGTGAAAACTAAAAATTGATAAAATACTATTTTTGTTGGCCAATAAAATAAATGTTACTTATTACCCCAAAATGTGTTTACGTTTGCGTACTACAGATATGTAATAATTGAATATGTTAATTTTAATGAATAAGTTATATATTTAATTGTACTTTGTACAAAAAAATACATGACATTGCTTATGATAAGATATCAGAATATTATATATGAGATTATTATTGTTATATTATATATGAGAATCTAAGCTTTTGATTGATAGATGACATATGTTGAATACTTTTACATTAGACTGTACCAAGGTTAAAATACTGATCTAATGTATCAAAATGGTTGTCAGCTCCAACTGTGCATTAGTTTTTATCGTACTAAAATTCACCAACAACATTATTTAAAATTTAAAATACCTCTTCTTGATAGTTTAATTCATTCGAAACATTTGAATTACCATTTGAATTAAAAGGTTTAGTATGCTGTAAAACCACACACAACACATCTTGTCGATGTCCAATAGGAGGATTAGTGAGTGACTATAAAAATGGTAAAGCTGTAGCATTTATATGCCATATTGTATAAAAATAAATTTTGGACCTGTACAGCTAAATTTAAAAAGTTTATAGTTTGGCGATAATTTATAAATCTACTATCACAACTTACAAGTTTTAATAAATTGTAATTCCTAAACAGTAATGCCTGGTTAACAAATACTTTGGTTTAAAACTATTTTGAATCTTTACTAAGATGACACAGAATAATATTAAATTGAAATCAATTCATTGACAACTCGATTCAAATTAAACTAATTTGTAAACAAAAAATCTAATATTATCAGCTAGAGGTTTAAGAGAATTCAATAATATTTTTAATAAAATACACTAGGGATGAGATTATCCGAAGGTGATGGGACCAAGCCTATTTCAGACAATCAAAATCTCGGATAAAGTTGACTGCCCTTAAAAACTTGCTTCCTTTAGCCATTAATATCTGAAAACTGAGCAGCAGCAGTATCATGCACTTACAGCAAGGATCGATGTTCGATATTTACACTCTTAAATGTACTCAATTCCTAACAGAAAGCAAGTTAGTAATACTATAATAGCAACAAGTCTCAATTTTTTTTGGAATGCTTACAAAATAACAAAATATTTTGTTCAAATGTGGCAGTATTTAATTAATTATCTTATTATATTCACACAGAATAAGTTAAGTATTTTTTTTTTTTTAATTCTTTTCTAACAATTTATAACACTTTAAGACTAGCAGTCTATGTTACTACATAGCAAGTGGTAATACCATTATCACGAACCTTCACATGTGGTTGGGAGATTTAAATACAATGTAATATGTTATACAATAATTCAACAAATGTAGTTGGTTTCTAAAGAAAACTGTCAAACATTTTCATACAAAATACGTTCATTTCTTTACTAAAATTAATATTTTCAACAGCTATTTACAAAAATTAGTCACATTTTCCTATTAAGCTATCCCTTGTTATGTTCTCTGTATGTGAGAAATCTGTACAGTTGCTTTTGGCCACCAATGTTAGTTCATCTTGGCTCGATATTTGAACCTCTATTACAAAAATAGATTTTAAGTGTTCATCAGAAAGGTTCGCTCTACAATTGGATTTCACATTTGGACATTTTTGAGAAGTTGGTTCACAGATATGTTAACCCAAAAGCTGATAACATTCTATTTGTAAAGTGTTTTGTTCTCTTGAAGTTGTTACTCAAAGTTATTGTAAAGTTTGAAAACATTGATACAAATTATACAACAGCAACAAATTTTACATGTTATTGTAACAGTTGTGTGTTAAAATTGTACTATGTGCTGTTAAAATTGGAATATTCACAATTGTCTAAATTGGATCAGTATTTATATGAAAGTGCTAGTGAGTGTAATATAAAATAGTTTATAAAATAATATATATCTTTTTAAGTACATAGATGAAAATATTTGTAACTTATATATAAGAATCCAGTTAGAAGAACAAGTAAATTGAGTATAAACACTGTGCGGTTCAATGCACAATTTAATTTGCGTCAGCTGGGACTTGCGCGACCAACTAAATTAATCTCTAATAGATTAAAAAACTGCTGACAGCAGTGACAGCACAATGCATAGAGCAGTGATGTAGCAAAGCAAGTCTATTGGACTGTAGCACAAGGCTCTTTGAAGTGGCGGGGATTAGCTGGGGGAGGGATAAGACATTCAAAATTAATACCACATTTAAATTAAAATTTATTACATTCTGTATTATTAGATCTTGCTTATTTGTTGGGCCCACAATAAAACTTATTTTTTTATAAAACAATAAAAATTTCAAGTAAATTTTTCACCATTTGATCCTCTTCGAAATGTCATCAAGGGAATGACATTTCTGTATCGTGCTTATGATGTAACTAGGGGAGGGGATGAGGGGGACAGATCCCCTCCACCAAAGAAAGTCGTAAAAATTTTTGTTGTTATCAAATATATTGTAAAAGTTGTAGAATATGTACATGGTGTAAGTGATTGCTGGGTTAATAGTGTTCCAGAATGCCAGAATAGTAGATTCGTCGATTGTTAGTCTAATAGCAATTTTATAATTGTAATTTTAAACAAAAACTATGTACATACTTTTTCATGGGTTTGAAGATTAACTTTAATTAAGGAAATTAAATTATTTAGCTATACCAACTTTGTTCTGTTGTAATTTAAAATATATATTAGCACCCACTTCTAATGCAAATTGTTTATGCTAACAAATGTTAACCTGAGGGCTTTTTAAATAATATAAACTGATAGAGGTTGATTAACAGATATTTAGCACTGTTGTACTTTAAGTCCCATGTAGATGCATTCGCACTCATGTTTATAGCTTTACTTTATGTAAATATATATTAAAAAATAATTGTGAATCCTTGTACAGCAATTGCCACAGTTGTATGAATAGATTAACATCTAATAAAAACATTAATTGTAAAGTATATTAATGTAGATATTTCGAAGTAGTTTATTTAGATTTTTACACTTTGAAATTGTTAGTATTCTGTAAGATCAGACTGTTTAGATAATGTTTTACTAAGACATGTTAACTTTGTTAAAAACAAGAGCAAATGTCCATAGTCCTTAATCATTATGTCTTGAGTAAAAAGTAGGCCTAATTTTAAGATTGTCAACTCATTCTTGTTCCTCTACTACCCTTCTCAAAACCTTGCTGCTTTTAATCAGCGTAGTGTATGTCTCCACTATTTACTTAACCAATCTAATAAATTAATAATGTTATCTTTTAAAGGAATTTGATTACATGAATATGTTCCAACATTTGTGAAAGGCCAAATTGGGTTCTTTGTCATGCACTTCTTACAATAAAAATAATGTTTATTTAATCTTACCAACTACACTAAAGTTTTATAAAACAATAAATTCTGTATTTGGCTGAGCTTTAGCGAAGCCTTTTACTCGTGGGGCTCGAAACATTCCTTTCTGTCTGTCTGTCTATCCGCATGATAACTCGAAAACGAACTGACCTATAGACTTGAAATTCATGTTCATTTACAAATTAGCAACACTATTTTTGATGATGATGTCACTCCATAGGATTTGGCTGGGCGTTAGCGAATATTTTTTACATTTGTCTTATGAGGGAAAACAACAGAATAAATTAATTTGTTAAAAAATTAGAGTACAACCACAAGAGATAAAGTAAAAAAATAAATAATAGAATGGAAATTCGGTGGCAAGATTTGATTTCAGTGCACTCTTGTGTTATAATAGTTCCCTAGCTCAACAAAACTTTTGTTATTTAAACACTGTTATGAAACCTGAAACCAATGAACAAAAATGTGCATGTATCAAATGGCAAGAAATTTAATCTTAAAAAAAAATTCATCCGTAGATATTTAATTTTGCACTAAACGTAATTTCAACATAGTTGAATGAGCTCTATGATGCATGTCCAACAATGGAATTTGGTTGTTATATTAGTCTATTTATTTTTAGTCTAATAAAAAATGGATTTGAAATTTCAAACACAACCTCACAAAGCCTGTTACGCAACACATGGTGTGGCCTATAATACCTTATGATATACACTTATTGGTATTATTACTTTCTAAATTCCATCTTTTTAGTTGAAAATTACTAATATTGTATTGTTCCATACTGTATCAAAAATATTATAAGTGTATTACAGAAGCCGTGGTACAAAGACTTAAGATTATATATTGTTATGAACTTTGTTATGTTACTGATTTACTGAACTGAATACAGAATGAAAACTCTTTTAGAGGATGAAGTTGGTTTTAGTTGTTCTTAACTGAAATTGAATTTGGAAGGTTTGCTGTGTTGAAGAAGAATACTTCAGTAGTCTGAAAGTAAGACATTATGTGATACAATGTAATTTTAGGAAATATTATAGAGCCGATATTGTATTAAATACTTTACTGTTTATGTTTCAAGTTACATGAAACTGGAGGAAAATATATTTTTATGATTAGTGAATTCCCAGTTTTCTTTTTGAGTGCAAACATTGTGGTCAAGCAATGATGTTTAGATTTATTCAACTCAACAACTGTAGTCTCTGCTACAAGATCAAATCTGCTAAGTGGAATTCAGATGGATTATTTTAGAATTTTCTCGTTTAAATTTTAAATTCTTTAATATAATCAAACTGAGCTTGTTACTAACATGTTAAACTGATAACGTTTTTATCGCTTTAAACAGAACAAAAATTTACGTAGCACCACAGATCTGTGGCTAAAATGATACTTGTTAAAACCGTTTGTTTTGATTAGCTTTTCCAAAAATAATTAAATAAATGATCACTAGGGTTATTATGATTGTATAGCAAACAGTGTTTGACAGATTAAAATCTGTGTTAATATTAATAACAATATATTGGTGTGGATTCTGTATGTTGTTTATTTTATATAAAAATAAAACAAATATATGTCACTTCTTCTTTCATCCAGTAAATCTATTATCAAAACATCTTAAAACAATATTATTTTTATACAAGAAAAGTTTATTGTAAACAAACAAACAAAATTGAGAATGAATACACGATAAAACAATGCAATTGAATTAAGAACACAAAAAGCACTTCTATCTATCAGTGAACTAACCTCTTTTTATATCCAAATCGCTCATAATTGCTCACTCACTTGATTTCAGAACTGCTGATCTTTTCATGATGATATTGTATTTGAAAATTTTTATGTAAGAATGGACAATGGTGTTAATCTTTAGCTATAACTGGTAATAGTATAAAATGAAAGGGACAAAAGTGAATGACAGTTTAGGGTATGTTTTCAAAATGTGGATTTGTAAAAAAGACAGTAAAGTTTTTCACTGTGTTCTCTATAGATTTACTACATTAAGTCAAGTTTTCTTGTTTATATATTTATAGTAGGTAATTTACAGTATTTTTATACTGTTGTATCAAATAAAAAATTATATTAGTTAGTTTTTGATGCTGTGTTATTCTTCTAAACCTTGACACAAGTTTTGTATTTTTAATATGTTTGTGATGGCATGCATTCTTTGCGTACATCTGATATTTTAGAAATAAGATAAATGGATAAGTGTTATAAAGTTGGCACTGCAAAATGAAGCACAAAATACATGAATAAACATCTTAAAACTAATCCATATAAGAAAGAGAATTCAATGGCTTATTAGAAATAGATTACTAGTCATAAGAAATTATACATAATTAATTAATAATTTTTTGGGAGAAAACAACTTACTGTGAAACTAAATATAGAGATCATTTTAATAATTTATAATAGTAATAAGATGGTGAATTGAACATTTGAAATGAGGGACAAATCAATTAAAACTGTGAAGGAAGACAAACATGAACAGGAACTATAGAAAAGACACGAGAAGAAATCACAGATTAGGAAAGACCGAGAGCTTGCAATTACCATGAAGCAAGACGAAAACAAGGGACATAAATTAGTTGTCGAACATAAAGTGGGAAATGGAGATTATTCATGACGTAACCGTTCACTGGTGAGAACCGAAACAAAAAGGATTTACAGTGTGTAAACAGATGTAGGGAAGTATGTAGACAGAAACAATCTTACCAAAATTCAACACAAAAAGAATTTTACATTAATAATAATAATTACACAAGAATTTTAAGAAATATCAGAAAATGAAGCAAATAAGAGGTGTAAGAATGAACATTGATTTTTAAAGAGTTGATAGATAATGTAATGGGGAAGTGTATCAAGATGGTTGCAGCTAGTTCAGGAAGAAGTAACAATCGAACAGGTTGAAGAAGAAACGTTAAGCAAATATTGGAAAACAGATGAGAAAGGAATAAGGAAGATACAGATTGGAAGATCTCTATCAATAACCGAATATTTAATCTGTCTGATTACAAAAGTAACACCAAGGATGGAAGAAATTTCACTGGTGCATTTCTGAGTCCAACAACATATTTTTAAATTGCCATACAGTATCACCTAAAAAAGAAGACTTCTCATCTTTAGAATGTAGCTCCACTTGTCGGTATTCACTCTTCAAGTATGATATATCTAACGTGTTGTCTATGTAAGATAGTGAATAGCTGTCTTTCTTAGTTACCTCATTAGGTTTCCAATACTCGAACACAGAACTGCATTGAACCATCCTTCTTAACCAGAATTGGCTCTTCTAGTGAAAACCAGAGACTATTGGACTCCTTGATGATATTCTTCATCATGTCTTATAACAGCGCCATTACTACTTGGCATTTCACAAAAGGCATTGGTCTTGACCTCTGACAAATTGGTTTAGCATCACCAATGATATGTGTTTTTTTGACCAGCACGAATCTCTGAGTGTGATATTTTTTCCATCATTTCCAAAGCAACTACTCTCTAGGTCATATTACTCTTTTCAGTAGGCTCTAGGTCAAACCCTACAAATTGATCCCATAAGGAGGCCTCCTGCGAGATATGTTTCCTGACTAGTTTTATATCATTCATGCTTTTCATTAAGGTGATTCTAACACCTCTTGTCTTGCCTTCATAATAAAAGTATGTTCTGCTCCTTTATTACCTAATTCTAGATTAAATCTGAAAATAAACTCAAGGAGCTTCTCACCTCTCTTGTTTATGATGGAGCTGTCCCAGATGTATGTTTGGCATTGCTGTCACATTCAAGGATCAGTGCCACAATTTCTACCTCTGCAGTATTAAAAATCTTTCCACTTCACTTGGTGGACAGGTTAGATGAATTCAGAAAATTGTCTGAAGCAAAAATCGCCACTTTTACCTCTTGATGGGTAGCAACACCTTCCACTGACACAATATTTCTTGTTATTAGTTCTGCTATAGGAAAATCATTAAATTGTTTTGAGAGTATAACACATGCACTTGGATTTAGAAACCCAACGTTCTTGGATTAAGGTGATATCCAGGTCTGTTGAGATAAACCCATGAGGGCTCGGTTTAATTTTTTTAATATGCTAAAAACTAGCATTTTTGTTAAAAACCATTCTGTATTAATAATAAATGATCATGCATTTGAAATCTAATTAAATCCATTTTTTTGTCACTCAGAGAGGGTTTACCTTTTTATAAACAGGTTGAGGACTACTGACAACTATAACCGTCAACCTATGTAGGGTCTATACTAGAGTAAGCAAAATTATCATTAACAGGTTCCAAGGAGTAAAGAACACTTTTTAGTTGTATTTATTCAAAATGTGTTAGAACATCATAAAATAATTAAATAATGTATTATTTCCACCTTATAAGCTTTAAAACTGAATATTTTGTTTTTTAGAATTTTGGCAAAGTAGGATAATTTTCAAAACTTGGGTACTTGCAAAGTGTTACTTTACATTTAGTGCTCTCATAAACAACTTCTATTGTACACTCAAAGTTGTATTTGAATACACAAAGCAGCAGCGTTTTAGATTCCATCAGCTATCTTCCCTTGAAGGTAGATGGCACGGAAATGGTGACCTGACAAGCGTAGTGGCTGCTCCAGACGCTAATAAAACTTGCGGCCAGTGGCGTAGCGAAGGGGGGGTCCGGACCCCCCCCAAATTTTAAGACATATTAAAAAATAAACCATGGAGCAGAAGAAAAAAGGAGAGTTATCATTACTCTTGTCTACAAACATTAAATTGATTGATTTAATTGATTAAAGTGACCATTGTTTAAAAAATATAATTGTCCTTTCGTTTAAATCTTAAAGTATCAAACGATACTTTTGGGCTCGCTCTTTCGGATAGTGTAGTGTAATCACGTTATTTCTATGGGGTGCGGTCACGTGACGTCACAAAGTAACCTGAACCGAAACACGGCGAACAGTTTAAATTAGCGACCACTTCGTTAAAATTTGTCTTGAGGACGTAAAATGACTGCTTAGAATTAAGTTTTGACGTTGATTTTAGGTGTCATTAAAATGTAGACGTGTATATAATTATCGAAAAAAATATAAAAAATCACTTTCGGTCGGAAAATCTTCGTACACTTGAAAAACTCTACTTATTAGAACTTCAACTAATTTGGACTTCAGTGATTGAGGTAAATGTGGTGTTTTTGACTGAGTCAGGACGACGAGTTTTGTTATCATTAAACTGTACAATGTACCTATATAATTATATAAAAAAAAAAAATCACTTCCGGTCGGTAAATACCGAAGAAAAGCTCTCTACAGATTCAAGCTTTGACGATTTTGGATTTCACTGGTTGAGGTAAAAGTGGTACTTATAATTAATTATGTTAGGACGTTTATTTTAGATATCAATTGAACGCCGACTAATACCTATATAATTATCGAATTACCTATAAAATTACTTCCGGTCGGATAATACACCGGAAAAACTCTGCTGATAAGAAGTTCCGACTACTTTGGATTTCACTCACTGAGTTATTATTTCATTTTCCTTAGTATATTCCGATCAGAAGTGATTATTTTTGTTTTTTTCTCGATAATTACATATTTACTAGTCGGCGTTGAATTAATACCTAAAATCAATGTCCTAACATAATTATAAGTACCACTTTACCTAAACCACTCAACCAGTGAAATCCAAAATCGTCAAAACTTGAATCTGTAGAGAGCTTTTCTTCGGTATTTACCGACCGAAAGTGATTTTATTGTTTTGTTTCTCGATAATTATATAGGTAGTCGAGTACAGTTTAATGATAACAAAAATCGTCGTCCTAACTCAATCAAAAGTGCCACGTTTACCTCAATAACTTAAGTCCGAAGTAGTTGAAGTTCTAATAATTAGAGTTTTTCAGGTGTATTTTATTTCCGACCGAAAGTGATTTTTTTCTGATAATTATATACTACAGTGTAATGATACAAAAAATCGTCATTATAACTTATTCATAAATACCTCAATCAGTGAAATCCAAAGTAGCCAAACTTCTAATCAGTAAAGTTTTTCCGGTGCATTTTCCGACCGTTAGTTTGATCTGTACCCGAGCAACACTCGAAAATTGCCCTCCTTTTCTAAAGGGTTCTCGGCCATCAGTGGCCCAATGTCCCCGAGGGGGTATTTCATTTTCTCCACAGAATATAGTTGTGTCAATTATACGCTTGAGTGAAGCTCTGTTTTGTTCTTTTTCTTTTTTATGCAGTGAATCCAACATCACTTTGGTGCCTTCTATTCGGCCAGAATTGAACTTCGTAAAGTTTCTGTAGCTATTCAAGAAAATTTGTGGTACTAGAGTTGCTGTGAGAGTTTAATTTGCCTATTACATCTTTCCACATTACTAAAGCTCCATATTTTTGGTATTTACCTTACCAGTGAATAATAACACACTAAACGTCCCCCGGTTTCGGACCCCCTCCCCCCGAACGAAATTTCTGGCTACGCTACTGCTTGCGGCCTCTTCTCTCAGTGCAACATGTTTCCAATATTTGTCTGATGACATATATTTGGAAGTCCATGATGTGAAGCTTTGCACTTCATTGAGTTGGGTTTTTGATTGCATGTAATGCCTACAAATTCAAATAGTACAAATAACCTATAAATGAACTTGCCACGAGGAAGTGACAGGACATTTGGTAGCAAAGCTGTGATCATATATTCTGACAATAGGAGCACCTTACAGCAATAATTACTTTAAACACTTCACAGCCTAAATAGTATGTAAGAACACCACTAAAGAACACAAAACAGCCGTAATATTGATTATTTGTCCGTGATGGACGGTTAAAACTATATTTACATTACCCTTTTAGGATCAAACTGCTATAACCGTCAGTAAGTACTCTTTTGGAACCACTTTCAGCTACTCCTCAACAGGTTAATAAATATTAGCTACTAACATTATTATTCTTTGAAGTCTCAAGAAATACAATATAAATATAAGTGGTTGAAGAATAATCAAGTAGTGAAACAATTCCTTTTACTTAGATTCCTCCTCTTAAATATATTTTGATACAAAACAGCCTATTTTAATCAGTACCTTGAACAGTTTTTGAGATACTGATTATATTAAAATCATATAAGAACTATTCTTTCACCAAAAAACTTTAACTAAGTTGGCCAGCTTAGCACACTATTTCTTTCCATTATAGTGGCTGTTTAAACCTTTTTTAATGTGCAACTCCATCATTTGTGAACCTAGAGAAAAAAAACTCAAGACTTGTTCTGGAATGCTAACAACATTTCCTAAACTTTTTTTATCTTGAACAGTTTTTGAGTTATGTAAATCCTAACGGAATAAATTAGCAACACTTGTATATCAACTGTCACAAAATCTACCTACTTCTTCCAACTGAGCCGGAAGGACTATTTTAATCATGTCCTACTATAGCAAGATTTCATAACACCAAAATTTTAATATGCTGAATTCAAAGAAGACAAATATAAATTTGATCTACAAGACTCATAACTATTAATGCTATCAAGTTGAGGAAACTGATATATTACATTCTTATTTGTAAAGTGGACTTTTTATAAACTCTAAAAAGTTATATGACTGTACTTTGAACAATAATTGGTTATCATTTTTTTAACAAAACTAATCTAATAGTAATTTATTATATCCATATTATATTATAATATAATGCATACCAACAATTTTGTTTTTCTAAAGAAGATTCATGATGGAACCGGGTCCTGGCGACCTCTCTCACATGCTTAACGTCTCATTTCAAACGTCTGCTACATTAAAAAAATATACACCTATATTACCTCAGAAATAATTTTTGTCTGTTTGGGTAGTATTCACCCATTTATGTGAGTAAAAAAAATATTTTGAGTGTTATTGTGGATTGTGATAACCAAAAATATGGAGAGATGCACGGTTTTATGTTTAAGATGTAGGTTTTTTTCACTTTAACTTCCAAAAGTAATGATAATACAAAAATTGTTAAACAACATTTTTGTATGTCTCTTGAAGGACGACATACAAAACATTGAGAGTTCTAAGTTGATAATTAAAGGTGTAATTAATTTTTTTGTAAATCCTTATGAAATCGATGAGTTATTATTTTGAAAATACTGTATAATACTGTACATAGTGGTCATGAATACTGATTAGGATTTGTGTTAAATAAATTTTCAACCATCCCACAAATACAAGATATTTTAAAAGAGTTTTAGGTGATTACAAAGGGTGCAGTGGCTGCTTCCTGGGCTGGGAGTACAGGTGACAATAGTGGCCGAGAGTCATCATTCCCCAAAGGTCTATGAAGTTGACATACCCAACTTGTAACTTTACCACACTTCTTTTAATATCCATCATATGTTCTTTATTAGTTCTTGTTTGTTCTGGAAATTTAATTAGTTCAGCAATATTATTATTTTTAAGCCCTGATTGAGGTCACTTTTACAGCTTAACGCGTAGCTATCCAAATTTGAATGACAATTAGGTTTTTGGTATATGCACTCATAAAGGGCGCCTCACACCAAACGTCCATCCATCCACTGGACGGATTTGTCTTGGACGTCCATGGGGTACTACCTCACACCGCAAACGTCCACCCAGCGAATAGATGGACGAACTTGTTTGCATCTTGTCTTTCACTTGATAAACTCTGTCAGAGAAACATTGAAGTAATGGCATTTAGTGTACATTGGTGTAACAGTGATTTTGTGAGAAGTGTACCATGGACTGCTGCTGACATTTCCAGCTGTGATGACGAAAATACAGCCCTACTGTGTTCAGTTAGTAAATAAAAACTTTGTGTGCACCCCATTAATAAAAAAATTAAAGGATTTGGTGATTTCCACCAATTGATGCCAGATTTAGATGGAGACAAAGAGAAATTCATACAGTATTTTAGACTAAGTAAAGAACAATTCCGAAGAGGTTTTGACATTTATAGAGAATGATATAAAAGAGGGGAAGACACAAATTACAGGAAATCAATCACAAAGAGAGAATGGCTAGCTGTATGCTTGAGGTAGACTTTTTAAACTATTAAGAACCAGCAAAATCCCAAAGATATTTTTTAGTTAATATCGGCAAAAACCAATTCTGTACATTCATCAAAACTCAAAATTTATATTTTGCTTTCTAAAATAAAAGACAAGAAATGTGTGTATATATATATATATATATATATATATATATATATATATATATATATATATAGGTTTTTACTGAGCATCCAACCCATCTGTCCAGTGGATGAATGGACATACAGTGTGAGGCGGCCTTATAGCATTGGTTCCTGTAAGTTCTCAAGAATAAATTATTATATTAGCAATATTAATCATTTTACACGCTTAATTCAATGTGTAAGCCAACTTCGCAGTATGAAAAGTACATAGATATTAAATAGATATAATCATATATTTTAAATACCTATTGTTTTTTTAGTTTCTGCAAGACTATCATTAGTTCTCTAGAAAGCAAATTTCACAACATGAAAAGTAGCTTATCCATAATTAAAACTCAAATTTAATTAGGGCTTCGTTTTAACTGCAGTTGATTTTTTGGTAGTACTTGTTCATTCTCTTATAACAGAAACCACCAGTTGCCCGCGGCTTCGCACGCAATTTCCCGTTGAAAACAGTACACTGTATTCACTTATTCTTTTTCTATCACATTTTAAGCATTGCTGAGATAATTGATAGTTGTTCCTTCATGAGCCTCTTGGGCGCATTGTGTAGGTGGTACATATTCCTGCCTCTATCATTCGTGCTTTTTGCTAGGTGTTGATAAGTTATTCAGAACAATAAATGTATATGGATGAATCTCCGTAAACTAATTAGGTTATAAAGAATCAAATTTAGTCTGTTAAAATTACTTTTCTGTCTAAGATATTTCCAGTATTATTTAGGAGTGTGCCTTCAAGAAAATGTATCAAAGAAACCCAATTTCGATCATAAAGTGTCTTCTTTCAGCTCTTTTCATTTAACTTCGATGTAACCAAATTCGATAACCTTATGTGCAAACATTCACGGATTTGTACAATGAGGTTATTTTCATAATAGTGTTTAATAGTATTTTCATTGCATTAGATAGTTTATTGATCATTGGTGCAATCTGAATTTAAAATTAGGCAATGACGTCCTCTATGCAACCTGCATTACACTACTGATCAAGCACTTTACAATAAACATTTTCGGAATTTTAAATGTAAACAAATGTTTCTGCCTCTTTGATGAACTTCAGCTGAAAGTATTAACAGCTGTTAAGTATCAGTTCGCTTTGTATTACGTGTCGTAGCGCAGTCTGTCGGATCAAATATAAAACACTCCAACATCAACAACAATGTATAATTAAAAGATTAATTAAATCTATGTTTCCCTCTCTAAAAGTATGCCTATGTTACTTCCAGGAACGTGTAGAATCACTGTACAAAATTTCACGATGTTTCGTGCATTGGTTCCAGAGTTATAACGGAACATACAAACAAACATTCGCATTTATATATATAGATAAACATATTACAATTTCAATTCAAAGTAAAAAAGTATAATGAGTATAAAACCAAATCAATATTCACGTCCAGTACATAGGGTATCATAGAGTACTTTCAAAATCTTAACAATGCACTTACATATTTCCTTTTGTATAGTCTTTTGAAACACAATAACACCCTGGTCCATTGGTTGTATCAACAAAGTCTTTTTGTGGGGCAAAAACGTAGCTTTAATTTCACCACATTGAATTTCAGACTCAGAGGGGTATTGTCCAAACATCACGAAATAGCAAGTTTTTTTTTAAAGTACTTTTTCACAGCTTGTAAAAATTAAAAAAAAAACTGCTTTGAACAAATTACAATACAGTGCAATCTCGCTAATCCGGCAGTATATCGGGATTGGTAGTGTCGGATTAATGGATGTATGGGTAAAAACGTACAAAAAACATACAAATGTACATTTAAATTTATTAGAAACCAGTTAAAGTATAGTTTAACATAAGTAGAACGCAAAAGTACAATTGGAAAATAACTAAATACACAATAAAACGTAATAAACGAACAGTACAGTATGCCTAATCTAGCTGTGAAATAAACAACGGAAGGATACAATACAAACCGAAGGGCATTGACCCGACCCGTCATCGCTCGCACAGTGCCGGATTACTGGACGTGCCGTATTAGCGCACGGCCAGATTATAGAGACTGCACTGTACATCAAAGTGGTAAACTGGTAAAGCCAACGTATTTATGTTTATGAAAGCTCTAGGATTTTTAGACTTGTCGATGACAATTACCACTAGCATTGCTATGTGTAGCAAAGATGAGTCGTTCTTTCACTAGTTTTGTTCTCGAGATAGTTTCATTCAATGAAACAAGAGTTTTTTTCAGTAGCATTTTATAGTTGAGACCTGATTTATCAGTGGTAGAGAGTTGATCTGCTACAAGTTTATTTTCTGACAGAAATTTTTTAAACTTTTCAATGAACTCTTTAAGCAGCATCATGATCGGCTGACAGTTTTTCACTAGATATAACAACTTGCCTAAAATGATCACTCAAACAAAGAAAGACTGCAGACTTATGCCTGTTGTGACACAAAAACACTAACAACAGATAATGCTGGCATGCCACTCAGCTTAAACCACAAATAGATATAGTAGGATGACCTGGAGAGTTGGATGATCCAAGGTCGGATACTGGAGGTGCTACTGTTATTGGAATATTATATTTTAGCCAGCATGCAAGCTTTTGTTTTTTTATTAAATCAATTACCTGTCACTACCATGCATGGCATTTGATGCTTGTGAAAGAACTTTGTTAATAATTTTTCCTTTACTTTACATTCTTGTAAATTTTCATAATATATTTTAATTGTAAAAACATTTGTGGTTCTTCTATATATCATAATAATAGAATATAGTTTAAAATAATAAACATCCATAAATTTTAGAAAATAATTTTTTAAGTAAACATCTTACAAAATGTTAAACAAAGTACTATAAAGAAATGGACAATATTTTATAACATGTTATATACAGGGTGAATAAATAAATCCTGTATACTCATAAAAACTGCCTGTTAAGAAGTTACAGAAACAAAACATTTGTCCTAAAAGGAATTCGCAAATTTTGACAAAGCTAAAACTTAATTCTACCTAGTCATATTGTACAAATTCAAAAACTAATAAGCAAACCAATGCTTTTTTCATACCAACAAGCATTACAGAACTTGAACAAATTATCTTGTTATTTTCAAATAAATATTCAAAAGACTATCATGGTGAGGTGCTGATGCCAGTCACTCAACTTGCTAGACTGTATCCAATTAAACATCTCGTTCATTTAATCGATTCCTCATTCAATAGTGCAGCTTTCCCAGAGATATTAAAAATATCCAGGGTTAAACCTTTATTTAAAGATTGCCTGCCTGTCTGCTTAACTAACTACAGACCAGTTTCTATGTCTTCTTTTGCTAAACTTTATGAGTGAGCTGTGTTAACTCAACTTATAAATATTTTAAAATTAATAGTCTTTTTAATCAAGAACAGCATGGTTTTTGCCCTGCGAAGTCAGTGATTAGTGCTGCTACACAACTAATAGAGTCAATTATTGATTCTATAGATTAGGGTAAAAAAACAACTGGAATATTCTATAGATGTAAGTAAAATTTTCTGTAGTGTACTGCATAGTGATTTGTTTGATGCATTGCACAAATTAGGTGTTAGAGGAAGGGCTCTTAATTGGTTCAATTCAATATCTGGTGAAAAGATCACAATGTGTAGAAATTATGAATTATAACAACTAACCCGTGTTAAATCAAACTATAAACCTGTGAAATATGGAGTCGCACAGAGATCTATTTTGGGTTCCCTACTTTTTTTATGTTACATCAAAGGATTACCTCAAGCAAGCCAATTTGAGCAAATTTGTTTGTATGCAGATGATATCAATTTGAAAATATCAGGAAATTCAATTAAAGACATAGAAACCTCAGCATTTGTCAACCTTTCATATCCCAACCAATATCTAAGTTCAAGAAATTTTCTATTGAACCCATTGCTGATATTTACAATATTGTATATGACGCAGTTACTTTTTGTAATATATAATAATAATATTAAATTAATATTGATGTAAGTATTAGCAACATTATAATACATCATAATAAAGGGATTGTTTAGCAGATATGAACAATAAAGGGAAAAACCTGGTATTCACTATCATAATGGAAAGTTCTTATTTGTAGGTTGGGCTTTGGACTTTACTTGATGTACATCTTAAATTACACTTTAAAACCATTTACATCTTGACCTATGCTTACGTTAAATTTTTTCCTAAACTACTTGTAGATCATCCTCCATTGGATGTCAAGTGACTTAATACCTTAAAAACTATTTCTTAAGCCCAGTATTAATTTATTAAGTTTAAAATTTAATTTTTACAACTTAGGCCAAGACAAGAATATCAATCCATTGAGAAAGCAATTAACCTAGCCTCTCTAGGACTGAATGTTAGAATTGATTTTGGAAAGAATGCATGCGTACACTAAAATATTAATATAAGTTTAGATACAGATAAATTAGTCAATTGTTCAGGACATTTTAGTCTATGTGGTTGCCTACAATAGGGTTTCTTGCTTTCTCCAAATAATTTTATTTAATTTTTTTAGTATATATTTACAAATTTTTTTAGGAAAAAAACAAAAAATCAAAAGCAACTGTCAATATTCTATTACTTTAATGTTTATCTGTTTAAATAATTTCTTGTTCAAAACAGCACATTGTTTTTTACATGGAAAACAAGTTTTTGTTTGATTACTGAACACATTGAATACGGAGCCTGAGTGTAGGTCGGGCTCTGGTACTTAATTCAATACATTTAGGTTTCCGGTAAAAAATCGGGTTTAGCTGTTTCAGACTATTTCCTATGTTATATTGTTTATATTTATACATCTTTTTTAAGACAAGTAACAGTTGTGCAGCTGTAAAAATAGTATTTTCAACTATTGCACAACTGCTTAGTTACGAGGGCTGTTCGGAAAGTTGATTACGTTTTGCGCTGTGGCCGCCAGGGGCGGGACTAGCGCGGCCATCTTGGTGTCAGGACGTCCCACCGCTCAGTGGCTATCCAGCCGTACTAGCGGGAAGTTCGTGTTGTAACGCGTCTAGTCACAGTGCCTGTTTGAAATGTCTGCCGCAATTGAAAATCCCGCCAACTGTGAGGTGCGCGCAGTAATTAGGTTTTTGACTGCCAAAAACTGTAAGCCTATAGAAATCTATCGGCAGTTGTGTGAAGTTTATGGGAACAACATTATCACTGAAGGTGGAGTGCGACAATGGGTCATTAAGTTTAAAAATGGCCGAACAATTGTTCATGACGAAGAGCGAAGTGGAAGACCCAGCATAGTGACTGACGAACTTGTTGAGAAAGTTGACGCAAAGGTCCGAGAAAATCGACGGTTAACCATAACGGAACTCTCGCTTAGTTTCCCTCAAATTTCACGAACTTTGTTATACGAAATCGTCACTGATAAGCTTGGCTTCCACAAGTTTTGTGCAAGATGGGTACCGAAAATCCTGACCGACGTCCACAAAAACCAGCGCATGGCTGCAGCGTTAACAATTTTGGATGCTTACGACAAAGAGGGTGAATCACTACTCGATCGCATCGTAACTGGCGATGAAACAT
Source organism: Homalodisca vitripennis (assembly GCF_021130785.1). Taxonomy (NCBI): domain Eukaryota; kingdom Metazoa; phylum Arthropoda; class Insecta; order Hemiptera; family Cicadellidae; genus Homalodisca; species Homalodisca vitripennis. The sequence goes on from NC_060208.1 coordinate 55,809,781, forward strand.
GGGTGAAACATGTTAACTGCGAGACCAAATTGCAGTCAATGGAGTGGGGACACACAAGTTCACCTCACAAACCAAGAAAATGTTTGCAAACGATGTCGGCAAAAAAGGTTATGGCGACGGTTTTTTGGGACAAGAAAGGTGTAATTCTTGTTGATTTCCTCGAACGAGGCACTACAATCAACTCAGAAAGGTATTGCCAAACATTAAACAACCTCAGAAGAGCGATCCAAAACAAGCGTAGGGGAAAGTTGAGCTCGAAAATTCTGTTGATTCACGATAACGCTCGACCTCACACGGCAAATCGCACACGTGAAGTTCTCGAATCATTCCAGTGGGAGTTGTTTCCTCATCCACCATACAGCCCGGATCTTGCACCAAGTGACTACCACTTGTTCCCAACAATGAAGAAGTGGCTGGCAACGCAGCGCTTTGACGACGACACAGAGCTGCAGCAAGAAGTGACAAACTGGTTGAAGACACAGGCGGCAGAATTTTATGAGGAAGGCATTGTCAAGCTCATCCATTGATATGATAAGTGCCTAAATTTGAATGGCGACTATGTTGAAAAGTAGTATTTAAGTGTGGCTTTCATATGTATGTAATAAAAATTGTTTCCTATACTTTGTTAATTTTTAATTCCAAAACGTAATCTACTTTCCGAATAGCCCTCGTACATAACCGACTCAGTGATGCAATCATTGTTATTTATAAACAAAGTTCCACTGTTACTGAATAAAGTGATAAATGTATGATTTAGTTTATTTTGATTGGTTCCTTAGTGATAAAAGTTTTATATTTCTTGATCATTGTGTAAAATGAGTAATCATTTAGACAAAATAATGGCGCGCATGATAATTGATATGATGTCAGATTCTGAGCACGATTTGGAGGAGGATTATCGTATTTTAATGAAAATAAAATATCATCTGCGATTCAGTTAAAAGAATCTTGGGTCAAATTTATGATTCTGGATCGTAGGGTGAGTTTCTCAACGACAATGATCCTGATGCAGATTTTGAGGTTAGGCCTAATGATCAAGACGTGAATGATGCTGAGTATGATTATGATAGGCCTTCCATAAGTACTAACATGAATATTTTCTATCTTTTATGTTATTTTATATCAAAAACACATTTATAGAACATTAGGTGGTTGAAAAATAAAACGTTTATAAAAAGTTACAATTTTTCAAATTTTATTTTTTTCCATAATTTTGTTTAATTTATAATTTTATTCAAATAATTATTTTATCATAAAAAGGCACATTTTCTAAAACTGTGTGTTCCCCTATTTAATTTAATATATAATGTGTTAGGTTAAAACAATGTCTTCATAGTAGACTCTTGGAGCAATTGGAAATTCTTTAAATATTATTAAATATTAATAAAAACACTACTTTTCCAAATTGTTTATTATTTCGGGCGAGGCCTTTCAAAACCAAAGGTTTCATCTTCAGGCAACTCCACAAAAAAAGTAGTGTTTTTATTAATATTTAATAATATTTAATGTCTTCATAATTAAAAAAAAATTTTAAATCACACAAAATTGCCAGTATACTGAGTAAATTCATTGTTATAGGCTTAGGGTTCATTGTGTTAATTATAAAGCATAATAACAAAACAATTAAAATTTACTTATGTTTTCATTTTTTTATGAGTTTATGACAAGCTCCTGAATTAGTTGTCTAGGAGATGAGATAAAACTGCTTGTTACATTCAATTGTTATTATTAAAATAATTAAAACAGACTATTTACATTACATACTAGATTATTTACATTACATACTATGACCATTTATTTACTTTTTATATTTCACTTTTGTGTGGTCTTTGAGTATCTTTGATATCTAAATATCTGTCCAAGTATCTGTCTCTTTTGAAGTACACAAATTGTCTTGTTCCATGAGGTAGCGGAAGAATTAAAAACTCATTCAACAACTATAAACAGTTAAACGCTAAACATTTATAACAAGATACATAGAATATAAGCAGAACATTGATTGAAGTGATGAAAATTGAGCATACGGCAAAATGTAAGAAATGACATAACAAGCTATGTTATTAGCTGTGGTTTCAGTGTGCGAACATAACGAATCGAAACAGAATGATTGCTCATAAGGATGCAGGAGGACACAAAACTTGTGTTTCATAAGTAGACTGTTTTGACTGAATAATAAAACTGATCTTTAAAAGGTTGGTATTTTGAATTAAGATTTTTACAAAAAGTATATCATTCAATAAATAGGTATCACTGTTGAAAATTGACACTAAATATAAATAAAGAATGATAATAGGTTCTTTGTTAAAACATTTAAAATAAGCTATATGATACTTTTTTAATAGTAGTTAGTCTATAAAACCAATAGAACACAATGGGTACTAAATATAAAACAGCTGTATTACATCAAAAATGCAAAATTTAAAAAACCCTGAAAAATTAAGTATCTAGTCTAAAATAGTATTTCCTTTAAAAATTTTGTATAGGTTAAATTTTAAAAATGTAATTTGGTGTTGGGATATATTACTTTTACCAAGAGTGTATGTTCTTCCAGTCTGAGTAACGAGATTTACATTTGTGATTATGTCAACAATCTAATCTCACAGGTAGATCATTCTACTACCCTAGGTACTCACATGTGGATATCCGAGTATTCAGTCAAGAAGAATAATAATATCTAGGAAGAGTGAAGGTTCTCCCAGCCAGAGTACTCAGATTTACTTTTGTGATAATATCCACACCCTACAAGTAGAGGATATCAGATTTCAGACGCTACACTAAGAGGAAGGTGAAATGAGCTGAACTCAACATTCCTATTGAATCAACCCTTCCTACCATAGCTATGTTATGTGTATAAAACTTGGTTGCTCCACCGTGGCTTTGGATCATGGCATTTTGGCCACTTTTGGTAAATGGATCACCATCCTAGTCTGTAATAAGTTTTTAAACCCTGTATAACTTCCAAAAGCTCTAATTCAAATCTGTTATATTGATTAATTTTAAAATGTTTAAAAACTGCATCACAGACTGAAAAATCATAATAAAATTAAAAAATGTAATGCTCTTGCACCGATTGAAAACAAAAGTGTAAACGTAAAAAAAAGTTTATTTAGATACATATTTGAACTGCATCATTGTATAAAATTATTTAAATACACATTGCAACTGCATCTTTGTACAAAATTATATACATATTACAACTGCACCACTGTACAAAATTATATCACAAGTTGGACAGCCATGTCTTTGTAAAAGAATTCAATCAGCAACAGATCTGCTACTGGCTGCTGGCTCAGGTCAGAACTGAAACCTGTGAGCTACTGATGGGTCGATCAACACACGCACCTGGGAGGCCACCCAGCGCACTCCCAGCTTCTTGGGTGCAGAGGCCGCAACAATACGCAGCTTGTCTCCTGTAAGCAAACAAACCTGTAATATATCATTAAGGGACGAGAATGCCCAAGTTGCTATCTTATTTTGGAAAAAGAATAAAGCAAAAGTAAGAAGTAAAGCAAAAATTATAAGAAAGGTACATTAATAAATTTTAAAAATAAGCTATGTAAATTGTAAAACAAACTAATATAAATGCATCAACATATTTAAGTGGATATCTTTAAATGCATATGAATTCCTAGATTTGGTTACAATCATTCATAAATTACAGCAACGTTTTGAACTAATTAAAAAATAGTTTTACAGCGCTTTTAAACAAAATTCTATAGCAGTGTCAGTTTTGGTCTATGTTATACAATAACCGAGATAAAATCTTTTTCATAAATAGGAATGACAGTAAGCAAATAGAGTAGCAATTGCAGTGTCTACAAGAACTTTTTGATGTTTCAACATGGACGCAATAGAAGGAGATGCAATTAAAATAAGGCCATACACAGAGATGTCTGTGTGCAATCAAATGTGAGTAGGGCACAGGAAGAATTACTGGTAGAAATAATATCAATATAGCAGCATGTTCCCTCCAATTCCAAAATATTTCCTTTGGTTTGATATACTTTATGCTCCAGTATTGTTGAAAACTGCTTCTACCAGCTGAACTGACTCCTGCTGCTTATGCCAGTTGAGTGCATAAAGGAATGACAATATTGTCCTCTTAAATTCCAATAAACAAATCTAAAGCAAATAACACACTAAAAATGGGACTAATTGAAATTTTGTAACAAGAAAATTGTTAATTTCTATTCAGCATATGGCACAATAAATATAGGGCATGTAAAACTTCTTTTAAAACTGAAATATTTCACTGTATTCCGTAACTGTGCACCCCTGTGCCGTCTTTCACCGCCCCCACCCCCTCCATACCTACCCCATCCCTTACCATGACATCTACTAGCCAGCCCAATACAATAATAGACATACGTTAATTTACACCTCACACATAATGGTCCAAGGTGTGATTTAACATAAGTGTAGCATATTTTTACTGTACTTTGTTGTTTTATCTACAATGAAAATATATAATAACATTTGCAAATATTTCAACGTTAGTTGTAAAGTTTGCATAATAAAATATGGAAACAACTCAGAATTTTTTTTAATTAGGCTTGTTTATTTTTCCCTAAGATTATATACAACAATAACTACAGTAAAAAATAGAAAAAAACCTAATGGATTTAAAAAGTTTCTCTTATGATTAAAAAAATGATCTTTAGCTTATTTAAATAAGGTTTTCTTTTAGCTTGCCTATGGGTGAAATCTTCAATCATTTCATCAAAACAAACTGTTTGTTGATTCCAATGCAAAGCACTGCCGCACAAACAGGTTGAATGTAAAAAATTTAAATATTTGGAAAAGGTTTCTTAACTAGTAATTATTTTTAAACCTGCCATCGCTGGTCCAAAGCTCTTATGAGAAATGGTCAAATATAATTTTAAAAAGTGATTACACCTTCTTCCAGTCCTGGTCGCAAATGAACCATGCACGAACATAGCAGCATCGCACTCGTCAGTCTGACAGTTTGTGTGTTTGTGAGTAGGTGCCCATCGAGGCATATTACAAAAATCTGTTGAATTAAATCAATGTTATAAATTAAAGTTTTGGATAGAGGTTTACAAAAATACATGCCCAAGATTACTAAGAGCTTCATATCACGACCAATACTAAACTTATTGAACTGCCCTACAGTGAGGCAAGCTGACCTAAAAAGCTGGCATTGAATGAAAAAATTAAAGTCTATTTAACATTTTCTCATTAGGCTATTTTCTATTTTCCACATTCTATAGCATAATATAAATAACTGTTTCAGTAAATCTTTATAGATCTATAATTATGCGTTTTGGTGAATAGAGCAATGTTACCCCCTCCCCAAAATAGAGGTTGGAGGTACAGTAGACTTGGTAATTCAAGGTATACATGACCGAGCCTACCTCCAATTATATATAACTCGATATTACACAAAGCATTGTAAGAAAACAGGTTGTTAATTAAAACCACTGGTTGTTGTAGCTTAAGTAATGAATGATTACATTTTATTAAAGCAAAATTAAAGTATAAAAGATAAAAGACAATCTAATTTTAAGTACGGTAGACAAGTTTTAGTTTAAATAACTGCTAATAGTTTTATGTTACAACGCTTGCAAGCAGTGATATCCTGCCAACATTGAAGTAATATAGTGCCGGCTGCAGTTGCTTCTGTTTGCTGTTCTACATAGCGTAAAGCTGTGTCTAGCGCCGTGTAACCTTCAGTGTGAGCCATTGCCGGTACAATTGCACAATTTCTTTCTCACAAGTCAGTCACATAACGAACTATGCGCCCTACTGAACAGCCTGCCCAATCCTCACAATTCTTACACAGTGTTTACAAGTATTATTTATCACTATATTTTTTTCTTTTACCACAGAGTACATCAAACTACCGAGACTCTATTGCAGTTAAAAATGTCTAAAGTACACCCCTATATAAATTTGTCTTAATAATACAAGAAAAGTAACACTTGAAAAAATTAGTTTCATACCATACTAAACAAAATGGTGGCATTTTTCTTAACAATACATAACAAAATCGTATTTTAAAAATGTATATACTTATTTTTATCAGTTATATGTATAACTAAACTAACTTTCACACTAATTTTAGGCACACTACTATTCTACATAAAGCGTTAAAGAAACTATCCCAACTAACATTATTAATGTAAAAGTGAGTTTGTTTGTTTGTTACACTTTCATGTGTATTATTCAACTGATTGAACTGAAATTTTACATGGACTTTCTTAGGATCCCTGGTTAACATATAACTAGGGATTCTTATTCTTATTTTAAACATCCCTCCAGGCTACTCACCACTGGTCTCTAAAGTTGTGAAAAATCCTATCTTGGTTTCTAAAGTTGTATTACAGTGAACATAATATATTATTAATTTAAAGAACCTGTTAAATCTAATCATCTGTTCTGTGAAACATTATTTTATGACAGCGCAACTAAACACTATTTTCATTTTTTTAATTTAAAGTGGGAAAGCATAAGATAAGCTTGGCAGTAACAACTCTTCTTATTTTAACCTTTTTTGCAAACTGAAGTAGGCTTCTCAGATCGGTGTATGTATGAAATGAAATTATTTATTCCCGCATTTTTTTACAATAAAAAGAACAAAAACTCTTTCTATGTAATATGCCTGTGTATGTATTTTCTTGATTGTGGCAAGAAGGCAAACTCAATATTGGCGTTAGAAATATAAATCACTCGAACCAAAAGTGCTTATATACATGCAAAGCCTACTAAATTGAGTGCTAAGGTAAGCTCATTCTACCAGATGTTTATTGCATTACTTTGTAAATGACAAAACTCCAAATCCAGGTGAGGGCATCCTCACATATTATAGTGGAAATGTCAAGAAACACAAAACAGAGGAAACAACGTGTGTATCTTTCGGCCTCCTATTTGCTGAACGGTAGGAGATTATGCCTTTCACCCACCATGGGTTAAAATCAAGTAATGATGATAGGTTTTTATAGTAATATTAAAAGCATGTATTTTTTTTAGGTAAGCACACTTTTGGGAATCAGTCTGTGTACTGCACATGCATACTCACAGTCTGTATCTATTGGCAAGCCACAGATGCCATAACAGCAACAATAAATTGTGTTCATCTGTTTTTTAGTATCTGATATGCCTCCATTGATTGAGAATCCCACTGACTATGAAATATGCAGTTGATATTTATTTTCACACTGCTAAAGCCGTGACAGCAGCCACAATTCACAGTCAGATTTGTGAAGAGTACGGACTGAACATTATGAGTGACGAAATATTACACAACTGGATCAGAGCTTTCAAAGATGGCCGAAAAAATGTTTATGACAAGGAATGAAATAGGTGACCCTCAATGATTACTGATGATTTGGTGCAGAAAGTGAAATAAAAAATGAAAATATGCAGACACTTCACAGTTTTTTTGTTATCAGAGGAGTTTCTTCAAGTTTCAAGAATTATTTCCTATTATATAGTTACAAACATTAAAAATATTAGAAAAGGGATCGTTTAGCTGCATGAAAAAGGCTGTCTACATACTTCAAAACAAACTTAAGATCTCATCACTAAATTTAATCACCCTCCTTACAGTCCCATAATAGTGCCCAGTGATTAACATGTTTTTGTAACTGCAGAATTCTCTTAGAGCAGTGCCATAATGACTTTAGCATCAAAACTACTGTGTTGCAGTGTCTGTTAAATCACGTAGCAAACTTTTATGAAAATGGTATACAAAAACTCGTTATTCAATATAAATGCCTTAATATTGGGGGCATTATATAGAAAAGTAGTTAAGAGTGTAGACTTCCAAGTTAAAATAAAAAAACTATTACAAAAAGTTATTTTTCATACAACATAACGGCTCTTACTTGAAAAAAAAACATGCCTTGTATATCAAGTTTTAAGAACATTTTAATGACAATGAAAACACAAATGTTTAAAAATATCCTCTTTTAGTGATATGAAACAATTTGAAATGTCAACATACCTTCCTTAAAAACGGTCGTGAGATCTTCATTAGCCAAGTTACGATCAAAAAGCAGAACGTGGCTGCGATGGAACATTACACTCTCCCACACGTTCTTCTTGATGGCCCCAAGAGCCAAGCCGTACTCAGCATTAATAATTTTCATTACTTGTCCCTCGCCGCGGAGAAACAGTAAGTGGGGGTTTGAAGTAATCTGTATATCAAAATGTATTTTAAAGTTAAACTACAAGTTATTACGATCATGCCTATATTCATCCTGTGATAAGTAAAATGACATTGCTCTGCTCCAATGAATCCATGTTGTTTCCCATGGGCAAAAAGGGAAATGAATGAATTTCATTCAAGCATATCAACATAATAATTAATGTTACGTTACAGTACTGATATTATTTAGTCTAAAAATACAACATGTAAATAACAAATCTCAGTAGAGCCCTGTCTGATTTGATCTGTCAAACAAATGATGAGTATGATAAAAATATGTACATCACGAATCTCCTTGGAGGTATTGGCATACTTGCAGAATTTGCTTTTATTATATTAACTGAGTAAAACTTGGGACTTAATTTTAAGAAAATAAAAAAAAATGTTTATCTTTATAATGTATTGTACATAGTAATAATTTATTTTTTTAAGTTTTTAATGATTATATAGCAAAAATTAAAATCTGGATATCAGTATTATGTATAAAAAGTTTTCCCTTCAAGTATCATCAATAAAACTTCATTACCAAAGATCAAATTGTATATCAATTGAAAGGTCTTAGTAACATAAAAACAATAAAAGAATTACGGTAAAACATTAGCAGTCATTTAATCTTTTTTGACATAGTAAAAAGCAAATTCATACATAGTTACAAAACATTTGAGACACAGTAACAGATAGACAAATATATAAAATTAAAAAAGTACATACAGATAACAATAAGGAAATAAGATAACAAATTAATTAAGACTGAATTATATGAATTCAAGAGAAGCAAGATATAAAGATAAGATACATACACTTTCACTATATTATCAATGTAGTGAATATTCATTCAAATATCAATTCACTAAATCACTACCACGGGTGAATTGATAGTAAATTCAAGAAAGTATTACTTTCAAAACTGGAATGTAGAGGAAATAAAAAGAGAAAGAAATTAATTTACCAGCTTAATCTCCGTGAGCTGAGGGAGTTGGGCGGCCTTTGAGTTCCGTACATTGCGCGCATCATCGTATTCCATGACAGGCTTCCAGCCCTTCCAAACAACGGTGGCAAACCAACAGCAGTTTCCATCATTGTCTGCAGGGTCACAAGGCACAGCGTCGAACAAGAGTGACCGGCCCTCCTCAAACCCTGGCAGCTGAGGCAAGTTAACCTTGGCTGAAACTCGTTTGCCTGCCACAAACACCTTGCTAGCGAGAAACAACACGTTCTCATCCCGACCTACAAACCAACCACATCATTCAGGATGAAATACACAAGGCAACACACTTGGAACATTATTGTCTGCAGGGTCACAAGGCACAGTGTCAAACAAGAGAGACCGCCCCTCCTCAAACCCTAGCTGCTAAAGCGAATTGGCTTAAAGTCGCTTGCCTGCCACAGACACCTTGCTAGAGAGAAACAACACGTTATTGTCCCGAATTACATCACACCGGTTATGTAAAACATAACAAACAAACAAAAAAAAAATTAAAACAATATCAATATAACAAAAATAACATAAAACAATACACTTCCACTTTGTGTACAGTCCAAATCCATTTTGTTTCATTAAATTGTTTCCTAATATCTAAATTCAAATCTGGGAAACAAATAATAAATTATAACAAGAATAAAATTATGTGTAGAATCTGATGGGATAATGCAGCTAAATATTTTCAAAATATTTTTTATAATAATTGAAATTTTTTAAACATGCTAATATCTGAATTTAATAAATTGTAAAGCCTTGTCATAAATTAAAAGGAGATGAAAATAAGAGATCAAGTTTGAGAATATGTTACCTTAAAAATAACCTACATGATCTGTAAAGAAATTGGTGTATACAAATATTGTTTCTAAAAGGAAAAAAATCATAAACTTCACTCCTTGATAATTTCAACAGAAAAATTAGGTAACTAACTTTTCTCATATCCTCAAGACTATCTATTTCAAAAATTTAAGTAATTCCCTATCTAAAATAAGCAACTTGACTAGACTGGAAATTATGTGGCCATTATAAAAATAATCTATTAATAAATAAGAACATACTACCAGCAATGTAAATTACTTCAATACACTTCACAAATTCATAATGGAACTGTACTCAGAATTAATTGTTCTAATAATATATTTTTTAGGTTTAGTTTTCCAATAAATTCTTAAAGAGTTAATACACGGTTTATGATTATGTTCAAAGTACATTGGTGCAAAATACAAGGTAAAATGCACACAAAACTTCGGGCCAGCGTGGGAGACTTTAATTTAGCTCGCAAAGGACAACATCCTAGTCCAGAAACAACTTCCTATGGACCAATGTTAACCATTACAAAACACTATTGAATAGTGGAGATTCAAACCTTCACGTCAACTCATTCAACACTTATCGAACATAGAGGCAGAAAGAATTATTGGATTTCACCCATCGGCAATTGGTGGGAGAGGCTTTGCTAAACGCTTAGCCAATATTTAAAATTACAACAAATCTAACATTCTAAAGAAAGATACCACTCTAGATGTTTTAGCAGCTGTTTTATATTTCATAATAATGGACTACAAACCATCAACACAGTAAGATAATATTCCTTGACGACGAGCAATTTGTACTATCTGTCCAGTACAGTTGTATAAGCCACTTAAAATCGTTTCATTTTCTTTTAGATCCAGGTCTCTTGCATCTTGCTTCCAAGCACAGGTTATATACCATCGGCATCTATGAAAGAACATCAACAGAAAGATGAATCAAATTTTTAATTGTAAACCACTGACAAATATTTAACAGTGGAATAGAATTATTAATAAAATAAATATTAATAATTGATAGTACGTAATTATCTTAGGTAGATATTTTAAATAGAACTTAGAATGTAAATTGAGGTAATGTGTGGAGAAGAATCAGTTTAACACCACTTTAGATATACGAGGGCTATCTAGCAAGTAGATTACGTTTTAATATAAACAAAAAACAAAGTACACGAAAAAAATTGTATTATATAGATTTGAAAGTGACACTTAAATACTATTTTTCACAACACAATCACCATAAAATGTATGCACTTATCATAGCGGTGAACTAGTTTTGAAATTCCAGCGTTATAAAATTCTGCCACCTGTGACATCAACCAGGTAAGTTACACGCTCACGCAGTTCCATGTTGTCATCAAAGCGCTGCGTCACCATTCATGTGTTATAACCAAGTCTCGTCTCCTGTAATGATTCGATCGAGCAGCAAGTCACCATCTTTTTCATAAATGCCAAAAAATTTCAATTAATATTTTTGGTAGGCTACCAATTTTGCAAAAAATGTATGGTAACCTAACTTCTGCATAAATTTCTTGCAACAAAATCCTTGAAATGTGGGGAAAACTAAGTGAGAGTTCTGTTATTGTGCATCAGCAGTCTTCTTTAATCATTCATCTACTTTCGGTCACAATGCTTGGCCGCCCACTTCGTTCGTCACCATGCACATTATTTCGCCCATTTTTAAACCTAATGCTTGGCACCACTGACGCACTTCACCTTCAGTAATCACAACGTTCCCATAAACTTCACAGAGTTGGCGATAAATCTCAATTGGTTTATTGTGCTTGGCCAACAAAAACCGTATTACCGACAGCACTTCAAAACTGTTCAATTATGTCACGCATTTTAAATTGCTATGTATCTGTTTGGCTAGTTTTCAAGTCTTTACATCTCTTTTGAAAAATCAAATTCTAAATAAAAGTTTATTCTGTAATTTTATTTAATAGTGTCCGAGATAGAGCATTAAGGAATAGTCATAAACTACGATATCATCACAGTACAGCACACATAATTTTAAGACTTTAGCCGGTGGGATGGTTAATATTCTAATTTTACTTTCAGTAACAATAAAATTTTACACTACTGATTTTAATTGTAAAAGATTTTGTATCTACTCTGCGCAAACAAACAGTTTGAATAATATAAATAAAAACTGGCAAACAAATTAACAAAGAAATAGTATAGAGATCCAGGATGTCGATTTATAGCGAAAAGAACACTGAATGTGTCAGCTTCTATAACATGTTGAGCATATTTATCGTGGCAACTGAGAAGTGCTCCAAGACATATTCAAAATTCTTTTGCTATCGCTAAACCCCAAATATGGTCGTTTCCATTTAATTTAATGGTTTGTGTTTTTAAACTCAGTCACTTCATTCAGAATGCAGCAACAATTGTGATTTTTTAATAGTAGGTACTACCTCAAGGAATATTTATTGTTTATCGCCATCAGCAAAGGCAAGGTAGCCATCTGGCAATGGCCGAAAGCAATAGTGCCAATCCAATTCTCAATGAACTACTGGTATTGTCTGGAGGTCACTATTTTTGGAACAGCTTTACTTACTTAGAACCTAAAAAACTCCATTATTAGAGAGAACAGACTTTATTTGATTTAATGTAATATTTACGTCATTATGACCATTGGTTTTTGTTTTCTGCCTCTCAGAAATAAGCGATGTCGGCGAGAAAGAGGCTACTTCTACTATCTATCTACTTGTTATTACGCAATATAAGTAGGTTATCATAAATATGTTAATAACAGTACCAAAGTTTTAAATATAACCTTTATGAGTGCTCATGTGATCTAAGCTTGAATGTGCCTCAAGAGATGTTTCCTTTTATCACCAGAAGTGAGGAGTGGCACACTAATGTCAGATCACATTGGACAAAGTCGGAAAAGTGCCGATAAGAAATGCCCCTGACCACACTTCCGATGTGAAAAGAAAAACATCACTCGAGATAGTACCTAAATTCAAGATCAGATCAAGTGAGGCTTGTACATATTAACCCTGGAACTGGCAATCAACATTATAATGTTGTTCTGACACACACCTCTTTTGACAGTTCATGTAGTACATAAATCAACATTATCACCATTATTTATATACCACCTGAAACAGAATAATTGCTGTTTTAGCAATAATGATGATACCACAGTGTCATCATAAACTTGCCAGAACAAGCGTCTTCATCTAGCCATTTTGAAGAACGTGTCTATCTGTTTTGGTCTTTAGATTTGGTGACAAAAGAATCTTTTTAAATCGATTTGTAATATTTTTGTTAGTAATTTCATAATTGTATATTTGATATGTTGTAATTAGTAAGCCTAGTTCTATCTAGGCTATTGTGCAGTACAGTGATAGTGTTTGGGAGCTACAATATTACTGATATATCATGAGTATGGTTTATTATGTTGATTTATAGATTGTTATACCTTTGCTTAGGCTCTTATTTCAATAATGTTCTAAAATTTTGCTGATTTTTTTACATTAGATAACTTGTTGACTTGTCAGACTTAAACAACATAGGCCTTGACAGAGCCACGTAGGTTTCTCTTTAAATGCTTTCCTAACCCCATTAAACTAAGCTAATATTTCACCAAAAGTTCAAAACTGGTATTAATTTATTGTAAAATCAGTGAAATATTTCCAATCAAAGTTTATATAACAGATTTTTGATTTTTCGAAATCTGTCGCTCTCACCACTTTATGCACCTACGAGCCTAAATTTGTAGGATACCATTGCATCCAATCTTCTGGTATATTTTGGAAACATCTAGTGTAAAAATTATATTTGTTGTTAACTTGTTTTTAAATTATTATGCCCATTGTAACAAATTTAGGTATTTCCCACCATTTTTCAAAAACACAAAATTTCTCTGTCTAGTCATACTTTTGAAGGTATATGCATATAATGTTTTGACACCATTAATATCTCCACATTCTTCTGAAAAAATAATATATTACACATAAAGATTTATAGTCAAATGTATTTTTACAGTTTTTAAATTATGGGTACAAAACACTCAAAAGTGGCCTGCCATCTGAAAAAAAAAATGACCACCAGATCCAGGGTTAACAGTAACTTTACAAATTTATAATACATAAGCATGTATTTAACTACTTATTCTAATAACAAATAGTAAATAGGACAGAGTGGCCTCCTTCTCGCCGACATCGCTTCCTTTTGGGAGGTAGAAAACAAGAACCGATCGTCATCACACACACAAAGATGTAAAACAAGAAAAGGTAATTGTGAAGTTAACGGTCAAGTAGCCAAAGATAAGTTTTGCGTTAACCTATTGTTTTTGTCCTGAACAAAATAATAAAAGATTTCAAGGCGGCACAAATAACAAATAACGAAGCTATAAAACATATAAGGTGGAACTAATATTCTGGTGAGGAGTAATATTTCATTGTTCTTTGGACATCACATAGTCTAGTTATGATCATAAGTCAACCTGGTATTGGTTGCTGCTAACATCAGCCTAACAGCTTTGGCATTTTCAGCCATTTTAAGATATGTAAAATAACAATAATACTGAAATAAGGGAAATTTGAAAAAATAAGACGTTTTTGTTAATTTAGACCTTTGAGTAATAAAAGTGAATTGTCTGACACTAATGCATCTGGCGATCAGCGCGGACTATGGCAGTACCTTTGGTGCTATCCTACCCTGATGGCAAAATTATTTTTTTGAATAAAGCGTTTTTGAACTTGAACACACACACACACAATGCTGTGAGAACTATATACAATGTAAAACGCATGGACAGAATGAGCTACCTTTTTAGAGAAAAGAATATATTAAAATTTGAGCAACTGCATAAGTATTCAGTAATCTTGTATATTACTAAATTTATATACCAATTTGATCTTAGAGAAATTAATAGAGTCACTAGAGCTAGCCAACAAATAGTTTTAAGAGCCCTTTTCTTGACTAAAGAATCAAGTAGACACCAATTTTGTTATTTGGGTCCCAGAATATATAATAACTTCCTGCTAGAATATGGCGATAGAATTATGTTTGAAAAGAAACCCAAGGTGAAGATGAAAACACTTAATATTTAAAACGTATGCTAGTTGAATAAGCGTAAAGTATTGATTAATTATTATCTGGATCCAAATTGCTTTTGTGATATGGTGCTTGTCTATTTATTTTTTCTTGTTATGCTTGTATTTGTTATATTTTGTATATTTTATTTTTATATATTTGTTATAGTTGTATGAAACAAGTAATTGTATTAAGCATATAGACTGCTTAGCCTGTACCGCTTGTGCCTCACAGTAGTAAACAATCTTAGTATGTGGTATTATAGTAATTGAACTTGATATTTGCATTTAAAACATAAGAAAAGCTCTAAAACCAACTGTACTCCCGCACGCACATGTTGCACATTGGGAGAAAATTGTTTAGTTGTATTATTTAAAATTTATTCAATAAATTATAAATAATAAACAGTTTTTGAACTTGAAATTGAGCAAACAGTTAAAATAAACAATACGTACAGCGAGTTATTGCATATTAGGTACGGTGTTACGCAAGGTGGGATGGCAGGTCCTGTTACTGTTTTTGATCTATATCAATGATTTATTGAGTAATAATATAATAACGTCTTTATTTAGCAAGCGTTCTTCAAAGTAAGACTCTGATTTACAAAGACAACTTTTCTCATAACTTACAGGTAATTATTACATAAATTACAGGTAATAATAGTTATTCTAGAATGATATAAAATTACATAATTATTCTAACTTATAAAATTATATAAAAATCTCTTTAACATGATTTCTAAATGTACTATAACTAAGGGTCTTTAAAGGAGGGGGCAAAGCATTATATATTTCCGGTCCAAAGTAGCTAAAACCTTTCTTGCCAATTTCTAGGCGGACCCTAGGCAAATGAAGTAGGCTGTCCTGCCGAGTACTGCGAGAATTTATTTCATGCCTGAAAATAAGTTTTTTTCCTGAGATATTTAGGTTTGCCAGTCTGAAGAACCCTGTGGATTAGTTGGGCAGTCTGTAAGTCACAGCAATTTCCAATTGATAGTACCTTAGAGCTTAATCTAAATTCACTGATATAGTGGGAAAAATTATTGAGCGACAATTTCTAGCTTAGAAGACACAGGCAGTACTTTCACACATCTATAAAGGGTTTTCAGTTTGGTCACAACGCTGTTACATATAGATTTTACATGGTTCGCAAATCAAGATTGGAATCCAAAGTAACTCCAAGGATTTTTTAGAGAACTGTTCATAACTAAAGGTTTGCCATCCAAAGTGACTAACTGACTAATGCAACCATGTGGTTGACAGTTCAGAGATGAACCCACCTGCAAAACAGCACATTTGTCCGAGTTAAGCAGAAACCCATGATCATCCTGACCACGACTTTACCCTATCCAAATCTGAATTAATCTTCCCTACAGCCTCTGCTCTCTCCAAAGGGATTTGTAAGACAATAATAGCTGTGAGTCATCTGCATAACAATGAAGAGAGCAGAACTCCAGCTGGTCTTTTCAAGTCTGCAGTATATACGAGAAAGAGTATTGGCCCCAGGCAACTACCTTGCGGGACACCAACAAAACGGGGGGCAACGCAGGAGACAGCCGACCATCAACTTTTGTTCGCTGGGTTCTCCCCAATAAATACGACGAGAACCATCGGACTGAATTTTCGTCAAAATGATAGAATTTAAGCTTAGCTAATAACAAATCGAAATTAACCGAATCGAAAGCTTGCGAAAAAGTCTAATCCCGTAATCAAGCTCTGAAAACCCCTATCCCTAGCAGAAAGCAGGTCATCAGTGACATTGAGAAGAGCGGAGCAGGTGCTAAAACCCTGTCTAAAACCTGATTGTGCTTCAAGCAGTAAATCCTCAGATTCCAAGTAGCTGACCATCTGCTCTGACACAACCCTCTCCAGTATTTTAGAGACCGACCGGGAGGATCGATATTGGTCGAAACTGAGAAATCGAAGTAGGATTGTTAGTTTTCGGAAGAGGGATCACTACACTCTCCTTCCAGCAGGAAGGAAATTTCCCAGTAGTTAGAGATACATTGATTAGATGGGTGATTGCTCCAATACAAAAAGGGCTTAAGCCTCTGACCATAGCAATGGATATTCCGTCCACGCCAAAAGCAGTACTTAAAATGTTGTTCATAAGCTCCCTCACCTTTTGCTCAGAACACGCGCATAAAGGTGAAAGGGGAATTTACACCTGCAACACATATTTTGGCTAAAGAAACTCAGTTTGTCCATGCTTATGTTTCTTCCACAACCCATGGTTGAAAAATAGTCATTCAGCTCTTTAGGTGAAAATTGATGAGGTTTTTCTTCATTTGGCATTCAGAATCCACCAGCCCGCAACGTAGCCCAAAATTTCTTTGTGTTTTTTATGTTTAAATTATCAGCGAAATACTTCTTTTTCGCCAATCTTACAGCCACATTGAGTGCGTTACGAGCCTTACAGTATTCGAGTCTCAATTCCTTGGGTTTTCAGGAAAGATAGACATTTTTACACCTATTCTTCTTTTGTGTAAGGTCAATCAGGTTGGAGTCCCCTCCAAGGAGCTTTTTTCCTGGTTATTCTCTTTCGCACCATAGGGGCACACACGTCAAAGATTTGAATAATATTTGAAGTTAAATTATTAGTGATGTCATCCACGTCTTCCAGGGTTATTATGTCTTCCCAACAAAAACTAGAGGCAATCTCAATAAACTTCTCATAATCAAAATCTCTAAAATTGCGATATGAAATGAACTTAGCCTTGGATTTCAGTTTCTCACATAACACGTCACAGTATATCAGCTTGTGGTCGGTGATACGTTTACCATTGTGCTCCAAGATATTGGAGGTGTCGACTATTCCTACATCTGGATTAAAATTCTTATCTACAATTATGACGTCAATAAGAGACAATGTACTCTCAGTGATGCGAGTGGGTTCCCTAACTGCAAGCGGCCCGCCTGCCCGGCCATTGGTGGTGGTTCGGAAGTCACCTTTAAGCCGTTGGTCCCCAGGTTAAGTGTTAGAGAGGGCTTCTTAGCCCTAACTTCGCCTGTAAAATGAGACATTCTTTACTTTTTTTTTAACTATTTGGACAAGACCCAAAGATTGAATAATTTTTCTCGAGGTATTTCACATCTGCTCTTCTCCTGTCCAGGAAATTCACATTCAAGTCACCCAACAAAATCACTGAGTCTACCTCGGGTGGACATGTCAATAAACAAAGCATGAATCAAACGAACTTATGCAAGAATATGGCGCAGCTGGTGGTCTATATGCAATACAGACACATAGCTTCTGACCCTTCAGACCAAACCAATCCAGAGACCCCCAACAAGACAAATTGAAAATCATCAACAACCGAACACAACTCTGCAAAACCTGTGTTAAAGCGATCTAAAATTTACATGCGCTACTCCATTCCATTAAATTCTTCCATATTTGCTTATGCAGACAATACTGCTACTGTGTGTGTTCAGCTGTGAACCGCTATGCTAAAATAACTAGAGGTCTACAGGTTATTTCAAATTGGTTAATATTAAACAGGCTTTTTGATATATAATTCAAAATCTAAGTGTATTTTGCTCTCTGGTTCTTCAAGTAATGTAGATAATCTCACGCTAGAAATTTCAATTGGTCTGTCACAATCATCAATGCTTATATGAATGTACATGTGAAAATATTGGATTTGTTTGAACTCAGTTAAGTATTTAGGCGTTTTTATTGATATAGTAAGTTAAAGTGGAATAAACATGTGGAAGTACTTGGAATCAAAAGCAATTATGCTTTATATTATACAAGGAACTTTTTAAGGAAGGAGCATTTAAATTCTCTTTACATATCTTGGTTCGAAAGTACAGGTCGTTATGGCATCATTCATTATGGGGGGGGACTTACCCTACAGTATTAAAATCAATTATTGTAATGATACAAAGGTTTGCAATAAGAACTATCCATCTTATTAAAAAATCAGAGAGTATGTCTAATTTATTTTTGCAGAATAATTATCTTACAATTAATCATCAGTTGTATTTGTTGACTGGTTTGTTTGCATACATAGCATACTGGTTTTTTTGGCAGATATAGCTTAAAACAATATAATGCTCCCTACGCAAACTTCGCAATTCATTACTATTTCAACACCCAATTTCAGATAAGATTTTTGTAGAAGACAGTTTTTTGTTTAGTTGGAAAAGAAAATTTCAACAAGATTATTGTACACTTTGGTAACAACATTTTTAAATGAGGGGGAAACCTCGTTTTTAAAATTAAAGTTAAGAGCGCAATTCTCAAAAACAAAATTAATATCTAATAATGGTATTAGTCTGCATCTCAAAAGCATAGTTTATATATTTTGTGTATTTACAAATTTTAATAATATTAGTAAATTGTTTTAAACTTTTGTTTACATTAAAAATATATTTTATCAAATGTTAATTATAATTAAATAAATAATAAATAAAAATGTCTTTTTATTAGAGCCTTTCTAAGTATACAAACTTCTTTACAGAACAACTTAAGTCAATTCTACAACATACGCAAAATACTATAATTTAAATTAAGTTAACATTAAATACTACATACAAATAAATCATTGAACCATTATTAAATGGCTACTTACAGGAACAAAATCTACTCACATAATTTAGTTTTAATACTTTCCTTAAATGAAGCTAAGTTGACTAGACTTTTGAGGCAATCGGGAAGGCCGTTGTACAATTTTGGTCCGAAATAGGAGAAACTCTTCCTTCCGATCTCTAAATGTACTCTAGGAAGATGAAGACTTCCTCCGTGACGAGAGACCCTTTGTGACACTTGATCCCGATACAGTAGTCTCTCCTTAAGGTACTGGGGTTCCTCAAGGTTAGGATCTTGTGGACCATACAAGTAGTCAGTACTCCACAGACCGCTTCCATCGGCATTAAGTTTCGCAGCATCACGATGGGAGGATACATGATCAAATTTTGCGGAGAGAGAACACAAAACGCACAGCTGAGTTTTGAACTCGCTGTATTCTGGCGATGTCCCCTTTTGAAATACTGTTCCCATAAGCCGGATAGCAGTAGTAGAAATACTGACAAAACCAAAGACTGAACTATCTGCAATTTTTGCAGACTCAGGGAGTAAAGATCTAAACCTGAGACCCCGCAGACGCCCTAGGGCGCGTTGAGTAGCATGCGTGACATGATCGAGAACGAGAGCTCACTGTCAAGTACGACGCCCAGTGTTTTCACCTTGTTGCAGACTTGCAAACTCACGCCCCCGAGCACAACACCCACACCCCTCACTCTCAGGGTCTCTACAAGATCACGTGGTGCTATGTGCAACACACTACACTTGTCTATGTTCAGCCTCAAAACCATTTGAAGACGACCAGGCGAAAATCGCCTTGAGGTCAGCATTGATCCGAAACAGAGCATCCTCGGCAAAGGAAGCATCATAAGACAAGTGCAGCTGGCAGTCATCGGCGTACAGGTGCACGTCGCAGTTCTGCACAGACGTCAGAAGTGTACAGATTGAACAACACAGGACCAAGACAACTGCCCTTAGGCACTCCTCGATGCCTGAAGAGTGGAGAAGATGTCCTCATTTCCCAACCTTGTCACCTGATTTCTTCCACTCATGTAAGATTGTACCCATTCAATTACATTTTCACCAAAACTGTAGGACTTCATCTTGGCTATCAGCAACTCGTGGTTAATTGCATGAAATGCTTGAGAGAAATCGAGTAATACCAAAGAGCTGCACTTTTCCTGCATCTTTAGAGTCAATTAAATCACTAAACAGGTTTGCTAAAGCCGAACAAGTACTATGGTTTTTCCTGAAGCCGGATTGAGTTTTTGGCAATACCTTGTTTTCTTCAATGTATTCTACAATTTGGCTAGTACCTTCTCCAAAATCTTTGATATTGCAGGTAAAATCGAAATTGGTCTTAAATTCTGGACACTTTTAGGGGCAGGTATCTTGGGAAGTGGAACAACGATACTTTTTTTCCATCGTTCAGGAAAGTCGCCCGATGAAAGAGATACATTAATGAGATGCGTTATAGCTTTCAGCGCATACGGACTCATAACTTTGATCATATCTATAGATATTTCATCAATTCCTACTGCTTTTGACTTGATGCTATTCATTGCAGCTCTTACACCATTAATCGTCTGCAGGTGAAAACTGAAATATAGTCTCTGAACTGTTGTTACTGTTCTCTTTCAATCTTTCTATTAGTTCTTCACTTGCTTCAATACTATTATCCATTTCAACAAAATATTTGTTCATATCGTTAATATCCAAGCTGTGTGGTATAGTTCTGTTTGTAGTCTCGGTTACAACATCACACCTTTTCAAGCATCTCCAAAACTCCTTTGGGTCTTTGTTTGAAGCAAGTTTTTCAGAGAAAAATTCTTTCTTTGCTCTCCATACCAAGTTGTTCACTGCATTCCTTAGGGTTTTATAGTTGGTCCAATCTTCACTGTTTCTAGATTTTACGTACTTGTTTCTCGCTCGGTTCTTAATTTTTATAAGTTGTTTCAAGTCGGCAATCATCCAAGGAGATTTCTTTCTAGTTACCCTCTTGCATACTATGGGAGCTTGCTTATCAAATACTTCTATTATTTTGCCAGTAATAAACTCTTCGATTTCGTTTACGTTTTGCATCTGTATTACGCTATCCCAATTTGCACTGGATACCTCTCTAAGAGCTTCAGCAATGTCAAACTTAGAGAAGCTTCTATATTTTATTATTTTGGCAGCTCTCTTTTCTTTTCTGCAAAATATCTCACAGTATATTAGCTTGTGGTCCGTGATCTTCACCCCTCTTTTGTCCATAATGCTAGGTGCATCAATAATGCCACTCCTCTCAACTTCAACAGATCTATCCACGAATATGTGGTCTATTAATGTACTTGACGTGTTCGTCACTCTCGTTGGCTCGTTGATGAGTTGAACTGCATTGTTTTCCTTCGAGAGTCGGCGCAAATATACTGCTTCGCTGCAAGTCTTCGATGAGAGATCGATGTTGAAATCGCCCAAACAGATGATGGAGTTGACCCCAACAGCCAAGTTCACAAAGAGGGAATGAAACAAGTCAGTGAAGTAGGAGTACCTCACAGTTGGAGGCCTGTATACCGTACATAGGCCGAGCCTCAACCCTTTTACCTTTAGCACAACACTTAGAGCCTCTAATGCCGGATTGACATCATCACCGAGAGAACACACATCAAAAGGTATGCCCTCTTTAATGTACAGAGCAACACCCCCACCAGTGACCTGGCTGGAGTGCTCACCCTGAACACCAATAGTGCGATCCCTCCTCAGCATAGTGTAGCCCAGTATGTTATAGTTATCTGAAGGCGTGGCCGGATGTAGCCAAGTCTCAAGAGACAGCAAACACGTCATAATCAAAATCATGCACCAACGCACACAGCTCGTCAAAACGTGTGTTTAACGATCTCGCATTTAAATGCGCAATTCTGAGACGGTCCCCGTCCCCCCTCCAGCAAGGTTCCCGAACACTGAGAGGCATCAGCTTCCTCAGGAGCTCCAAGGTTGCCGTCAACCTGCTCAGCGTCCGGACTCAGGCCAGAGGTTACGACAGGCTCGTCATGGTCACTAGGGGAGGTAACTGACGACTTCAGTACACCACGAATGGTCTCCACAAAGAGACCTCCCAAGCGAGATGCGCCCCTTCGGTTGAAGTGAACGCCATCGCGTAAGAGGTCCCTACGACTAACACAGGTATTGGCCTCGACGAATTCAACGCCAAAATTGATGCACATGACTTCAAGTTGAGCGTTGAAATCATACAAGGCCTTATACCCTATGTCTCGTCGGATCAAGACACTGTTAAGAACTATTTTTGTTCCAGGAAAATGGGTCTTAGCCACAAACAGCAACTCCGCCATGCTGTGAAGAGCCTAGCGCTTTCTGTGACCTCCATTATAGCCTGGACCTCCCCGATAACTCCTTTTAAGATTATTACATCCTACATGCAAATAAATAACATTTAAACTTACACCTACATAACCTAACAGAACACTTTTAATGTCAACTATTTTTCCGCCCGGGCGGCACTCCACAAAAGCACCTTTCATCTCACAGTCCTTGGTTGAATGTCTAAGGTGAGAATCTCCTACAATCAAGACAGTGTTGAACTCTCTGTGACAGGCAATGTGTGTGTCTGTGCTGATGGAGGGTGCTGGAGGTGTGGTGGCAGGGTGGTCCACTCTGCTGCAGGGTGGTCCACTCTGCTGTAGACTTGCTTGCTCGGCCCTGGATTACTCGGAGAAACAGTGGAAGTCGATGCCTGGTTACAGATCTTTTCCGACATGGACAGCTCCGTCAAGATGTCATCTCCAACCGAAGATCGTCTCTGCTTGGCTCGGGATTCAGCCCTCCTCAGCTCCGCTCGCAGGCACTTCACGTCCGCCTCCAGCACCTCCAGTGTTATTAGAAGGTTCTTTCGATCTGCTGAAAGAGTCGTTATTTTTGCTTCATAGTCTGCAATTAAAACATCAGTTTCCAAACGTTCATCCAGCATACTACGAAGCCTTAAATTTTCGGTCTTACAGTGAGATAATTGTTCAGTTTCAAACTGATCCTCAATTTCGCAGCAAGCTACAGATTTGTCTTTAAAACTGATGTCAAGGTTCTTACATCTATCCTCAGCAGATGTGAGTTTGCCCTGTATAGAACCAACTTCAGACTTTAACTTGGAATTAGCTTTAGAAATGTCATTTAATTTGCTCAAAAGTGAGGTTATGTGTGGACCCAATTTTTCCACTGCGTCTTCACCAGAATTTGCAATCATTGCCTTGAGTTCACTGTAAAACTCTGAAGCTAAGTCAATAATTTCTTGATCTATGAAGAAGAGCCCGTCAATGAAAGAGAGCAGTTCACGAGATCTGGACAGAGGCGCCATTTTGTTTACTATGATTAATATTTAAATACAACTACTTGGTCTGACTAAAAGATGACTTACAACTAAAATAAATATTATGTCTTAAGATAAAAATAAGTCTGGAACAATAAACGTCAAAGGGATAATATTAATTAATTTAGTACTTAAATTCAAACAAAACCCACAATAAATAGCGAGAACATCTAATTATGAAATGAATAACAAATAAACATACAATAAATAAATTATAAATATAGTAGCTAATAACAATTAAACATTGAACACAACAAATCAACAAATGTAAGCTATTATAAATTATGTAATTTTTAAGACTAGAAATCACTCCTGAAAATACTGGGCAATGTTTTGTATGCAGGCAAGCTTATTAATAGTCTGTGTAAAATTGAAGGCGCCAAGACAATCCTTCCGCGACGCAGCTAGAGTTTTGTAGACTACAACGGGCGGGAATTGTTAGTGGGACTTCTCCCGGCAGTAGGCAGCGACTCAGATCAGATGCGCAGTCCGCCTGATAACAGCTATCAAGTCCGCTACTTGTCAGCCGGCCTCTCTTGTTAGTGACAATGTTTCAACATTTACATTACTTACAATAAGCTCTGATGATAACTGCTCGAGTAATAATCACGTCAAGGTTTAATCAAAATGTCCAGAGGCACTCACTATCATCAGCAGTCAGTGAAAAATTAATAAAAAGCATTTAAATACAGAGCGATACAAATACTTGACTATTCAGACAGACCAGGTCTGCCAATCCTTCCTTATGTACGGTTATTGTTGATATTTCTGTTAGAATTTATTGTATATTGTTGTTGATCTGTATTTGTTTACTGTATATTATTGTTGATTTGTATTTGTTTATTGTAGATTTTTTTTTATTAGATATAGCGTTAAAAATGTATTGTTGATTTTTTATAGTATTTTATTTATTGTTGATATTTCTGTTAAAATTGGCAGTTAGATAGATATTTTGTCACAGAATTTACTGTTCAGATACATGTTCTGTTATACATAAAAAATGCATGTTGTTACTTTGTTGAATATTGAAAGTGTTAATATGGTGACGAACTAATAATCATAAAAAGACTTTTAAACTGGAAACTGGGAACTGGCTGACAACTAATAATGTATGCTGTATATATATATATATATATATATATATTTTTTTTTTTTTTTTTCTAGCATTAATAGTATTTCCACGCAAGCTCTGTGAGCTCTTGGAATGTTAAAAAGTATTGTAAACTTTCTTTGAATAAAGCATTTGTCTACTGTCTACTGTCTACACACGCACGCACGAAATTATTTTTGCAAACAAACCCAAATTTAAAATGAAAGTCAGAGAATTTATCCTGGAACTGCCTTAAAGATACGTAGTTATTCAGAATCTTTATATTATTTATTTTTAATCTTGTTTTTTATATAAAGATCATTTAATTTGTTGTATTTGTTATTTATTGTATTTATTGTTATTTAATATTATTATTATTGTTGTTGTATTTGTTATTTATTGTATTTATTGTTATTTATTGTTTTTATTGTTATTTATTGCTATACTATTATTTACTCCCAACCATATATTTTTTTTAGTTGCTATGTTGATATTAATTATATTTATTTAACTTTTATGTGAACTCAGCCTCCACAACCGTTTCAATCAATGTAATATGTGTTGTTTTTTACTATATTTATTTACATGTACATAGCTTTAGTTATTGATATTTATTATGTTTAAAAAGTAAGTAAAATGTGGAGTAGTATCAGTGCGTGGTTGGGAGGGGAGTATACTTTGGGGTTTGTTAAAGTATGGTTTGTTAACATAATTTGTTAAATGCATTAAATGTATATATTTATTATTTCTTATATTATTTTTGTTGTAAATATTTTTTGTCTGTATTTTTTGAAATTGTTATAGCACTGTAATGGATGTTTATTTATTTAACATAATGATTATTTAATGAATTCTGATGATACTTTTGACTGCCTACGGAATGTTGTGTATATCTGAAAATTATTTATAAATAGTTAAGTGACACTGTTTGGACTGCCAATATAATAATATAAGGTGATATTTACGATGTGCAATGTGATATCCCGCACGCGTCCTACGCGATGCTTGGGAATTTAAACAATGTAAAAATGCAAACCATTACTGAATAAAGTTTTTCTGACTTCTGACACACACACACACGCACGCATGCACACACACACACCATTTCTAAAACTGTCACTGCTCAAGTAATTCATAATAAAACACGTAAATAACTTTAAAAACTATTTGATGGTATTAGAGTTAACGCTCCACGATCAAGTGACTGTAATCCATGAGATGGTGAAAGCTACTTCACGAGATAGTTGTTGATGCTTTACTAAGCTTTTTTGCTACAGAACACTCAGACAAGCTATCGGTAGCATATAATACTGAAAATCATATATAAAAAGAAGCACAGTACACAAATATAACCACAAATTAACATTTATGTCATTATAAAGTTAACAGCCGGAATGGCAAAAACTGATTTTTTTTACCTATTACTATTGTCCCCCAGAACATAATAATAAAAATAATACAGGTTTCATGGGATGGAAATGACAAATTTGTAGAATATTAAAAATGAAACTAATTTTCATGCACGGAGTAATATTTCCTTGTTGAACATCTGCGTAGGGCGTCATGTGCTCTTTTGTGACCATGATTCAACCTCATACTAACGTCATCCGATGTACCACCATCTATAGATACGTCAATTAGCAATAATACTGAAATGGGGAGAATTTTTACCCAAATGAACGATGATTTATTAATTTAGATCTGTGAATTAATTTGTTATCGGGTTGACAAGAGTGCCTCCAACAAAGGTGCTATTGGGTGCTGCTTGTGCTGATGTCGACGAAAGAAAACTTTTAAGAGAGTAGCTATCACTAAAATATCAAATTCTAGAGGTGCTGATAAGAAATAAATATTTTTTAATAGTGCAAACAAATTTAACCAATGTTAAAAAACATGATAAAT